>NW_017728948.1:38260345-38331406 GCF_001723895.1 Crocodylus porosus
GCCGACGGCGCCCTCTACCCCGGCGGCAGCAAGCGGAGGCAGGAGGCGGACGCCGCCGCGCGCAGCAGCGTCTTCGAGCTGCAGGTGGCCGACACGGTGGACGGCGAGAAGCAGCCGCAGCTGATCGTCAAGGGCGCGCTGGACCGCGAGCAGCGGGACTCCTACGAGCTGAGCCTGCGGGTGCGGGACGGCGGCGAGCCGGCGCGCTCGTCCCAGGCCATCCTGCGGGTGCTCATCACCGACGTGAATGACAACAGCCCGCGCTTCGAGAAGAGCGTGTATGAGGCAGACCTGGCCGAGAACAGCAGCCCCGGGACGCCCATCCTGCAGCTGCGGGCCGCTGACCTGGACGTGGGGGTGAACGGGCAGATCGAGTACGTCTTCGGGGCGGCCACCGAGTCGGTGCGGCGCCTGCTGCGGCTGGACGAGACCTCGGGCTGGCTTAGCGTGCTGCACCGCATCGACCGCGAGGAGGTCAACCAGCTCCGCTTTACCGTCATGGCCCGCGACCGCGGCCAGCCGCCCAAGACCGACAAGGCCACGGTGGTGCTGAACATCCGGGACGAGAATGACAACGTGCCCACCATTGACATCCGCAAGATTGGGCGCATCCCACTGCGGGACGGCGTGGCCAGCGTGGCCGAGGACGTGCTGGTGGACACACCGGTGGCACTGGTGCAGGTGTCCGACCGCGACCAGGGCGAGAACGGTGTGGTGACCTGCACTGTGGTGGGGGACGTGCCCTTCCAGCTCAAGCCGGCCAGCGAGGGTGAAGGCGAGCCGCAGAACAAGCGCAAGTACTTCCTTCACACCTCTGCGCCGCTCGACTATGAGGCCGTCCGCGACTACCATGTGGTGATCGTGGCCGTGGACTCGGGCAGCCCCAGCCTGTCAAGCAACAACTCGCTGCTCGTGCGTGTTGGCGACACCAACGACAACCCGCCTGCGTTCGGTCAGGCTGTGCTGGAGGTCTCCTTCCCGGAGAACAATGTGCCAGGTGAGCGTGTGGCCACAGTGGTGGCCACCGATGCTGACAGCGGCAAGAACGCTGAGATCGCCTACTCTCTGGAGCCATCGCCGCTGTCAGCTGAGGCACTTGGCGGCCTCTTCAGCATCGACCCCGACTCTGGGGACGTACTGGTGCAGGCCGTGCTGGACCGTGAGCAGCGTGACACCTATGAGTTTCAGGTGACGGCCCGCGACAAGGGTGTGCCGGCGCTGCAGGGCTCCACCACTGTGGTGGTGCGCGTGGCAGACCGCAATGACAATGAGCCGCGCTTCATGCAAGATGTCTTCACCTTCTATGTGAAGGAGAACCTGCAGCCCAACAGCCCTGTGGGCATGGTGACTGTCATGGATGCTGACAAGGGCCGCAACGCTGAGCTCAGCCTGTCCATCCAGGCTGGTGAGCAGGACGGTGCAGCCGGCATCTTCTCCATTGAGAATGACACGGGTACCATCTACTCTACCGTGTCCTTCGACCGGGAGCAGCAAACCAGCTACACCTTCAGGGTGAAGGCGGTGGATGGTGGAGAACCACCCCGCTCAGCCACTGCCACTGTGTCCCTCTTCGTCATGGACGAGAATGATAATGCGCCCACTGTCACCTTCCCCAGCAACAGCTCCTACACTGTGCTGCCACCCTCCAGCAACCTGCGCACTGTGGTGGCCACTGTGGTGGCCACTGACACTGATGCTGGCCTCAACGCTGACCTCAACTACAGCATTGTAGGTGGCAACCCCTTCAGGCTCTTTGAGATAGACCCAGCCAGCGGTGTTGTGTCACTTGTGGGCAAGCTGGAGCCCAAGCACTATGGTCTCCACCGTCTCGTGGTTCAGGTGAATGACAGCGGTCAGCCACCCCAGGCCACCACCGCCTTGCTTCATGTCTTTGTTAATGAGAGCCTCTCCAATGCCACCGTAGTGGAGAGCCAGGTGGCCCGCAGCCTGCACACGCCCCTAGCCCAGGACATTGCTGGTGACCCCAGCTATGAGCTGAGCAAGCAGCGCCTTAGCATAGTCATCGGTGTCGTGGCTGGCATCATGACTGTCATCCTGCTCATCCTGGTGGTGGTCATGGCCCGCTACTGCCGCTCCAAGGGCAAGCATGGCTACGAGGCTGGCAAGAAGGACCACGAGGACTTCTTCACCCCACAGCAGCATGACAAGGCCAAGAAGCCCAAGAAGGACAAGAAGGGAAAGAAAGGCAAGCAGCCTCTCTACAGTAGCATTGTCACCGTTGAGGCCTCCAAGCCCAATGGGCAGCGCTACGACAGTGTCAACGAGAAGCTCTCTGACAGCCCCAGCATGGGCCGCTACCGCTCAGTCAATGGTGGGCCAGGCAGCCCCGACCTGGCCCGGCATTACAAATCCAGCTCGCCGCTGCCTACCGTCCAGCTGCACCCGCAGTCCCCCACCGCTGGGAAAAAGCACCAGGCTGTGCAGGAACTGCCCCCGGCCAACACTTTTGTGGGGGCAGGAGACAACATCTCCATCGGATCGGACCACTGCTCCGAGTACAGCTGTCAGGCCAGTGGCAAGTACAGCAAGCAGGTAAGAGAGCTGGGGGCATCCCCTGACTACCTCACCTCTCTATGCACTCTTCCCCCTCACACACGCACATGCACACACAGAGCCATCCCACCAGGGCAGCAAGGAGGCTGAGACACCTGCCGTATCACCCTCACAGACCCAGAACCAAGCACAGGAAGGGAGCTAGAGACACCCCTGCCACTGTCTTGGCCTGTGCAGCCAGCACTCACTGCCTGCAACTAGCCAGGGTGAGCATAGCAAACAGATCTGGAAAGCAAGGTCCTTATCTTCTCTCACCCCCCAAACAGCCAGCCAGCTCACTGACAGCGAAGGAAATGAGCAGGTAAAGGACTCAGGTACTCAGGTAAAGCACAGCCACACTACTGCTCAGAGGCAGCCCACAGCAAAGTAGGTTAGAGTGCCAAGACAGGCCTTCTCTGACCCCATTACTCCCATCCCCTCCAGCTAGGAGCCATGACATGTATCAAGCAGGGAAAGAAAACCAGAGATCCCCTTATCAGCCCCCAGCACACATTCCACACATATCTAAGCAGCACCCTGCCAGCCAGCCAGCCAGGAGCACTACAGGCAGACAAGTCAGCTGGAGCCAGTCGGCTCTCTGTTACACCCTTTTCATGCACTCCCTCCATCAAGTCTAAGCTAGCCAGACAGCATCAAATCCAGCAGTCTCTACAACAACCATCACTACATGCACACACAGCCAAGCTGCCAGGGTCCCTCTGAAAGAAACAGTGGGCAGAAGGAGTTAGCAAGGATTCACTGCTGCCAGGGAATTGCTGACAGGGACAGGGAACTGTTTCCACCTACTGAGCCAGCAGCATCCCACTGAGGGAGGGATGCACCCAGGCATCTGTACCTAATCAGGAAGGAAGCTGCACTCTGACATTATTCTCACTTGCTAAAGCTGGGTGTGTCTGTGTGCGCGTGCACATGTGTGTGAATTTGAAGCCATTGTGTTGTCAGCAGTTTTAATTGCCAGGCTAGTCATTAAGGTGTCTGTGTAATGTATTTGCCTGTTTGTGATCTAATTTACACTAATGTGACTCCATTGCTATTAGGAAAATTGTTTTTGATACCTGTAAGTCTGGGTGAATTCAGAATTAGCCTCTACTGTGAC
Organism: Crocodylus porosus; assembly: GCF_001723895.1. Lineage (NCBI taxonomy): Eukaryota > Metazoa > Chordata > Crocodylia > Crocodylidae > Crocodylus > Crocodylus porosus. The sequence goes on from NW_017728948.1 coordinate 38,264,016, forward strand.
ATGTGACATGTTTTTCACTGTTTTGAAGGTTATTAAAGGAAATCCATTACCTGGGAGAAGGATCCAGTTCTGCCCCCTTTATTCATGCTAAGTAGTACTTGACTTTATCTGGAGTCCTACTGATTTTAGTGGAACCTCCTACAGGCTGAGAGATTTCTCAATGGAAGGGGTTCAAAAGAATGATTCTGTCCTCAGCCACACTGATCAGATCTGTCACTGTAGTGAGTGGAGTTCTGCTAGTGTAAGAACCAGTGTGAGGGACACAGCAATGCAATCCCTGAAATAAAATTGGGTAAAATGGTGGAGAATCACTTTATGTTCAGTTCAGTATATGTTTAGTTTCAAACTTAGATAACGCTGCTTGCCTTATCTGTTCAGGGATTGCATGCTAAAAGTTGGTTCTGTTACTGGGGGAGCCACATAGAAAATCATTCTGAAAGTTTTCTCAACTACAATGCACATTTTGAGGGATGCTACAGATACATGAATGCTGATTCATGCAAATATGTTGCCAAGCCTGAGACATGGAAATCCTGTGTAGTTTGACAAAAAATGCCTGCTTCTCTACTTATTAATATGCAAATATGGTGAAATATTCCATTTTTTATTCTTTGAAACATCTGTTAGTCTGCTAAAATTGACATTTATAATATATAGCCGATACTTGCATTCTGCTTGTGAATACTAAAAATACTGTAAGCAGAAGTCAACTTCATGAGCCATTCATTATTTTAGCTGAGCCACAAAAATGTGTGATTGATGTAATATTTGCTGGTATTATTTGTGTGTGTTGTTTTGCGAGTCATACAGATGTTTTATAGAACATTTGACACAGGAGTTTCCCACTGAAATGTTTCGCTAGCTCCCTCTTGGAGAGAACATTATAATGTTAGTTTCACAACTACTGTCTGTATAAAATATAATTCACTATAAAGGTTTTGAGGCTTCCATTTACTGTGGTTTATTGAAGACACAGCAGATAACCTTTTTTTACTGATCACTATGCCAGCATAGAAAGAACTTAAGCTAATTGGCTACTAAATCTTTCTTGTTGGATAAATTCATCTAACATAAATTAAAAACTGACAAGAGTATCATTTATTGTGGAGGAAAAATGAGTTGCATATTAAAAGTAGAAATTGGTAGAACATTAGTACATACAAATGACTACTTGTTCTGATGAGTACCCACTTTGAGGTTATTGTACAAAAATATATTATCTTACTTCTTATTTACATTATATTACCAGGAATTTTTTTGACATACAATGTATCCTCGGAGAAGAAAATTACTTATTATAATTTTTCATGCAACAATCATACTGAAAGAAATACATCTTGAATTACTCCATTGTTTATCTAATTTGATACAAAGACAGTTTCTCGGTTAATGTCTGTCAGTTTTGCAAGTTAGTAGTTTGATTTGTTATGAAGTTTATTATGCTTGAGTAGTATATAGCAGATTTTTAAATGTCTTGTCATAAGTGTTATTTTAAAATACACTGAAAAGTTGACGTTACTTAATATATCAGTTTAATATCTTTGTTAACATGGCAATTAAACTTTCTTCCTCCAAAATAAATCATAACGTCAAAACCTAGCAAATGCAAAGGCCCCTTAAAGCATTCATATAGTTTAAGAAGTGTGGTCATTCTTACTGTTTTCACAGACACAGCAGGACTAATGTTAAATTATAGCTTTTGGCAGACTACTTCTATTGCATACATCCTCTGAGTACCAGCTAAGTTAGTACTTCGTGACATTTATGTATTTTTTGTGTATGTTTCCACATAGTAGAGAACATACTAGGACACGGTTTATAAAAAGAATAGGTCAACTTTTCATGTTTCAAACATTACCATTTGGGCATTGATTGATTTCCAAAATAATCCTTACTTTTGAAATCTTAAATCAGGAAATATTTTTGTTCAGCATTTTATTTAGAAGGGAAGACAAAACATTTATAAATAAACTATTATCAAATTACGTTGACTGTATCATAACTGTACATGCAGATCATACAAGTCGGATATTAGTATGTACATTTCAGGAAGTGATTAGCTAAAAGTTGTCCGTCTTCCTTTTATCACTAATAATTATTTTTGTTCTGTTGAAACATAATATGGTGTGTAAAGTTTTAAAGACAAATAAATAGGCAATTAAGGAACTTCTTGTCCTGAGGAACTGTAGATGAGGGTGATATCTATTAGCCATTAATGTAATTAGAATTCGTAATAGATACATCATCAAATCCACAGTATTGTCGTCAGGATATAAGGTATCTCTTTACAAAACGGTTTGCTGTGCCTAGGAGAGTACATGGGCAAGGTCTTTCATTCTGATTTGTGGCAATACATTTTTCTTTAACGTATTTCATATTTGGGTGTGCATGTGCGTGTGTGTGTGTGTGCTTGTGCAAGCATGTGTGTGTGTAAGTTTAATACCATATACATCATTCTGGACTGCAATTTTTTAGCATACTACAATGGAAAACCATATAAACAGCAAAATATCTTGGCATACTTATTAAAAATAGAAATGTACATTTCTTTGTTTGATAGCTGACTTCTGTTTAATTTAGATCACTAAGAACTTTCACATTTAACCTTTACTTTACAGCAAGGTTCTCTATAATTTTTTCCTGAATTCCTTTGCAGGAGCTCATTTTAAAAGCTATTCTTGTCTTATTAACATGATATTATGTCTGAAACAGTATATTCTTTTAGGCTTCCCCTTTGAAGTCCATTCTAATTTACCGAAGCACTTAAACCTGTGATTAACTTTTCTTGAGTTTCCTAGAACTTAACCACTTGCTTATAGTGAAGAACATGAAAAAAGTGCTTTGTAGAACAGGGATGGACTTAAGTAAGTGCTCTTCTGGATCATGGCCTTATTACCAGAAATTTTAAGTTGCTGAAGGCTGCTATGAGGTGCCAAAGGCTATTAATATCAGCACAGACAGTAGTAGTTAAGGAAGCTCAGTGCATCACAAGTGCTTCTTATGCTTCCTTAACCATAATCATAAAACATAACTCATAACTTTTAATTATCAGTATTGGTTTATAAATTTATGAAGTTATACTCCATTTTTTCTTTACAGTTGAGTGTGATAGAAGCTTATGTGTGAGCAGAATTTTCAGTGAAACTTTTAGGAACGAATGAAAAATGTTTAGATTAGCATTCTTTGGAGAACAGGCCCTTTAGGAAGTGAGGGGTTTGGTAGATTTTTATTTTGTTTTGCTTGGGGTTTTGGGGTCCATTATTGTCCATTGGCTTTCTTTTAACTGCCAGAAAATGAACAGTGATAGACAGGATATTTAAAATGTTCTAGATGTGTTTGCCAAAGATATTATCAGTGTGATTAGAAGAAGCTATGCAGAAATTTGTGAATGGCATTATGTCTTTGCTTGAGGTACATTGTGCCTATCAGTTCTGTAATCCTTTAGAATTATCCTTATGCTTTTGCTAGTTAGAAAATGCAATGTTTAGTAAAGAAAGCTGTTATTACACACAGATGTAGTGACAAATCTACCCAGTTCATAGCACTTATCTTTGAACAAATTAATTTTAAAAAATTCATTTAGTGGGTTATTCAGTTAATCCATTTTTGTAGCTGTTATGTATTAAACAGTCTCTGACTGGAAAAGCACTCTGAAGGGTGCGTTAGTACACATGTGAGTTGTAGCAGTAAAATAAAAGGGTCCGTTTTCCTGTAGCTATTCACATGTAACTTCCAGGTGTTAATAGAAGCCCATACATTATGGGGATAATTAGTCTTAAATGAACAGTATAACCAACACAAAAATCATCATCTTTCTGGTGATAATAATGTATAAATAACTATTTAAAAAATAATTCATAGGAAAACCCGGGGCAATGTTGGTCATGCCTTCTGTCTAGACTAATTTTATAGGGTGTTCACAAATGTTCACCGCACCTGGTCAATAACCATGTGGCTTGATTTAAGCCTTGTAATTGTAGACCAGAAGAAGCATGCATAGGCCTTCATCAGTGCTAGGAGCTGTGCAAGAAACACGGTATAAGTAATTCAGGGTGGGGGTCGGAACGGGCAGGAACAAGGTGAGCCAGTGGGTCTGCAGGAGGTTTTAGCAGGTACAGGAGGGTTTGGCAGGATCAGGGAGGCTGGTGAGATTCTGGGGGAAGAAGGAGGCTGGTGGATCCATGTCAGGTGGGGTGCATCCAGAGATGGGAGGGTTGGGAGACTAAGAGCCTGGTCAGGCTGGCAGGGGTAAGACGAGCGCAGCCCTGGGGCTGGGGCAAGAAGCTGGGTTTTCTCAGAACTGGGGCTGTTCTCTAAATGCATGCCAATGTTTGCTGGATCATGTTAACTCATTCTTTATCTAAGTTAGGTCATCTACTCAGTTGACCTAATTTAGATTGGGCCCTACTTTTATGGCCTGATGAAACCCATTGAACAAACGGGTATTTAGATTGACCTAACCTCTAGTTAGGTTAATCAGAATGTAATGTTCAGATGTACCTATAGGGTCTAGTCAGACAAAAATAAAATCTTTAGCGTTAGTTCAATGTGAAAAGAGATATGAAACATTATGGTTGAGTTATAAACCTCTCATTTGGATATTTCATTAAAAATAATATTTGTGCAGTTTGTCAAACTATGTCCAAAAGTACACTTTAAGATTACATTTTTTAAATTGTATGATGTTAAGTATTCCACAGCTAGTTTTAAAAATGGCCCATATCTGATGTTTAGCAAGAAATGCTTCTTGAAAAGAGGGACTAATTAAACATATAAAAGGTATATTCTTGAGGCTTTTATTACTTTTTCTTAACAAAAGTGTTCCATTGTTAAATGAAGTCTTTGGGCATTGACAGACATGAAACACCCCCCCAGCACCTTGCTGGAAGAGGAAGCATGTTAGTTTGACCCAGCTTCCTAACAACTGTAGAGATTGGGTGCTTCAGCGGGGCTCTTTGGCACTTTTATCTAAAGCTGATTCACTCAGCTATTAGATAAAAGTGCCAAAAAGACATCAGGTGAGCTGGGCCAAATTAACACCACTTCTGGGCATGCACTGCGCTTGGTGTGGGGGTGTAAGGAGATAAAAGTAAAGTACTGTTTTTTTTCATGTCTGTAAGGTTCCCCTTCAGTGAAGCCGTCTTGTACTATATGCAAATGGCTATCTTGCCACTGCATCATCTCTCAGTCCCGTGAGATGTATAGTCCCTAAAGGGATAGGATCTGAATAGAGTAGGAGTGCAATGCCTTGAATCTGTAAGGAATTCCTATTATCATGTGCAAGAGGGGGAGAGAAAATGTCTTAGGAACAGTAGGCTGTGATTTGCCAACTTTGACAGCTTTCTGACTTTTTATGTAAGGATATTAGTCTAGAATATTAACATACCAGTTTGATCTTTGCTGTTCATTTTTTGCATTACATAAACCACATATACAAACAGTCTCAAAACTTTTTTTTCTTTTTCTTCCTGAGCATCTTGAAATGTTACATACACCTAAAATACTTGAGTCAATGAAATAAACATTTGTTAAATACTAAAAATGCAAAATGATTGGTATGGAGAACCTTCATTCTTTTACTACTATCTAATTGCCTACCTATCTATCATGCTGCTTTTCTGCGCACTCTGGTATCTTGTATCTGGCATTGGCATAATCACTGGTTTCTCTGTTTCTGTTACATATTAATTGTTGTCCTGAAATCAGAGGCAGATTTTCCCTGTAAACATCTCTGTGGAAAGTTTTAGAATGCTTGTACAGTTAACATTTTATTGCATTGCTCTCAAATATAAAACCTGACTGTGCTAAGGTTTTGCAGTAAAACATAATAGCTCATCATCAAACTTCAGAGTTCAGATCTTTCTGGTGTTGTGCTTGTTAGCTAATTAACTAGACCCTTTACAAGCACTCTAAATTATTTATTACAATTGTTTAACGTTTTCTTTTTATATAGTACCTTAAACATGACATTTTATTTTCTCTTCTTTGTGTGTACATTTACAGTACGTTTTTGTTAAGTACATTTGAGAAATATTCTTAACAAATATTTTGGAACTATTAAAGCTGTAAAATGTTGTTTTTTTTCATTCTCCAGCTGAGTAAAATAAGTTATGTATAATTTATGCTGCAAGCTTCTCCATAATATTTTTTACTGTTTCACATATTAGCAAAGGAATGTATATTATTTTATTCAATCTAGGTCTGGCAGCTGATGCTCAGTATCTTTTGGCTTGCTTTCTCTTTAGATGAGAGAGAAAAAAATCCATTATCCCTAATTTTTCCCATCTTGGACCATTGCTTTAAATGTTACATTCTATGAAGATTTGAAATAATGTAATTAAGGTCAATCTTAATTATCACTTGTATTAATGAATGAATCTCTAAAAAGGGAGAAAGTATTCCTATTATTATATTAAATTGCATTACTGATATGTCTTTGTTGAACTGAAAGATTTTAAGAACAAAAGTTTAACATAACCATTGAGAGGCAGCTTCATGTTTATTGACTGCACAGTTTACTTAAAATTGACTTGCAAAAGTTAATGACATAGTCCAAATAACCTTGCTCTTATGAGCTGAATATCTAAATAAGAAGAGAATTTAGTGTTACACTCCATGTATTACCTTTATTTTTCTTCACTCCGATTAATTCCATAATATCCATTTTCATCCAGTTTTGCTAGCTCTTACCTGATGTGATGCCTGGTGTATCAGATACATATTATGCTAGTATGTCATATACCTCCACAGAACAGGGCCAAAAGAGGCTCAAGTGAACCTTGTTTTTTACTGAATTGAATACCTTTTCAAAGTTTTCAAATTTAATTAAAAACAAATGAAAGAGTACACAAGTCTAAGGCCTGTACTGTGCTGGGAGACATGTCAAGTTATCAAAGTATTACCTTCTGATCTTAAAAATCTAATAACACCTTTGGAAAAAAAGCCCACTTGCAGCCTAGAAAAAACTCTGGATTACCTACCCACTGATATATAAACAGGGCAGCTCCAAGAGCTAAGAGTTTCAGAAGTAGCTGTTACCTCTCTGTGGTGAATGATGGCATGTTACATTGGAGTGAATGTCAACTGGCGGGGATGCTTATAAGAATGACATAAAGTTTCTTGTAATGTTCTGGAGTGGTTTTTTCAGCCCAAGGTGAAAAACAGCAAACAGCATATAAAAAATGAGTACAGAAATGTGGTACTTCCTTTTGCAAGTCACTTGAAAGTAATCCAAAACCAGATTCATTATCAAAATAGCAGTTTAGCAGGGTACATACACGCATGCCTAACTTTAAGTGTTTGAGTAGTTCCAAGTACCTAACTGAATCTAGGACCAAGTGATTCTCACTCACCCAGTAAAGAAGGTTGATGAAATTCAACTATTTTACTTGAGAACAGTAATTTTTTTAAAGATGGAGATATAACTTAATTTGACATGTAAAATGGTATGGGCCATATTTATTCTACTTAGTAGGCATGTAAGTGGACATAGGTGCTGAAGAATGATCCTGTCCCACTTGCTTGATTTCCTGAAAATCAATTAATTTATCTACTTTGAAATGCAATGTCATCTTACCCTTAAGACATACCCTTAAGGCCAGAAAGAGTGATTCAGAAGACCCACTTACCTTTAATTTTTATAAATAGTTTTTTGGAGATTCGAACAAAGTAGAATAAGATCATTCTTTGATTCCTAACTGCACTCACACACCTAATAGGGAGACCAGAACTTGGCTCAATGTGTTGAAATAAAGTGAACAAGTATATTTCAATAATTTTTCTAAAGGAAAAGCTAAATAAAACAAAACAAAATCTTGGACCATGTGAAATCTTATATATTCCTAAGGGTGGCTGTAGAAATTTATTTGAACAGAAACCCATTTTTTGGGTCAAATGTAGAATAGAACATTTTAGAAAATGATGTGATTTCTTTTTCATTATTTACATCCATTTTCCCCTGACTGGCAATCAAGATGTTTTACTGTCATTAGTGTGTACAGATGATGTTGTGATGTAACCTTCAAAATACAGTTTGATTATACTCACAAGGGATTGCATATATTATATATAACAAAAAAAATCCAGACAAACAACTTTCTCTCTCTCTCTCTCTCTCTCTCCATATATTTTAACTCTCTCGTTCACACACTAAAAATTTTGTTTTGTTCCCACAGTGGCACATTATGCCACTGGCCTACCAGAACCTGCATGACTGAGACATACCTTATAGACTAACCTGAAATTAGTTGGTGTGATACATCTCTACCCCGCCTTCAACACACCTATTTCTAGAGCCAACAGCACACAAGGGAGCAACATCACCTTAAAAAAAGAAATGCCTTAGAACATTGCCAGTTACGTTATTAATTTTCAAGAACCCAGAATGTATTGTTTAAACTAATAGCAGTCAGTGTGCTAGAGGCAATATCTTTTATTACCTTTTATTAGACCAACTAGAGAAGCTTATTGGTTCTTTCTATTAAGATTTTGTTAAATATTTTATCTTGAAAATCAAATAAATGAATGAAACCATAAGTGTGCATATCCTTATGGTATACATTCCTTTCATCCAAAATAATTTCAAAGTAGTTTTCTACTATCTATCTCTATCCTTATCACTATCTCTGTCACAGAGATTTGTTGATGTGTGTTTGTTTGTGCATGCCTCAACAAATACTTCTGAGCTAGGAGTTATCCATATTGTATCAATAATATAAATTCAATTTTTTTTTAAATCAGACACAGAGCTATTAACTTGCTGAAAAATCACCCAGAAAATCTATGGAGGATTTAGTAATAGAACTCATAAGTACTGGTTCCCTATTCTTTAGTCTGATCTGTAGCCATGCTAAAAGAGATTGTTTTTTCCTGGTCAGATCTGATTTGTTCCCTTTATGCTATCTTTCACAGACCACCTAGACATAGTCTGTGCCCCAACCCACATCCCAGCCATATAATCCAGCCTGTGGATAATTTCTTGCTCTGCAGTTGTGAGGCCTCTGAGAAATTTGGCACAGAACTTCATTCACTGTGTTACCAGAAGCTCCAATTCAGGATAGAATCCTTATTTAGATCAGCATTTAATTAAGGGTTAATTCTAACCATGTGAACATGTGCAAGTCCTTTTCTGAATCAGTGTCCTAGTGCTGGAAGTCATCTTGAGTAATTTATGAGACATGACATGATACATTAGTAAAGTAGTTGTTACATTTTAAAAAGTAGAGAAAAAAAATACATTTAGGTAGCCCTGAATCTTAAATTTAGTTGTTTAGGTTCTCTTGAAAATGATTATGGGTATTTGGGCTCGGACCCTACTGGCACAGTTTGCAATGATATTTATCATGAAACAGTGTTTAACATGAAACCGAACAAATAGATTTCCGATAGACTTAAGGCAGATAAATTATTTTAAATTGGTGACAAATTACTATTAATTTTCACAAATTTAGGCACCAGCAATATAACCTAGTTGATTTTCCATCAGTCAACAGAGTAACTGGGATTGATTCTGCTTGCATATAATTTGGTTAAAGTTAAGAACATTTCCTCTAAAGGCAGTATTTGCACTGGTTTTATATAAGTGTAAGATTAAAATGAGCCATGCTGATTATATGCCCACAACTATTTGGAATCTGTCTATACAGTGAATGGTTCTTAAGCTGTTTTAAGATGTATATCAGTGGTTCTCAAGCTTTTCAGTCAGGGACCCCTCCACAACTTTTTTGAATGTGGAGGCAACCCCTTTTAAAGACTGCTGTTGTACTCAATTTACCTCAGTGGTTCTCAACCAAGTGTTGCCTCTTTAAGTTAAACTGCCCCTCACAACCCCTTGCACTGCAGGACCAGGAAGGCTTGAGACATGCATGTGCTCCTCCTGCAATTAGGATTCTCTGATAAGCCTAAAATGGATAATAGAATTTCCTCATGCTGCAGCCCTTCCTGGACTGACTCTGCACAGCACCTCCTGCAAAGAGAGGCAAACTGGACAGCTGGAAGTGTCCCATGCACCCCCGTTTCTGCCACGAGTGGTAGTGGAGGGAAAGGACTGGAAAGATCTATGGCACAAGTCAGCTTTTCTTCCTCCTTTAGGGTTACCAGAGAACCCCATTGCAGTAGGAGTGTGTACTGTGTGTGTACTGCAGTCCTTGCAGGTAGACCACTTTTAACCAGGCCACTTGTATCACAGCACCCATGAGGGGTCTTGTGGCACCCCAGTGGAGAACCATGGGTGTATGTATGTGTTAAGCATCAGATCTTGGTTTGTTTACAAGTAATCACATTGACTTCACAGTTATTTTTGTGAATTAACATTGATTAACATAATTTGGCCCTATATTGAATGCAAAATATATATTCATTGTTCTAATGACATTCCTAGAGTGATTTTACTTTGATGAATGTTTCAGGAGACTATAATTACATTCTTAAGCATATTGTTGCTCAGATTAATGGGTAGTGCATGGCTACATGTACTCATATATCTTTGTTTAATCTACTAGGTGGTCCACTGAGCATATTTGTTCATGCAAGCATGTGATAATCTCTAGAGTGTATAGTAGTGAAACAGGTTTGACCTTAAATGCATGTCTACTTTTGCAATTAAAAATTTGCCACCCATCTGAGGTCATGCATGTTGTCTGACCAAGTTTGGCCATTTGCCTAGTCAAATCAATTTAACATAATACATTTGAAACTCCATTTCTATATGTAAAATTGAACCCAGAGCAAATCTTGCCAGGACCTAAATCTTCAAAAATTAAGATTAGAGACAAAAATGGAAACAGCTAATGATGCAATAGCAGGTGCTAATACAATAGGAATTGTATTATGCTGTTCTTTTTCAGTATTTCTACTGTGATAGTGTAAGTTAGTATTTTATTATTTTCCCCCTCCAATTTGAAAGTTTGTTGGTTTCAATATATCTGACTTTCCAGGGTGTTACTCCAGTGGTATGCTTGTATACCACTACTTTAAACAAAATTACACCAACATAAAATTTGAATAATGAAGTAGTGAATCAGGCTCCTTATCTCCATCCACATTTACAAAATGAGTTGTAATGACGTGGTTATATGTGTGTGTCCTGCTTGAAAGGAAAAAAAAGGATATATATCATTTTATTTTATTCGGGAGAGGGGACGGGGACTCTTATACTTTATGCAGATATAATTATGTTAGAGTTGCCATACAAGTTTATATAAGGACCATAATTGATTCCTTTGAAAGAAAAGTATTTATTTCATTTTCAAGTAATCTGAACCGTCTTTCAGTAGGAATAATTACACTGGAAACTTAAAGACATCGTTTTAACTAGAGGTCACTAAAAGCTCAGCCAGTAAACCTCAGCCCTGATCATGGGTGGTGACTGTCTTACAGATTTAGAACATTCATTCAGAGGGCTGCTTTGAATGTATACTGCAGTTTAATTATGCTGCCTATCTTGTCTGTCACCTTTACTCACATTAAGTAATACTTCACAATGAAGTTGTTTCATTGAAATAAAGAGGACTATTAATGGAGCAGATACTGATTAATGTAAGGATGGCCAAATCAGATCCTAAAGTAAGTAGTACTCATTTTCTTGGTGTCTTGATGCTATTAGCAGTTTATTATGACAGGGATTAGGATATACACTTTACATTTTAATCATAATATATGTTTTCAAAGTAGAAATTGCACCTGGAATATATAAAAATATGTACATACTAGAAAAATAAAGTAGATGCCTACAGCCTGGAAACAAAACACCCTTACACAATCTTAAACTACCTTTTAAATATTATACAATTGTGAGCAGACATCCAGTGTAAACCTTTAGACCAATTTGGTGTAGAGTTACTTTTGCGGAAAAGAATGGTAAAAAGGCATTGGTGTAAGGTAGGTGTCATATGTAGTGTAGTGTGAGTGTCATATGCCCAGTTATTCTGAGGTATGAAAAAAGCTACTTTATGTTCCACTGCCACTTAATGGAATATAAGAACATAAAAAATGCCATACTGAATCAGATCACAGGTCCATCTAGTCCAGTATCTTGCCTCTCATAGTGGCAGAGTGGATGCTAAAAAAAAGAGCTTTTAAGCTGGACATGTCCAGAATGATCTATTTCTTCATACCTTCCCCTACACTGCTACAGCTTCCCACATTCAGAGGTCTAGCAAGTCCTAATTGTGACGGAGTCATCTTGCATGAATTTTTCCAGTCTTCTTTTGAACTAGGTTAAATTAGTCTCCACAACACTTTGTGGCAGTGAGTTCCACAAATTAATTATATGCAGAGTGAAAAATAATTGTTTTCTTTTTGTTTTGAACTATTAGTGATTTTTTTCATTTTATATCCCCTAGTTCTAGTATTGTGACAATTACTCTGTCATATCAACCACAATCATCTTTTTTTCTAACCTGAACATCCTAACCTATGTAATCTCTCCTCATACAGAAGCTTATCTATACATTTTAGCTTTCTCTGTGGCTTTTCTAGTGGAGAGACACTATTATAATGTTTCTTGTCACAGTTATCTCAGGATAACCGGTCATCTGTCCATACTAGATCATAGCATATTTTACATCTGTATAGACATGTAAAAGCGATGTAAATTACCGATGTGTTAATGTATCATTTGCCTAGGCCCCTATATAATACTTAATAATATATTCACCTATATTAGCAGAATATGAATTGACTTACCATATGAAGTTTAATAGAGGCAGGCAGTCTGAAAATAAGGTATATCAAAAGGAGACCCAGACTTCACCGTTCTGTGCTTTTTCTGGCATCTGTGATCTGGAGAGTCATTTCTTACTAAAATCATGAATCAAATTCTTGTTGACTGCAGTGGGTTCAGGTTTGATCAACTCAGGTTTATTCATCACTAATACTTTATGTTAATACTTTATGTTATATTCGTGTTACTTCTTTGACATTGCCCCAGTAAAGCTAGAGTTAGACGATGATATCAGGTCTCAACTGTATAATTTTTTCAGTTGTCTGCAGTTGTATAATGTTGTAAAAGATGTTTTTTATATGTCTTTGTGATGTATGTTTGTCCTTTGCTATATTGAATTTAGAAACAGAAAACTTGGAGAAAATAATATTTAGTCTACAAATAAAGAAACCTATAAACATGATTAACTGAGTTTGCAAAACCATACTACTCTATTACTTTCTGCCTCTATAGACCTTCAAAGTCTTTGGCCACACCGTTTTACCTCTCCTTTTTTGCACAATGATGTATATTCAGAATTAATTAAATATGCTTAAGAAGTCTTCTCTTCTTTTCAATTTTTCTTTTGTAAAGAGGAAAAATAAGCAACAGTAAGAAATCCCTTACATGTAAAACAGATAGAACAGATTTACTTTTTCTCCTTCAGAGTATTGCAAAATAGTTTTGAGTAGCATGGTATCCAAAGGCAGGGGGTTTGCTATATTCCATTTGCCATGCACAATTTGCTGAACGAGCTGATAATTCATCCTGAATATTCTCACAGTGAATTTCAGTGTACTTTTGTAGAAGTCTTGAGTGCTGAATTTAAAGTGTTCTTTACTAGTTCCTCATTAAGTATATAAAGTGACTGAACTCAAATTAAACGGTAACCTTCCTAGAGAATTAATGTTACAGAAATATAAAAGGACTGGCTAAAGCTTTCCTCTATCAAATGTTTCTAAAAGGCTTTATGTATTTATAAGACTTCATGATCTACTATTGATGCAAATTACTAAGGATAAAAGAAAATCCATCTGTTATCAAAGAAAAAAAATAAACGAAATAAGTCCAAGGATTTAAAAGACTTAGCATTAAGAACTAGGAATTCATACTTTGTGATGGGTTTATAGTAATTGACAGTAGAAAAGACTTCTTTTTAGGACTGATTTTTTTTTAATGAAAGGAAAATGACTGCTATAAAATCTTCTCATGTAACATATCGTATTTCATTTCATTATTTTATGTTCTTCACTAGAATAGATCATTTAAAATATGACATATCAATTCACGTAGCGTTGGGCATTATTAGTTGTGTTATTATTGCCCTTACATCTAATCAAATAGTTTGTAGTTAAATAATAGTACTTCATCAAGGGACACTGGTTTTCAATCTGCTAGGATTCAGATTACTGGCATGAAAACAGATCTGAGACAAGTGTCTTCAGTCTGCTGCTAATTGTGCACTGATATTAGCATTGCCCCCAGGCAGTTCTTTCTTGCTGTCAGGATATATGATTTTTTTCTGAAAGTTAATATTAAAATTAGGAGACATATTATAGTGCACCTACAGCACTTAACCTTTCCTTTTTTAAAATTTGAAATATGTATTTTTTTGGAAATATTTCATGTAGTTTCTGTAGGAATAATCACAGGGAAAATATATATTTGTATGTAAGTAGTATGTATACACAAACACATACATATAGTTATATATGTACATTTAAATGTCTAAAACTATATGCAGCAGCATGTGCACATTTAAATAATTAAAATTACTAGTAATAAAACATAAAATAGCCATTCAAAGTGTTGTAGCAAAATATGACTATTATGCATGGTTATGTCCAAGATTTTTGGGGGAGATGAAGAGGGTAACCAAAAAATGAACTGAAAAGAGTCATAAAGCTATGCCCTATGTTAGCTTATAAAATCACCTGTTCGTTACTTAATCCCTCTTTCTCCCTTCCCTTTCTTCTCTCCTTTTTGTTTTATTTTAGATTATATTATTGTCTTTTATGTCAAAATGATTTATAAAATTTTTAATTTGGGAATCTCAGAGCGCCTCATGTAAGTGGGTTTGTGTAGGTCTTAGCATGAAGGATAACAAAAGCATAAGACTCATCTGAACATTTGAAAATGTGCATGTTTAAATGTTAATAATAACATTAACAGAAACAATAATAATAATGATATTAAGAGGATATTCTATAAACATATGAGAATATATTATATAAAGTTAATATAAAGATATTTTTCTAAGTTGGAAGTAATGGTGATGGTGACCATAGTACCCTGGAATCCTAGTCATGGAGTAAGACTTCAATGTACTGGGCATTGTACAAACACAAAACATGTTACATCGTTGAATGTCAGGGAAGGTTTTAAAGAAAAGAAGGAATTTAGATAGAATAGTAATAGTGGGGCCACCACTATTTAGCACTATGAAAGGATGTTATGATCCATGTAATATTGTTCTTGCAAAGTGATTCCAACAATTTGAAATCTATTTTTCACCTTACTAGTTATGCGAATAGCTAGCTCTTCACTTTTTCACTAAAGCAAATGGGAATTGTTCACTGTCACAAATAATAAATAAGAAGAGTACCCAATCTGCACAGCATGGAAGTGATAAAAACACATGCTTATGGGTGCCTGAGATTTCACAGCTATTAATTTTGAACTTTTTGATTGCAGTTCTGTTTTACAAGAAAAGAAGCTGTTAGGGCAGCAGTACATGGTGACAGTGAGAGATTATGACAACATACATTTATCATTATAAGTCTGATAAATTCAGTCTAAAAAGTGGTCATGTCCCTAAAACCAAATTGATAAAATAAATGTCCCTTTCTACTTATTTTACATATTTTATATAATAATAATTGTTAAAAATTGTACAACAGTAACACAGCAAAGGACAGTTTATTCTTGAGAGGAATCCTAAGATGTTTTACCCTAATCAATGTTAATGGTACATACGGGGCCTTTAAGAATAACAGAGGTTACTGTTATGTTACTGCATATACAATATACTGGTTTATTCACATTCCCAGAAGCATCTCTTTACTCTTCTTAGACATCATAAAGCATTTTGGGAAGGAAAAAAGATGGAGCTAAGGGGACTCTTCAAGCTAGAAAAAGAAGTGTTAAATAGCTCCTGTAAAAGATAGTTTGGGATCTATAAACTATGAGTTATAAGCATCTGTCCACAAAGCAGAATTCCCAAATACAGCTGTATAATTAATTCGGTGGCTTATTTAATTTTATGTCCTGTGACATGAACTATTTATTGCATGACATAGAGTGTGAGTTCAACAATCCCATTTTTAGCTTTATGGACACCATTACGAACATACCATTAAATAGAAATCATTCCTGAAAGTTTCCTAATACTAGGACACAACAAAGTAACAGGAATCAGAATTCTGAATCTACCAGAGTTTTTTTATTTTCATACCAGACCTGATTCCACAGCCTTTACACAGCAAAAAAAATTCTTTAACTTAGATGGATAATTAACCTTAATTAATTCAGTGGGCCTGAGCCAGCAGATGTTTTCAAGGGTAGGATGAGGAAAATAAGACCCGGTTAAAAACAATAGTAGGAAAGAAATAATTAATGGTAGGAGTAGTTTATTTTACCCTGAAACCTGCCAACTTGTATTTATTAATTTTCAGTACCTCAGGTGTATCCAATGCCTACTTCAAAAGATTTTTTTTTGGTGATTTCTTAGTCGGTCTAATAAAGGGTATCATCTCTGAACCAAGAGTTTTAGAGTTTAGTATCACTTCAAAATAATGTATTTTTCAGGATGTCCAGATCATCACAAAACTCAAACTAATTCAATTTGGAGTTCTAGAGTCCCAACGCCTTCAGACAAAACAGTATTCTAGATGCCTCTGTTTTGATAACATATACAGGGAGGGCTTTATATAATTTATATAACCCCCTACAGTCTAATCCAGAAATAAATAGGAGGTAAGACCAGACTTTGAAGCACTGCTGACACATGTTCCTAGTAACATGCTTCACTTGCTTGGCTCTATATCAGTACTGATTTCTGAAGGGTTTGAGGTACAATCCTATTTTGAGTGCATTGCAGTATTGTCACCTTGCATTAAAAAAAAAACAACCCAATGCAAAAAGGAAGTCCAAGTTGTACTAATCAATTTTTTTGTTCCAAATACTTTTTTCTATGGGAGAAAATTGCAGATATTTATTGTCTCTCCCACAAGAAGAGTGTAGCATTTAAGCAAGATTTTTTTTTTTTTTTATAGAAAAGGAGAGAAGTTAGAGAGACAACTTAATTTTTTTTCCCCAAGAATTTTGCTTGAAGC
Source organism: Crocodylus porosus (assembly GCF_001723895.1). NCBI lineage: Eukaryota > Metazoa > Chordata > Crocodylia > Crocodylidae > Crocodylus > Crocodylus porosus. The sequence goes on from NW_017728948.1 coordinate 38,281,050, forward strand.
TTAGAAAGAAGTGCTTTTTTAATCACTCTAGCATTGAAGTTTCTGGCTGTGTCTTTTATTAAATAATTGAAAAGTATATTTTGGGGGAAACTTTGTCAAGAAAAGAGTGATTTTTCTTTACCTTTATTTTCCTTTTCATCAAAAGCAATACACACTAAAGACACTGGGGGACATATATAGGAAAGCTGCACCTTTTTGTGCTTTCATGATTGCTTGAATTTTTTCCTAAGATTATATTTGGAAAGATTTTGAAAGGATTCTTACATGAAGCATAGACTAGCAAACTAGTATGAAGGAACAGAGAGAGAGTGAAATATAAAGAAAACTTAACATGGAAAAAACTATATCCAAAGATTTTTTTTCTCATTTTCTGTTGCTTTATTTAAACACAAAGATTCCAATGGAATAAATCCATCTGGTGAGCCATAAAATAATCATTGTATGCTGGCTTTGTGAAAAAGTGTTTTAAGATCCAAATACATTGAATCTTTTATACAGTTTTATATTCGGTTTTTGTTCTTTTTTTCTTCCCCTGAGGCAGATATTTTTCTAGGGATGCAATAGTACCATATTTTATGTATAGAAAAATCTTGACCTCCTCTGGCATGTACCAAGGATTGTGGTATGGCATCCTATGGCATATGCCAAGTTTTTATGTATACCTATTCTGGTTTATCATGGCTTGAGTCTTCGGCCTTTTATTCCCCTGTGGGATCCTGCACTTTAACTCCCATCTTCATTCTTCCTGCCAAACAAGTTTAGTTTTCTCACTCTCTCAGTGGGAGTCAGATGTCAGTGAGCACCAAGCAGCCAAGCGATAAGAAACTTTGAACATTGAACGTTTTTCAAGCTTCATTCTCTCTGCTGGATTGTAGTAAATGTTGAGGGCTCAGCAGTACTAGGCTGATTTTTTAACTTAAGGCTGGTTTGAAATATTAGGCATTTGAAACTCCATGAGTATATGGGAAAGGATAAGGAAGGAGTAGAGGTGAGCATGTACAGAATAAAATGCTTCAGTTGAAGAGAGCACCACTATAATATAGAGCATGTGATTGTGGATCATCATCAGGAGTGCAAATTAACAGCTTAACATGCTTCTGTATCTGACCAAACTTTTAAGAAGTGTGTGTCAGGGACAGTACTATTTTACAGTGGAGTAATTAACTACAATTAAATGCACATGTAGATGCTGACTGCAGGTGTAAATTGTACCCGGTCAGCCCAGCCAGCAGGGGGCCAGAGTCTTGCCTGCTGCCTAGCCACACAGCTCTGCACTTTTGACATCTTTGTAACCCAGCCAGCCCCAGCCAGCCAGACGCTGCCACCTGGAAACTAGGGATGATCCTCTGGGTTCTTGACATGTCCAGCCTGCTCCACTTAGCTCAAACTGGTGCTGTCCTGTGCACACATGTAGACCCTGCACCTAGGAGTAGTTTGCTTTGGTTCAAACTGCTCTGGAGTTTATTGCTTTTGGTTAATTGCATGTGTAGACTCATCTAGTGCAGGGAAAAAAGGAGGCAAGGTAGACTTGTGAATATTCCTTCTAAGGAATGGAATGTATCACTTCATGCTTTAATGACCAAAGCTATATTTAGAGTCATGGTTTCTGGCACAAGTTTAGAGAGATGGAGGGGCAGATCTAAAAGTAAGCTGTCTTTAGAAATTATGTTCCTTGAAAAAAACAGTATCTTTCCTTGACCTGAATAGTACTTAGGATATAAATAACCATATAAGGTTTGACAAAATTATTACTATTACCCTTACTATTATCATTACTGCTGCTACTGTATTACAGGATGCCAAGCTGAAGGTGAGGAAAGAATTTGGTGAACAAAAGATACATGGAGGAAGGAATAAAAGTATGGTGACCACCCCATTTTATAGTTTCATAACCACCTTTGGTACTGTTAAAATTAATTTATCTTGTTACATGATCATTTAACAAATCTTAATTTAAGTACTTAGTGTCTTTCTAACTCTATTTTCAATGGGAAAATGGGATCTTTGGTATTAGCTTTGTTGGAAGCAGACGTAGGCCAACAGTGAGTGTATTAGAAAAAAACTACCCTGATATTTTAAGAGGATTTGAAAAGGCTCCTTACAAAATTTCCCTAACATTTTTTTTTTATTCAAAGGACTAGTATTGATACGGTCCTCATGGTTAAAAATGAGATACATAAGTCAGACATAGATTTAAATAAAGGATCAGACTAGGTGTCTAATGAGCAGGTATCCTGGTTTTCAGTGATTATGTAAGTAGGTACTTCAGAAAATCCCATTCGTTCCCTATCAACAACTTGATGCTCATAAATACCTTTAACAACCTAGCCCTTAGAGTTTAATATTCTTCATACTCCACTCTGTATAATTAAAGGCTACCGATATTTATTTGCTTTAGCAAATAAAATAGGTACCAAGCCATTCTATCTATACCATTAGAGCCATAACTGGGCATCTCCCTGCCTGGGGTAGCCACAACTCACAGGGCAGCACCAGCTTCCACAGTGCTGATGACAGCAGCACTGTTTTTGCACTCCCATGCAAAGGCAGTGCTTGGGGTGACTGCCTTGGTCATGTTACTAATAATATCTGCTGATTACTGATAATATCTTCTGATTACCACAGCAGTTAAGTTGTTCCAGAATTTTTGTCTTATCAGGGTGGAAAATACCTGAAAAAAGTTTGTCATTTCTGTTGGTAGGTTGATTGGTTAGAAGATTAGTTACAAATATTTATCATTGGTTTATGGACTATTTGAATTTTCTATAGCAATTTGAAGTGAAAAAAATATTAAAGTTACTTATGAATGACTTTCAAAGTATTGTTCGTTACTTTATATTGAGTTATATTTTTTCCAAAATTTTCTTCAAACTCTCGTTTTAAAGTGGATGTGAGTAGTCTTCAAAACGGCATTTTGTATGTGGTTCTGTGCAATGAGCTAGTTTGGAAGAATGTAAGAGTTGTAATATATTTTGTCATATAAAATTGTAAGAGTTGTAATATAAAGTTCAAGTTCTGAATTTTAATACTTACACAGTGTAGCTGATGAAAGTATGCATTGTTACTGTTGCTATAAGGTATATTGGTCATATAGGAGCTGGATGAGCTGGCCCTGAGGGCCCAGCCTGGCAATGTGGAAGAGCCTTCCAGGTCTAGGCTTTAGTGGCAGAAGTGCTGCTGGAGGTGGAGGAAGCCCGTTGCCATGCCTGGTCCCCACCACTTAGGGGGCACCAGGCAGATCCACCATTGGGTCGGGAGTCTCACTGCTGTGGTGGGAATGCCCCACCTCGTTAATGCAACAAGATATAGGGTGATATGGGGCGAAATGCCAGAAGACAGGTTGTGTTTGGATTGTGAGGAGATCAGTTAGGACTTTTGCAAGTTATTATATGCTAAATTTAGTTTGCATAAACAATGGTAGAGACTGAAAGAAAAGCTATTTCTAAGGTACTTGTTGTGCATTTTGAATGCTGTTGTTGCATGCGGTCAGGTTGGAAGGTGGAAGAGGAACACGATGAGTACTGTTGCTGGAGTGCAAGCATGTGCCCTGCTGCTACAGTTGCTCTTGGTTACATGCATTTTCCAGAAACCTGAGAGAAACTATGATATCGTTTGGGAACCGAATAGATGCAAATCCTTTACGGAGGTCTCTCCAGCTACCAGTTTTTGTTATTGCTCCTAAAAATGGTAGGTAGCTCTTAGCATAGGTATTTACTGTAAAAATTCAACAGTGATAAAAATGATAAGTGTTAAGTTGACATAAGCATAAAAATATAAGATTATCATCAAGGATTGAGCAAGTTTTGATTTCACGGTGTACCTAGAACTCTGATATTCAGTTTGTCTATCTTGTCCTAGGTTTGTCCTAATCATCAAGAATATTCAGAAAGGCAAATGCAGTTAATATTATGTACATATCTTAAATAACACTAACAGCCTCTTGAGTTCTATATGTTAGAGCATCAAACACATAAACTACGGGGATTGGAAAAAATATAAATTACATTTCTATTTAGCCTTGATTGTTTTACCTTTTGGGTCTCTGATATTTTTAAACAGACACAGACTCATCCCAGTGCAGGGCAGTACTATGTAATTTCGTTCCAAATTGTAATAGATTTATTTGTGGATATAGGCACTTTAAACAAATAGAGATTTTTTTATGATTGTGGTAACATCTATGTATGCTGATACAAATGTTTCAATTTTAAGCAACAGGTCTTTTTTTAAGTTTTATTTTAATTTTGTTTCTCTTTGGAAATGCAGAAAGGGGTACTGGTAGATTTTGTAAATGGAAAGGTTCATCAGGGAGAAAAGAGGAAACAATGATTAGAAAATGAAAATATTTACCAGTATCTGTGCTATCGAATGAAAGAAAAATTAGTGAAATTATTAAGATACCATACAAATGTACAAAGCAACAAAAACTGCCATAAAAAGATATACCCTACTTGTAAAGAAAGTAATATGGAGTAAAAAGCGATCTGTCTCATAAAAATGTACTGCCCATGACTGGCTCTGCTGTGTGATAGTACAATATAACCTTTGTTACGGTTCCAGCAGAGCTCTTTATATACTGTGACTTTCTAAGGACTGCTTCCTGTGTTGGTCTTTGTTCAACTTTAAATAAGTAATTTATTGGATGAAATAGTAAACAAATTAAACCATAACTATAAATAATAATACTCAAAGTTTTCATTTTTGAACTGGAAAATAGAAAAATATCATCCATTACATTAGATTTTTATTTTTTTTCAAAGCTTATATCTAGTGAATTCAAAATCAAGCCTAGTCTCCTTTTTAACGAGCAGTCACCAAGAGCAGGGTTCAAATTGTGCCAGTATTCAGCTAAACTTAGCCAGGGCAACACCTATCTTTTGAGTACCTACTTCAGATGGAGATTCAAAATTACTTGGTGAGGCTTCTGGTATCCACATCATCAACTGAGGGGCTATAGGGATGCTTGATATTCTGTACAGAGAATGGGGATAATAGATCCCCATGGTATGTGTCTCCAAAGGGTGAATCAGAAAACTTGGGAGCTTAGAGAACTTAGAGATATCCACTGTTAAATCACAGGGGAATGTAAAAACTCCTGTCTTTTTCAAGGTATTTATTACATCCGTTTGTGATTCACAAACGGTCACACTTCTGAGATTCCCATGTACAGAGTCACTGAAGAGAAGCAATTCAAAATAATGATGGTGGTTTCCATTGTTTGCCTAACAATCTTTATGCTAAAAAGATTACCCAGGATATGAAATATTTGGGGTCTATACTTAGGGTGCCTTGAGTGGATTGGAACCTAAAGCACTCATGTCCCAGCACACTAATCACCAGACTGTAGGAGAGGCTAGGTGAGAATGCCCACCATCTGTTGAAACTGGGATTTGGGATACGATATTCATGGGGACAGAATGAAAGCAAGCAATAGGGAATGTGTTACCTAGTAAGAGGAGGGGAAACCTAAATTTTACTTTCTGTTGCCAGGTATTTTCTTTTACTTTTCTAAAACTAATGACTAATGCAGAGGAGTGGTGGTAAAGCAGGTAAACTATCTCACTGTCATTCTGGAGGTGTGAGTTTTGCTGAGGTAAATCGTGTTTTTGGGTCTGCTTACCTTTAGCCTGAAGAAGGGTGTTTGGACCTGAAAATTGTCATTAGAAAGGGGTTTTTTGCTACTATTTAGTTGGTATAATAAAAGATATTGCCTCTAACCCAAGAGTTTTATTTTTCTATTGTTAGGCAAAACATTTAAGTCCCTTCTAGAAACTTAAGTGCAGTTTGGCCACTTCTTAGGGCCAGTTTGGATTACCTCTGAGATCAGGCATGAGTTAAGGTACCAAACAAGGATGGATCCAGAAGGGGTGCAACAGTGTGGCTGCACTACCCTTTTGGATTGGACTACACCATGGGAGCCTCTGGGGACTTTTTAAAGAACATAAAGGGGCAGAGCTGTTCCTGGCTGCCCCAGCTAGGCTGTATGTGGGCTCAACTCATCTCGGAATGGGGAAAGCAGTAGTGGGAATGCGCAGGGAAGAGATCCCCTTCCCTGTGCCTGGTCCCAGAGGACAGGGCAGGAAAGGGGGGACCTACTTTTTTCCCCTGATGTTGCCACTGTTCCCATCCCTGTAAGAGCCCAGCTCTGGTGCTTCTTCCACAAAAGTGGCAGATGGAGAGGGAGGAAGGGAAGAAGAGGGGGGATTTTCACCTGCTTCAAGCACTTAAAAATCCCTGGAGGGTCCTAAGGGTTGTCTGCCTGCATCAGTGAGTGGAGAAAGGCTGAGAGCTAGGGGGCACAGCTACTCCTGCAGTGCAGGTGGCTGCTTCTGCACTCCCATTTGGGATATGGTGGATCTTCCCCCAGTGTCAAAGTATACGGTTTGGATTGCTTCTGCATGTATGCACACACCTAGGTACAGCCTTGCTGTCTCAAATAGAGATGAATGTTAAATATATTCTGTAATGTGTTTTCAAGGTACCCCTAACAAGCAGATTTAAATTGTTGATGGGACTCAGGCATCTAACTCCCACCCAAATACTACTTATGCACATACTTCAGCCATGTGAATCTGGTTCAGTCCTTTAAAAAGAAGAAAGCAAGAGGGGGAGTAGGGAGATTCAACAGAGGAAGAGATGTGAGCATATTACCATTTTTTAAAGACTGGAACTGCAATGGAAATATTTATTGAATGTGTAGAAATATACTGGGCTGGGTTAAGGGGTGCACTGGCATTTCACAAGTTTTATTAGAAAGGATACAAGCATTCAAAGAGTCTAGAGTTTACATGATTGCTAGTGGGTCTTGATGAAGGAGCATGGGAGTAGAAGTGAAAGAATTTTGAATGTGTCTGTTTGCAGAGTGCGAATGCATATCAGGAAAGTCTTTATAGTATAGGGACAGGTTTTCTACACTGAAGAGGAACGAAGTGCTAAGAACAAAGGGATACCATCAAAATTTACGAGTCACTTACTTCGCACAGGAATTATACAGGGGACTTTGATATGGTTCCCATGACATGATTGCTTAAGCTTGAGAAAGACAACAGGATCACTATCCAAACCAAGAGAATATAGTACACATGCATCATAAAAAAGTAATTTGCTGATAGAATAATTAATTTTTTTATAAAGCAATGATTGAATGTAAATGCTTGTTGCATATGACTAGCAACTGTGGCCAGTTTAGTTAATAATACTGTGCATCTCTGATTAACTTCACAGTTTATTCTGTCTTTACTATACATGTCCTTAGGGCCAGATCCTTTTCCTGTTGTTTCTGAGGCCATGTACAGGCTTTGTGTTTCTGTTGGAAGAGCTGCTGCTACAAGTGTTTAGTCAATTTCTCTATTGGGAAACACCCCCTCTAGGAGAAAGATCTTCCAGGTGACAGCTAGGAAGAAGTCCCTTGTGTGAGAACCTCTCTTGCAAGAAAGAATACTAATACACTCTCTTCCTAGTCTGTTCCAGAAGGAGAGGAGTAGAGTAGTGGGGGAGCAATGGGGGAACCCCCCCCATAGTGAGTCCCTAGACAAGGGGATGGGCCAGGGAGCTTTTGGAGCTGCTCCAGTTCTCTTATAGATTGGTCTGGGTGGGAGGTAGAGTAGCTAGCTGTTCCTTGCCCCCAAAGTCTTGAGTCTGGGGAATGGATGGGGGAGAGGTGGGGAGGAGGGGGTTGCTCACTGCTCCCTTGCTTGGCTTCAATTCCTAGGAGCAAAGCCAGGAACAGAGCAGAGGTGTTCTTTGCTCCCTCCCTGATACCTGGCCCCGCAGTCCACGATGTGAGGAGTGGGGAAGGGGAGTGGCTCTGGGTCTAGAGCACTTCCACTTTCTGACTTACAAGTGGATTTTTCTCTGAAAACACTTATACAAAGTGTTTCAGTTCTTATTTACTCTGAATATTGCGAAGTGACCTTGTAATGTTTAAAACAATTTTCACATTTTTTAAGGGAAAAAAAAAGAAAAATAAAAAAGTGAAAGTTTAACACTATCAGTTCATGTGAATAAACTCATTTTGAGATTTAAAAATCTCACATTGAAAGAAAAGTTTATTTGCATTTATTTGAATATATCATGATCCATTTCAAACCATAAGAAGTGTATACGCACTGTATATTGTGTATATAGTGTAATGGTGCATTATTTTTACCTACATATAGTTTTAAACAATGATTTTCAAATTTTGCATATATTTCTTTTGAAGGACCAAATTCCAGGCAATTTTGAGGAACTGTCTTTAAACTTGAAAAGATAAATGTTTGTAGCCTGAGAAGAAGCATGAGAAATTTAATCCCCAAAATTACTGTTTGGGAAAAAATAGGTAACTGAAAAGTAGGATTTACAATGCATCCTATGTAGTATCTGTTGAGAACGTGGTTCTGATACCAATCAAGTATTTTTCTTTTTTCTGCCAAGTAGTCTACTAAATTAGTGAGATGTAGATACTAGTATCTTCACAACTATTGTTAATATCACTGATGCAATAAAAAGTACTACAGTTCATTTAGACATAATAGAAAGGCAAACTTAACTGTTTTAAATTCTCTAAATCCTCTACTTTCCCCTACAATTTTGTGAAGAAAAAGTTATGAATTATATGTGTGCATGTGTTCACACATTTCACATGTGCATACACACATGCAGGTGTATTAGTATATGTTTGAGACCCACTGACATTTATTTCCTGGAAGCATGATTTGCCATAACATAGGTCAACCCATATTATATTTCAGTGCATAACACTGATAATGTGTCCTGCCTAGAGATTTGTCCCATTGGTTACCAATGGCATAATCTCAAAACAAAAAACAAACAAAAAAACCCAACACCAAAAAACCCAAAACACATTTCTATTAACTACGGAGACATTATGATCTTTGATGTTGTTGCACTGACTTAAATTTTTTGGACAGCAGAGCTTTTCTGCCCTACAGAAGGAAAACTTCAGTGCAAACTACATAACTTGCAAGACAATTCATTTACCTATTGTAAAATGGTTACAAAATGCTTATAGCTATATTATTTAAATATCAGTCTGTTGGCTGTCAGAAGTGATCAAAATTCGCTATCATATACCCCAGGGTATCCCATTCTTTCCCAGTAATCCCAGCAGAGAGAGCCCAGTAGAGAAGAATCAGTGAATATTACAGCATTTGTGATAAAGAGTTAGCATAGTCATCTTGTAAATTATCTCATCCCAGAGGATAAGACAAGTTAGTATATTACTGGTTATGTCTATGGCATTTATTGTGTGATGAGACCTATTTGAAGATAATCTGATCACCCATTCATGTAATCAATTTAGACTTTTATTCTGATTATTGTAAGTAGAAGAGACCCCATTATGCTAATATATCAGTCACATCTGAAACACTTGTTTCCATTTTATTTTAATTTTCTATTTCTGTACATTTGTAATATGTTTTTATTTATATGGGACAAACTGTGACATTTTAATTTAACAATGAAATAATATATTCATATTTATATAGTAATACATTGTACTATATGTATTTACTGTGATGTTACATGCAGTTTATATGACTGATATGTAAATTTTGAATATTCACTGTATATGCAAGTTAGATACAGGGTGCAAACAGAAATTACAGTTGTTGGGTAGGCTGATACAGCCCAGCTCTGCCCCTGGTGCTGTCTGAATAATGGGAGAGGGGGAGAAGAGATGGGAGGGAGCTCAGGCTGATGTTTGCCCAGCCTGTGCTGGAGTCAAGGTGCCTGGATTGAAGCCCCCCAAGGTGGGGGCTCCAATGCACCCTCCCTTCCTCTAGTGCATAAACTGCATGTAGCTTCACAGCAGCTTGGAGGAAGAGGGCAGGGCTAGGGGAGAGGAGCTGCATGCCTGAAGCTCCTTGTCTTGATTGGCTCCAAATTTGAGCTTGATCCCCTTCCCAAGCCAATAGTGAACATCTATTGAGTCAGGAGGGTCAGTCTAACTCATGGCACTTTCAATGAAGCACCATGAGCTAGACTAGGGAGCTGAACATCTGTCAACACCCACACTCTTCAGGATTGGGCACATATATATACTGTCATTCAGGCTACAACATTTTATCATCCATGTTTTAAACTTTTTTTTATTAGAAAAAAGATGATTAATTATTTCTTATTTGGTATTTACTTTTAAGGTTTTATATATCAAAATGATTTACTACCTAAATTTGGGTATGTACTTATTAGATACATGTGGGTTCAGTTAAAAAGTCCTTTTTAGTGACTGCTTCCTCTTTAGGCCGTGATTCAGCTGCCTTTAACTCAGTGACTTGGAAAGGGCTAGTCATATGCTTAAGATTAGTTACATCATTAAGTATCCTGCTGAACTGGAGTCTCAGTTTCACAGTATTTAAATAAATTAAATAATTAAATATTTTTTGTGACTGGACTTGTAGTTTCTAAATATAAAAACCACTAGTTCTGATGTACATTTTGTTTGTTACAATCCAGTGAGGAAGTTGCTAATTAGGGGTGTGAGAAACAGGCTGTATTTAATTCGGATTTAGATTCAGCCGAAATTGGGGACAGTAATTCAATTTGTTGATTTGATATGGCTGAATCCGAATCTAAAGATTCAATGCTGATTCAGAGAATCAGTGATTTGGCCATAGACACAGCTTTAAATGTTTTTTCTACATACCTTGAGGTACAAGGCGCGGCTCATGAACACTGCCATGCAGGGCAGATGGAGCGTCCCACAGGAGCGTGGCGGGGGGGGCCCTCTGCATGCTCAGAGGCAAACCCAGAAGTGGACCAGAAGTACTTCCAGTCCACTTCTAGGTCCACTACAAAGCATGCAGGGGTCCCCCCCATACCTCCCCCCGTTCAGAGATTGGCCATGGGGGGATCCTGGATGCCCCTCCCAGACCCAGGAGGCACCAGTCACTAAGCAGGGAGGGGGGAAAGGGAGTCTGTTGCTGAGCATCCTGGGGAGCCCCCTGTGCTCCTGTGGGATGTTCCATTTGCCCCAGCATCGCAGCATTCACGAGCTGCCTGGTACCTCGAGGTATGTAGAAAAAAACGTTTAAAGCTGTCTCTATATCTGAATCATTGAATCTTTCCAAATCTCTCTGAATTGATTCAGCGGGTTCCAGTTTGATTCATAGAGATTAAAAGGTCTCCCGGTTTGACTCTGATTTGGAGATTCAGCCACCGAATTAGGCCGAATCTCCACTGAATTGAATCAGGGACTGAAGCTTCACACAGCCCTATTGTTAATATATTCAGAAAACTGGCCTTCAAAGAGACAGAAGCCTTAAGGCTACATGAAAAAAAGTGTATATACATGTCTTATATACATACAAAATAAATGAAACTGCCTGTGCTCATTACGTATTTATGTTCTGATGTGGTCAACTAGATATTTGACTGCTTGCTTTCTGTTTTGTGCACACATTTGTTACAAACAGGTATGCAAATTTGGCTGACAGTTGTATGTATAATGTTGCATACAGCCCTAGATTTCTGTTGTTTTAATTTTTAAAAACTATAATTAAAATATACTTTAATAAATATTATTTAAAATATATCATTAAAAAATTAACCAATAAATGCACTACACGCTAACAAAAGCTATTTATACATATAAAATGACCTTTGTTGTGGTTCTCTGATTATAGCACTATGCAGCATCAAGGATCTCACCCTGTTTCTAATACTTGACTGTTGAGCCAAATCTCATGGGAAAGTAGGTGCTAAATCATTTCCCACTAAAACATTTGAAAGAAGATGTCATGGGAGTATTACCAATTAAGTTATAGTTACAAATGTTATTCTCAGCTACATGCATATAAACACCACTGCAGTAAAATTATCCTGCATTTACATCTGTCTTATTATGTATTCATCATATATCACTGAAGACTGGTAACTCAAGAATCATTTTTTAAATGTTAACTCCTTACAGCAGTTGTTGTAGGATACCTTGGCTCAGGATGGTCATGGATTCCACAAATTGCCTAAAGCTGCCACAGAATAAAGTATCACTAACTAGCTATCAGCAGGCACAGACTGTGTTGGGTGAACCTCAGAAAATTCTGGCATTGTAAAATTTTGAAAGGCTCTTGTTCACTTCTTGAGGCAAGGATTGAAATTTCTCATTGCAGTAAGCTAATAAAAATGTATTAAGGTTGACAATAGGAACTCTGGAAAGGTTTTTGTTAACCTCTTGATGGTAGGGATCCTCATTAAAATGTGCTAATGCAGGTATGAAAGCTCTAGAGTGGCCAATATCAAGGGATAAAATACCACAACTGTGAACATCACAGTTTGATGAATGCTTAAATCACTAAGGAAAGGAAAGCACTCTATATTCTCGTAGATGTAAAAAGGCATCTAAACACCATTCTTGAATAAGCCCCAGATGGTTGAAGGAACATAATTCAATTAAAAAAATAAAAGAAAGAAACTTCTAAAATAAGGCTAAGTATGAAAAGTTTCAACTCTTGAAATAAATTATTTAAGAACTATATACAGTTAAGAACCATATATGGAATATATATTTAGAATGGAACTGCCATTTCAGCCTATATGTAACTTATAACATTCACAAAAACATATATATTAGATGTACATTATTCTAGCCACGTAACATGGCTCCATGAAACTACTATAGCGTGTTATTCCAAGGTCCATGCTGTTGAAATTTATATTCTTCTGGTATCAATCAGTCCTTATTATCTTACTTCTTAGGACTGTTCAGAATAGCTGGCAATACTTGAAAAACTGCATTAGGTGTGAGTTACTATTAGCCTTTAAGATGGTTCATTAGAATATGTCCTGAGATTATTTTAGCTTTATACAAGATGCGCTGTTGAACTTTCATAAGTCATCCATCAAAAGGCTCAGAAGATGACTGTCATATTGCAACTGCAGTGGTTATATGACCAGCAATGTATCACTTCATTCTTTTTTCTATGTGGAAAATAGCATGTATTGATTTATTTCAAATTGTTTGGGATCTGAGGTGTTTTATGCTTGTAAAAGTTATGAATTAAAGGCCCTAAAACACAAGCTTTTAATATGAATGAAATCCTCATACAATGTAGGAACTATTAGTTTGAAACAATAAATCTTGTCAAACTCAAGGTAGTTTTGTGGCTGTAAAAAATGAAGGTCAGACGTTAATACTGTTTTGGGAAGTATATAATACGTTTAAAAAGATTGATTGTGGTGAGCAGTGCACATAGGTATCTTTTCAGGAATCCTAGTATTTTTAAATTTGACATCTTTTTGTCTTTAATTATAGTAAATTATCTTTGTTGACTGATTATTTCATCAATCTTTTTGTATGGCTTTCTACTTAAATAGGCTTTCTAGGTAGGTTACTATTTGCCATAACTTCTTTTCTAATTATTAAGCTTGGGTATTTGTAAACTGGTATTAATTGTGATACTTGGAATTGTCACAGAGGTAATAATCTAATCATCCTTCTTGGGTAAGTGAAGTAGAGTACACTTTTTGAAATTCCTTTAGTCTTTTATTTTGGGCAGCAGTTAAGGTTTTAGGAGAAGTCAGCAATATAAGCTGGTAGCCTATTGTTCTGGTGGCAACAGTTAATGGATGGGGAAAAACAGATCTTTAGTTTAAGACTAGTGAAATCCAGGTGGTTGTCCCTATTCTGTAATCACTAAATTGCTGACATGTACATACGCATAGTTGATAATCCTGTTAGAATCAATGTTAAACTAAGTTAAAGTTAAACCACGTTTATGGATCAGATTTAAATAAATAGATGTTTTTATTTAGGTATAGTGGGTTCATCTACATGTTTATGAATATGCCTAATTATGGTGTATTAAGTTTAGTACCTGTAATTGCAGGTGCTACCTTAATGCACTGTAATTGGTGCTACCTCTGTGCATTAGCTGCGGCGCACACTTTTTTGGTGATGGTAATGCGCAGTAGATTAATTTTACTGCACATTAGTGCATTAGCACAGGTTTTGCACCATGCTAATATGCTTGAAGCGTCTTGTGTAGACATGCCCAGTAACACTAAAAATTTAGATATCTTGTCTCAGGCAATTATCCAAGTTGACAGGATTAGATTTCTAGTAGAATCGGTGGAGAGAGTCAGCCAGCTCCCAAAGGACAATCAAGAGCACCCAAATCCTAAGTAGATTCCTAGGTCTAGCCAACAAGAAATGCTAGGCAGAGGGATATAGCTGCACTCTTGCTCCTCTTTGTAGCGTAGATGCCCAAGTTAGAACTGTGAAGGAGTTATTTCCAGCATTTTTGTATCCAGAGCATGGAGAAAGGACCACCTGACCAGGAGCACTGACTCCGGTACAAAACACAATTGTTAACCATAACTTTTAGTCTTGAACCCAGCTGCTGCTGGTGGTGGTAGCAGCAGCCACAGCTGCAGGAGCAGCAGCAGCCATAGTCCACTTTGGCATGATAGCTTAGTGACAGACACTTCCCCAGCAAGTAGAACATATGGACTTTAGGCTTGCCTCAGCTTGAGGGGACTCAAACCCATATCTGTCAGTCCCCACAAAAGTAATAGTCTATGTATAAAACAGACTTACTGGGGATACTCCTCATTCTCATGTTGAAGCTGATCCACTGGGCAGCCAAGTTTTTAAGACTTATAACATTAGATAGTAAGCAAGGGATGCACCTACATGACCTAAACAAGGGCTGCTTACAGCACAGTAGCTCGTTACTGCTGCACAGTAGCGTCACTGGTCATGAACTGTGAGGTGATACTACTGCACAGTAGTAACAAGCTACTACACAGTAGTAATGACCTACGTCTCTGCTGTTATGAGGAAAGAAAGAAGAAAAAGATCCTTCCACCTGATTTGTTTGGTCACTGTAATAACTCCAGTGTCTGTCTGCTGTGCTCATTCCTTTTCTAACATGGAATGGCAGCAGTAGCATAGTATGATCCCTGCTATGCTTTAGCAGGGTTATTCACAGTAGAAAAGAAACTGTCTGGAGATTGAGAAGAAAAATTTTGTGGTTACACAAGTATGGATTATACATATGCAAACATTAGCCTATATAATTACCTCTAAAGCTTTAGTGGGATACCTCATCCTAAAAAGAAGCACATACAAGTGTTTTTGCAGGAAAGAGGTCCTAATTTACCTTTATATTTGTTAAGTAATTTTCAAAATGTCTAGAAACCTGAAGTTCTTTTTAGTGAGATTTCAACATTTGCAGAAATTGAGTGCTTAGCCTTCCATACCCAATAGAAAATCTTTCCAATGAGTGGGTGGGTAGATTTTTCAAGCCCTGTATATAAAATTTACAAAACAGCTTTATTGGTATAAACAAAACACAAATAAATATAGAATATTGTACTTCTGAACCTTCTTTGTTATTTCCTTGGGGTTAATGTAATCAGTAATGGTATAATGCTTTTACTTTTTTTGTAATTTTTTTTATCTGCTAAAATATTATTCAAGGAAACATGAAAATATTTGCCTTCTTTCTTCAGGGGAAAATGCTTACAATAGCTCCTCATTTTCTGAATAATGGTCATTTTCAAAAGTTATTTACTTTTTTTGCCTTGCTGTATGTGCTCATAATGTGACTGCTTATATTGATTATTTTTATTTTTATTCCAGCTGATTATACAAAACCCCCTGCTTTTATTATAATGGAATATTTGCAAATCAATGGAAGCTGTTAAATTAAAATGACTTTCCCCTAGAGGACATTCAAAGACCAACAAAAATATTAGTTTGGAGGAAAAAGTAATCTTAGTCTTGCCTTATTGCTATCATTTACTGATCTCTGGTGTTCTGTTACAAGGGTCATAGTAAAAGCCAGCTTACTCCAGAAATAAAAAGTCAGATTGGAAGTTGACGTCACAGAAAAAAGGGGTAAAATAAAGCTTTGTGCTGCCTAATCATTATAAGCTTGATTTTTCAGGGGAGCTGAAAACTGTCAACTTCCACCGAAATCACCTCTGAAGATGAAGTCTAGAGGGTGAATCTTAATTGATGTTTTTTTCCTAAGTGGTCTGCAGAAAGGAACCATGCACAGTTGGATAAAGTCATCTCTCTTTCCATAAACATAGTAGCATTTACAGCTTATGTGCATGTCCTCTACATAGAGTTTGGCCAGGGGATCTATAATAATATAATTTTGCCCAAAAATATTTCAAAAGATTTCAGGGGATAATTTGGTACAGGAAAGAAAGAGATAGGGAAGCAGTCCTAGAATTAGTCTGCAGCGTGGGGTTTCACTCTGATCCTAGAATGCCAAAATCATTCTTTTTTGTTGGTAGAAGAATGAGCTCAGTATGCTGGAGCTGCTTCTCAGTATGCCAGAGCTGTTTCTTGGGAAGGAAAAGGAGGAAAGTGCCAGTTCCTGACTAGAGCCCAGCTGCCTGTTAGAGTTCCAGAGCATGTCTCTCTTCAGCTGTCTTCACACTTGTTTGCTCCTATCTCAGCAGTAAAAACTTGGGATATTGGGATTGAAACATGCTTCAGAATTCCTTTTGTATTTTCTTTACTTTGCTGCGGTTTGCTTTCCCTATCCTTCCTTATTTACACAGTAGAAGCATTTCTTCTATAGACAGTTGCATTTATTGTAGAAAACAGCAGATGCTGCTCCAAATTGCCATTCAAATATATGGATATTTTCTCCATAAAATAAAAGCATGAAAATAAGACATATTCTTTGGCCTAAATTCAGAGAGCAGAATGTGTCCTGACAAGCTAAATGCCTGAAATAAGTTGTAACCAGCCTCCATTCTCACACTGGTGGTGCTTGTGAAGGAGGATCTGGATATAGCATCTCCTTTGCTACTACCTCAGCTTCTCCTCTAGTCAGATCCTTTGCATAGTGCAATTCAGGGTCCCTACCAGATATTAACTCCGTACTTTATACACCCCCCACCATATATTTTCCATGCATTCAGGTCTATGACTGGGAAGAAAGGGGGATGGATTTGTTCATGTTTAAATAGACACCATAGGTCCTGTAGTCTGTACTTTGCTGGAATTGAAGCAGTCTCAGCCATGTCAGCATTCTGACAAAATTCCTGAATTTAACACTTAAAATTGAACACTTGAATCAGCAAATGTGTATCTGAGATCAGTTCTGAAAAAAGTGAAGGGGGAAATAGTTCTATTCATTTTTTGGCTAGAATATAAATGTGAGTACCTATGAGGGCAAACTGTGAAAATGGAGAGAATATTAACCTATGGGCCGAGGGGTAAGTGAGACGAGCATTTTCCAGACCTAAGTTTAAAAGGCCTCACATGAAATTTGTTCAGGTTGTCACTTTTTTGGATTTCTTACACTTGTGGAATGAAATTCAGAAGTGACTAAGTAAATCTAAACCTAAGGGAGGATTAAACTGGTATAGCACTGAGCTTTGCCTTCTGCCAAATACACAGTATATGACTTTACTCCACCTTTTTTAGACTTAGAATCATAACTACGTAAAATTTCTTCACCCCTTGCTTATGAGTTTAGCACACTGAGCCTAAGGGGATGCAAACTGGTATAACACACAGAAAACTGAGTATATTCTAGAAAACAATAGGGTATAAAGAATTATAAATGAAGGCAGGCACACCACATAAACTACCTGCTGCCTTCTCTGTATATAAGTCCCCTTTCAGTTAGATTCCCATATATAACTAACACAATTCTGTTAACAACTCTGTAATTTATAATGCATACTCCCTTGAATGTGACTGCTAATGTTTGTTTTTATTAATAACCTGTATTCTAATTTTGCCCAGCTCTGTTTTCAGATTCATTCTACTTACAATCATAAATTGTGACTTTTTAAGTTGTCAAAGTTTGAAAATATTTTATGGCATATTAGGCCATTGGAGTTCAGGACAGTTTACCCTAAATAATTGAGAAATACCCTAAAAATTTGACCTGGATTAACAGGCCTTATTGAAGAAT
Organism: Crocodylus porosus; assembly: GCF_001723895.1. Classification (NCBI taxonomy): domain Eukaryota; kingdom Metazoa; phylum Chordata; order Crocodylia; family Crocodylidae; genus Crocodylus; species Crocodylus porosus. The sequence continues at coordinate 38,298,944 of NW_017728948.1, forward strand.
TCAGAAAATCCCTTGTTTTTTTAAAAGAACTAGAAACTTCAGGCTATTTAATTAGTTCCCCTTTGTTCATAGTTTTCAGGAAATTTTTTCTGACAGCTTTGGGTTAAACCATTAATGAAAAGGGTATGTTAATTAAGCAACTTGTATATTTCTAATTGGCAAAATCTATCCTGACTCTCCTGAGACTTAGGACTGAGCAGAGCGACGTCTGCTAAGAGACACCAGTGGTTTGGAAAGAGACGTCATAGAAAATATTAGAGCGTCTTGGGGGAAAAAACAGTAATGAAAATCTTGTGTACTGAATGTTTCACAGGGGGTAAACGACGTGGATATCCATAGTCCCTGGAGCCTTCTTTTTTTTTTTTTTACACAATGTAAAAGTGATATCAGAGTTATAATTAAGGTCCATCCTTAGAAAAGTTTGACATAAATCAAAAGAAATTGGCTGCAGTACTTGAAATGTCTAACTTTATATTTCATTGGGTGCATCTACACAAGACATTAACTGCACAGGAGCCTAATAGCAATGTGAAATAGTGTGCTAGGCAAAAACCATGCTAATATGCTACTGCGCAGTAGTATTATGCTACTGTGCGGTAGGCATCGCTAAAAACCAGTGTGCTGGTGCTACTGTGCAGTAGCACAGGTTACTGTGAATTGATTTAGTACTTGGTTAACCAAGCACTAAACTTCATGTACAGTAACTACTGCTCATTAATGAATGTGTAGACATGCCCAGTATATAGAAGTAGTACTCAGGTACCTTCCTCTTTCCCGTGTTTGTCATTGGCTACATTGATTGAAAATTAAAGAGACCTGGACAATGAAAAAGCTTTTTAGAGGTAATGCTTTAATTCACAGAAGAAAATGATAACATTACATTTTTGGTGCCAGTTTCTTCATTGGCAACTTTCCTGATGTAATTAATGGAAATCCTGCTGATAAGTCACTCAGTTTAGGTAGAGGAACATGAGAGTGAAACTGAAGTGTTATTATGATGTTGCAAAAAGAACTAGCATCCAAAATGCAGTCATGTTGAATTTCTGTGAAACCCAGTTAACATAATTTTTACTGTAGTACAAGTATAGTAAAAGGAAAAAAATGTTAAAGGAGTTTAGATATGTCAATATTTGGTTGTAAAATATATTCAATTATATGGAATTGTTATATATTTTCATATTATTATCTTAAAACCAAAGTAGATGTTAAATTTGCTTGTCTATTTTTTAATATTTGGTTATCACAGCCTCAGTGTCGCTTATATAATATTTAAAATTGTGCCAAAACGTCAGCTTTCTACTGTATTATTTTACTGTTTATTAGCAGATTCCACAACAAAAGAATACGGAGAGGAAATACCTAGTAATCCAGTTTTGGTGTTTTTGGGTATCAATTTTGTCGAGTGTGTACTATTCAGTAGCCATTCTCATAAGTAACGCAATGTATTTTCAAATAGTAGAGAAATCTATTTTATCCAAAAAAAATTCTTTAAGAATTGTTCATACTAACCAGGTGTCAGCATTCAGCTGATGCATACTTAGTACTCTTTCAGGGGCAGTATAATTTTTTTTTTCTTTTTTGTCTCATTTTTATTGTTTTGTTTCACAATATGGCACGCAGGGGGTGCATCTACATGTGAAATTAAGTTGAAGCAATAAACCCCTGAGTAGTTCGAGCTTGAATAAACTGCTCCTGGGCACAGCATCTACACATGCGCCTGGTACAGCAGCAATTTGAGCTGGGGTGGAGAAGGACTGGGCTGGCAGGGGACACGAAGGGGTGGAGGGGAAGAGGCGGGGAGCCAGCCCCAGGCTCCAGGTGGTGGCATCAGATGGCAGAGGAGCTGGTTGGGCATGAGGATGCTGACCCTGTGGAGCCATGTGGCTATGTGGCAGGCAGGAGTCTCACCCCTACCCTGTCACCATCTACATGTATGTTTCAGCGTAGTAAATTACCCTGCTGTAAGATAGTACTGTACCCAACAGTAATATCTTAAGGTGGAGTTAATTAGTTCATTGTACCCTAATACCGGTGCACATGTAGAATGTGATGCTTTACTGTGGAACTAATTAGTCTACTCTGCAGTGAGGTGCATGTGTAGATGCACCCGGGGCTACTTAAACCAAACTGATTGTCCTTTATGCATTTTTTGATCTGTGCAGCAATATCACTGATGATCTCATGAATCAAGTTTGTCATTGGTAGCTGGCTCTGTAGCAATGGAACACAAAATATTGTGCATCTACATCATCTGAAAAGATGGCATAGTATGAGATAAACCAGTGGTACTCAAGCTTTCTGCCCAGAGGGCCGATCCAGCTGGTTGGTGTTCCCAATCCTGTGCCCAGGCAGGCACAGTAGGTGTCATTTAACTATATGGAGAAGGGTATGGGGCAGGCTGGCCCCATTGCAGCCCCACGGGGAAAGGGAGCTTGACCTTGTCCATGGAGAGGGAAGGGGAAGTGGCTGGCTCTGTACTGGGGAGAAAGGGAAAAGGGGGACTTCAAGTCTAAACCTGGCCCTTCAGGGAGGAAGCATGGCCAGGCCCCAACCTGGCCCAGTGGGGGGAAAGGGGATGTGGCCTAAACCCAGTGGAAGGGAAGGGGGTGTAGTCAAGCCCTGTAGGGCAAAGGGGTGTGGGCAAGATCCAACTCAGCTCTGCAAGGAGGGAAGGCGGTCTAGCCCTGATCCAGAAGCTGGGAGGGGAATGTGGCCTGACTCTGCAGGGGGAGGGGTTGCAGCCTGTCCTGGCTCCAACTGGCTGTGTGGGGCTCATAGTTTGGGAATTTGGCAAGGGGGAGTAAAGCCATATTAATGGCCATTGTTCCCTGACTGCCAACTTTCCTGACCTTTGGGGAGCCCTGAGGGCCAGATGTGATGGTACTATGGGTTGCATTTGGCCTACGGGGCAGAGTATGGGTGCACCTGAGATAAACTGTTGACATTTTGAAGCAAGATGGCAAATTTTTTAAGTTAGTGAAAAAATAGTATATGCTTGAATACTTCAAATATACTCCTTTGAAGACTGATAGCTGAATTTACAGGAAAAAAGGTTTAAATCATAGTGAAAATAATCAAATAATCAAATAATAATTACAAGGTCAGAGAATTAGTGGCTTGAGAAAAACATAAATTAAGATACGTGTTCCAGATATCCCTGGAATACTAAAATAGTCGAAGTTCTTACCGATTTTAGGAGAAACACCACTATATCCTGAGAATACCCATAATGTACATATGTCCTCTTAGATCTGGATTTCTGCCAGCTTTGGGGAAATAAATTAAAAAAAATATGGAGTTTAATGAAGCAGGTACGTGATTAGAGGAAGTGCGCATAGCTTGCAAACTGACATTTGTGGCAGTTCGAGAAAGCCTGAAAGAGAAGTAATATTCAGTTATGTCCTTTTTTATTGTGAGTTTCAGAACTTTTTTGGTGATCCATATAGTAATTGAGCCCCCTTGAACAAATACAATTTTGTATTGCCTCTTCATTGATGCTCATTTATTGTTCTAGTTCTCCTGGACTACAATTTAGGTTCAATGTTTACAGGTTCATTACATGATATAATTCCTTTCAAAATAATGAAGAAGCCTGAACAGAAATCCCTAAGGTCTTTCTTTGGAAGATGCTGTAACAATGATCCCTTAAGATAAAATTTAGTTCACTGGACTGCTTGACTTCTGACCAGGTCTTGAAATGTGAGGAAGACAAGGAAATCTAAAGGCAATTTTAAACTCTAAAACTCACCCTTCTGTTGTGATTTGATAATTCTTCTGTCAGTTGTAAGAGCAGAAGGCAGGATAGATATGCACCTTTACACACTAAGATATATATAGATAGAGAGTGCACAAACTTTCACGAACCCAAGCCACTTCACTGGGGCTGTGGAAGGATGTGTAGAAAGCTGACTATAAAGAGAGAGAAATTATAATGCAAAAGACAAGGGATGCAGAGAGAGAGGGAGAGACTGTGTGGAGACTAGGAATGTGGGACAGGGAAAATGCTGGGAGAAAACAAAGAAGCAGTTAACCCTTAGGAACAAAGGTATCACAAAAAATAATCCAGGTAATGTGATAATAATCCATAGTCCCAGTTTAAACCATACTTACCAGTCCAGTTTGTGGATGATTTCTTGTTCCAAAATGTCCTAGTCAAACTGTTTTTTTGTTTTGTTTTGGGTTTTTTTGTGCCTGAAAACAGCAATCCTGAGGTCAGCAATGTAGTTAACAAGGGAGGTAGAAGTGTTCTTCCACAGACTTCTTTTGTCTTTCTGAAGTTGATGTCAGATCAGTGCTCATTCATTTTTACACACAGAGATCACTCTGTCCATCCAGTATAGACAGCGGAGGGATGTTGTAAAGCAGATGATGGCATACATGAGGTTAGTGAATCACTTTCTAGTAGGTGCAGGTGAATCAGCTGTGAATGTTGTGCTCCTTGTTGTTAGGTCTAGTGATGATGTGGTCTGTATTAATCTGGGGACACAGCAAGCACTTGGGTCCGTTGCAAGGCCTGATGCCTTGGTGAGGATGGGAGTTTTGTAGTTTGTTGAGATGTCATTTGAGACTGGGGGGCTGTCTGAAGGCAGGATTGGTTTGCCTTCAAACCTTGAGATGGTCATTCTTTCCCAGGAGAGGCTGGAGGTCATTAATAATGTGTCTTCAATGTTCAACCTGGTGGCTCAAGGTGAAAACCAGAGAGATTCTGTTGTCTTTGTCCTGGGATTGGTATTGTATCAGGTCAGAGTGAGGCATGATGGCTTTGTTGATATGAGTGGCTACAGTTTTGATAATGTTTTGTAGGAATCCCTGCTCTACATCCTTAAGGTGTTTATCTTGGTTGATGGGGTCAGAGCAGCTGCAGTTGTAACGTAGAGCTGAGCTGTATCCCATATATCTAGCATTGTGTTTCGGATGAAGTTGTGGTATGAAGATATTTTTGACTATCATTAGGTTTATGATACAATGTGGTAGCAATATGGCCACCCCACACCTTCACTGTAGTATCTAGGAAATGAATTCACTGCATGGAATATTCCAGAGTTCATTTGATGAAGCAATTTGTTAACCTTGATGAAATTTCTCTAGAGTTTCCTTCCCATGTGTCCATATTATGAAAATGTCATTGATGTACCTGAGGGAGATGAGAGGGCCTCTGTGGAAGAAACAAACTTCGAGGCCTGTCATAAATAACCTGGCATATGGGGGGCCATACATGTGCCAAAGACAGTGTCATTCATTTGTAGGTATAGGGAGTTCTCAAACCTGAAATAGTTGTATGTGACGACTTTATGGTTTATAATCTCTCCTAATGAGGTACAGAGGACAGATTACCAGGCTGTTCATGTACGAGACATGACATCCATGGTAGCTAATGTGGCATTTGCTGGAAGGTTGTCAATGGAGCCCAGTTTCTTTAAGAAATCTGTGGTGTCTTCCAAATAGCTGGCAACTCCAGTGGCACATGGGAATAAGACAGATAAAACATAGCCAGAAATTCCCTACGTGATAATGCCAATGTCAGAGACAATGGGGTGTCCTGGGTTGCCAGGTGCCTTGCTGTTGGGTTATAAGCAAAAGTTGCCTGGCCTGGGAGGTGGAAGCAGTAATCCTCTTTTGTGTCCCCAGAGCTAGCTACATTAAGAGTTTATTTAGTTGTAAGAGAAGCCAGAGGATTAAAAAAGTTAAGCTTTCTTACTTATACAATGGGAATCATGCAATGACCAAGATTTGTTCCCAGCTAGAGTCCCATAAAACTAAGGTGACTTACATGACCATTTGTCTAGTACTGGGGAAATATTTCAAAGAACTCATAAGCTAAAATGGATTAATAGACTGGTCATTTGGTTTGATCGGATAATTCTTAATGTTGTGTCAGGAAAGTCAATGAGCAGCCTTATGAATTCTTTGGATTGTATCGAAGCAAAATTTTGTAGACGTCTAAGGACTCTTTGGATGCATCTACATGTGATGCTACATCACTGTAACAATGTGCTGTGGTGATGTAGCAACCATGGGTGTTTACACATGACCACGGCTTCTTCGTCATAGCAATGCAGTTCCCCAGTATAATGTGCTGTAATGGCAAAGTAGCTACTAAAAATAACCATGCCCCACAAGTATGGTGCAGTACAGGTTGCTACTGCCCTGTGATTTAGTACTTCCAGAAGGAAGTACAGAAGAAATTACTGAATCATGCCACAGTAACAATGTCACCATAGCGACATGTGTATATGTGCCCCTTCTAAACTTTCTTTCAGAATTTCTAAATAGTGTAATGATTTCATAAGTTAAGTGAAATACTGCTAGATGAAGTAGATGGAGGTGCTATCTGTGCTCAAGGTCTGGGGCAACATATTTCATTTTGTTAGAATACACGTATATTCTATACATACACAGTTTAATTTATGATGTATATAGTTTAATTTAATTTTCTGTTTTATCTGTTTTTTGTGAAGGAAGAACTGGGATTTTTCAGGTGATATGTAATAGCTTACTGGGTTTGGGGAAGGAGCTATCAAAAAAAGGTATTTTGAAAATTCTGGACATTGGGTAGTTTGGAGGCCAGGGACATGAAGTAGTGTGGAGTGTTCAGTGGGGACTTATGACCAGTGTCTGGATATTTTGGTGATTGATGTTTTATACTTACCTAAAGTATATAGAATTAAAAAATGATATGAATGCAGAGATGCCTTTCATGCTGTCCTATAAAAGTGTCTGAAAAATTTTAACTTTCTTTATTTTGATCTCAGTGTTTGCAACTGAATGCAATTTGAATGAAATCTTTGTCTTAGTCTATTTCCTGCTTAGTAAGGAACTTGACATTGATTTTAACTTGACACTGAAGTAATATAAAATCTTTGTTTAATAAATGTATACAGAGGCTTTGTGGGCCATCAAGGTACCATGACTTTCCAGTGTATTGATTTTGTAGTGTTAAAGGGTCACCTATTTGGCATTAATGGGCTATCTGAGAATCAGGATTTGAGTTGTACACCATAAGTAGCTCTGACTTTCCTATAATATGACAGACCTTCTATATTGCTGCAAGTAATTTTAATTTTGTTTATTTTTTGTGTTTAAACTTGGAAGATTAAGCAAGTCTTTATGGTTAGAGAAATAAGAAAACCTAAAAGCATATCTTCACCTTAGAAACATAACCAATATTAAAGCAAACAAACAAACAAACAAAAAATCTTTAAAAAATATTTTTGGACAAATACTTCCAATACAATTTTTAAGTTGTTTCTCAGAATATGAGTGCATATTTTCTATCTTTGATTTTATATTATAAGCCAGTATGAGATACATTTATTTATGCAAAAATATAGCTAGAGTCATGAGATGAGCTTCTTTTTGATATCATGGTTGAGTACAACATATAGGGATTTGCTTACATTTTGCTTAATATCCTCACCTTTTCACTTATGTCATACATTGTGGTATTGGCTATAAATCACAAAACATAGATAGGGGTACCATTGTAATGTTTTAGCAAGTTTGTGTTACCTTATAGGTCATTAAATGTTGACAGATAAATCTGACAACAACCACAGATGAGGATTACAGAGGAGTAATAATGACCAGCTTTCATTGTACTCTTCTTTAGTTGAAGTGTTCTTTTTCAATTTAAACACCTTCTAGTGGTTGCACTGAAAATAATATTTTGATTATAGGATTATCGTGCGGAAAAAATCATGGAGCCAAGTCTAACTGTATCTTTGGAAACTAATGATAGGTGTACCAGATTTATGGACTTAAACCAATCTGTCACAGTCAGCTTTTAATTTATTTTTGCACGTTCTTGCTATTTTGTTTGAATAAGAGTATTTCTGCAGAGGAATACAGAAAGCATTTCATAATATATGTTTGCTCTGTTTTCTAACAACATAAGTATTTTGCTTAAGCAGATTTGCTAGGAAGTGACAGCTCTGAAAAATTGGACACAGTGGCTGCTGGAAGCATTTCAGTTCCAGGCAATCTAAGTAGTGCAGAGGGGGGAAATGAAATATCACCGTATTTTGAAGATGACAGTTTTGTCAAAGATTCCTTTTCACTCTTCAACTTAAAACAAATTGAGTAAATCAAGTATATCTATTTATAATGTGTGTATGCTCTTTGAAGAAAGCACCTTTTTTTTTTTTTGCTTAAACCTCCAATAAGAAACAATAAATGTAAAACAGATTATGAAGAATTATAATTCTCCTGTTTTAATTATGGGTTCTAAACAGTTTTAAATCATAACAAGCTTTCTTGGAATACAGTTATCTTTAAGACCTAATATAAAGTTTGGCAAGATTAGACTGTAGCTAAGCGTATTATTTTTCATACACCTGTGTTACTGCTCAGGAATTAGAACTTTTTGGTTTAATAAATGTTCCTATAAGTTTAAATAATACAGGAATAAAAATGTATTAATGAACAAAAACAAGGAAATGCTTTGCTCTGATTTTTTCATAGAGAATGTCTGTGCCAGAACACCCTTCTTTCTCTGCCTTCCTCTCCCCCCTTTCCCATTTAGCTAGCTTCCTGACATCAGTTCCTGACATTTCAGGATGTTAAAAAACACTTGGATTAAATCAATAGAATTTTTTAGAGTATAATGTCTTTGCCATTTTTGTGTGAATAATTTTTATTCTATTAGTTGGTCTGCTTTGTACAGAGTGCAAAATTTTCATCTCTCTGGAAGCAGAAGCAGGGCAAGCAGCCAGACAAACCAAAATACTACCGCATCTTTCAGTGTCTCCTCTTTACTCACTTAGTTCAACAGTTTATATTCTGCATCACAAGAGTACAGAAGTAGAAAGATGACCTTCAAGATCCACATGTATTCATTTTCTTTTATTAATGAATTAATGAAATCTCAGAAATTTTAGAAAAGCCATCCTTTTTATTTAGTTTTTTCTATTTATTTTTAAATGCAATGTAAACATTATAACATTATATGTTTAGACATATATCAATCAATCAATCTGTCTATATATGAATATAGATTATATATATTTAGATATAGATTGATAGATAGTAGATATAGACATATACAGATATATACATAGAGACATATCTGTCACAAATAATAAATAATAAAGGGGAAGAAGAGGGAAGAGGGAGGGACAGAAGCTGAAAAGAGAAATGTGCAAAGACAACTATTTTAATTTCCAAGATATTCTAAAAACTCCTCCCAAACTACATAAAAACGTTCAAAGATGTTAAATCTGCTAAATAAGACTCTCTCTATAGATGCCAGGTATGCCATCTAATCATACCAGATTTGACCTTGGTAGTGTCTTCCAAATGCAGTAATATAATCCTGTATGTCATTAATAAGGCCCACTGTAAAAGTGCAATCTGGGAAGGATTCAGTTTGAATTCTTTAGGGATACATTTGTCAAAGGTGTCAGTGTTGCATTCAAAAGCCATGTTAACCCTAGTTCTTTCAAAAAAGGCTTGGTTGACATCACTTCCACTAAAGATGTCCCATTAGGTAGAAAGGAATGTGGGAGACATAAGGTTAGGAGGAGAGCCTTTAAAATAGAGCCTGAGCTGTAGCCTAGTGAGATGGGTATTTCCCTGAGCCAGAGCCCTAGGTTACATGCCCTGTGCTTTTTGTATATTAAGCATTAACTGGAAAAAATGGATAGAAAGCGAAGAGCTGTGTATTGACTTCCAGCTTCAAGAGTCTTTAATGCTTAGCTATCCAGTGACCCAGCTTCAATAGAAGGGTTAGAAGCTTCTGTCAGCCCTGTCCAGCCCATAGCTTTGTGATTGGGGCATTCTCTTGAGTTATAGGAGATAGGGGTTTAGAACTCATCAAGATGAGTTATTTCCTTGGGCAAGTATTGGCAAAATAATTTTATACTGCACTCAGTTAGATGTTCTGGTTCAGATAAATGTCTCCTCTTTCTGGAGGGTCTTGCTATTAGGAGTATAGAAGAATGATGTTCCTTTCCTGTTGGAATATTATTGATTTTCTGAAGTGACACATTTGGGTTGGGGCAGAAGGGGAGGGAAGGAGTGAAGGAATAGCTGCTAAATTTTAGGTATCTAGTAGGCAGAACCGAACCTGGGTCCAAAAGTTGTGTGTGAATAAATTAGGGAGATCAAATCATTTCCATCTCAGAATTCTGAAAAAAAAAGCTGATATAGAGCAGTACCATGTCAGTTGAGCAGTATCTAAAATTAAGCAGAGAGAAAATAAAATAGGCAGCTATATGCTTCTTAGTCTGACCTCGATATTAAAGCTTAGAATAGAATAGAGAATTAGTAAAGATGCGTAGGTAAATGGAAAATGGAAACAAGTGCAACACGTATCACTGGAAAATAGGGTTAAAGGAACCTCACAAGGTCTTCTAGTCCAGCCCCATGCTCAAGGCAGGATCATCTGTAACTAAGTCATCCGATCCAAGTGTCTTTTCAACCTTCTCCTGAAAACTTCCAAGGATGGGGATTCCACATTTTCTCTTGTAGACTTTTCCAATGCTTGACCACCCTTAAAATCAGGAAGTTACTCCTAATCTCCAGCCCAAATTTCCTCTGTTGCAGTTTGAGGTTGCTAGACCTGTCCCCTATAGCCATGGAGAAAAACCCATCTCCATCCTCTGTAATTATTCTTCAGGTGTTTGAATACTGTTATTAAATGCCCCCCCAGTCTTCTCTTCTCCAGACTAAATAACCTTTTAGGTTATAAAGGTCTTTTATAAGGACCTTGTTATAAAGGTCTTTTAACCTTTCCTCATAGATTTTCTCAGGCCTCTAATAATTTTTGTTGCTCGGTGCTGTACTCCTTCTACACTGTCCACATCCTTTTTTAAGCGTGGGGCCCAGCTGTAACACTGGAACACAGTACCACAGGTGAGATCTTACCAATGCTGAACAGAACAGAATAGCTTCCTTTGATTTGCAAGTGACACTTCAATTAATACAGCCCAATATGCTTTTTTGGGGGGCAACAAGACTACACTCTTGGCTTATATTTAGCTTATGGTCTTCTGCAACCCCCAAGTCCTTCTTTGTGGTGCTGCAGCCTAGCCATCCTGTTAGATATATTCTTTGATAAGGTAAATGGTTTTCTAAACAAGAGACATGTAATAAATGTCATCTACCTAGCTTTCTGAAAAATATTTTCTTGAGTGCTATTAGAGCAGCTCTTGGAGCTACTGCAATTAAAGTGCTGTCCTGCCCCCTCCAGAAGCATGTGTAAGAGTGGCCCAGAATATCAGGGGGTGTGTCTACATATGCATTAACACACTTTAGTTAATGCACGCTAAATCTAGTATCTCCATTGTGAGGGTGCCTATACATGAGCAGGGAGGCTGCTCTAATGTGCTGTAATTGTACTGGAGTGACAATTACTGCATTCCAGCAGCCTCCCATGTCTTGTGCATTAGAGTGCTCACCACTTCAAAATAGTGGTGGGGGGGGGGCTTTATCTAAACCTTGTTTAATGAGCACAGAGACACTGATACACAAGATGGTTTGGAAACTTTAATTAGAATGGCTCTCACTTTAATTAAAGTGCCTTTCTCACTCCTGGAGCATATGTATAAATGCCTTGAGGGCTCCTTCAGATGTGCAGTGAGGTTGCTCTGACATGCTGTAATGTAAATCCAGTGCGTCAGAGCAGACTTGATTAATAGAGTCTGCTGGAGCACGGACCAGCAGATGCACTCCAGCAGACTCCATCCAGAGTCATGTACATCATCATCCCTGCACTGAAAATTGGTGGTGGGGCACTTTAAAATGAAGCTTGTTCTATGAGCTTTAGTTCAAAACACCCCACCACCATTTTTCAGCATTGGGATGCTGATACACATGAAGCTTGTGTGCTTTTAATTATCATGGCTTGCTAATTAATGCACCTCCCCCTCGTCCCCAGGAGCACACCTATAAACACCGTAAGGTATTAGGAAAATGCACATTAGCCTGTCTTTATGCACCTTAACTAAAGAGCTGCATAATAAGTGATGGATAATACACATTAGCCTATTTTAGTGTGTATTAATTAAATAACATTTTTTTCCAGTGGCACTTTAATGCATATTAAAATAGGCTACTGTACTTTAAAGTGCATGCGTAGGCATGCCCAGGTTGGAGGGAAGTTACTAGTCAATTTCTGAAGGTTTACTCTTGAGACAGATGTTGTTTAACATTTTTATTAATGACTTTGACACAAATTTAGGAAAATGCCAGTGAGAGGTTTGCATGACCAAAAGTTAGGAGGCATAAGCAAAATAAAGTAGGATCATCATACAAGAAGGATTAGATGGCCTGAGGATATGAGAAATGACATAAAATTCAATAAAATGCAAGATCATATACTTAGGGACTTTTACAATAATTTCTCAAAGAAATTGGAAGTCATCAGTTGCAAATGGCAGAGGAAGATAAAGATCTAGGAATTCAGGATTATTTGGGACTCCAGATTATTGTGAACCACCAGTGGAATGGGACTGTTAAAAAGGGAAACCAAATCATAAATTATATTAGGTGAGATATTTGTAGCTGAGAAAGAGAAGTATTAATGTCATTTTACAAGGCAATGATAAGTTTATCTGGAATACAGTGTATAGTTGTCACTTATGTTTAAGAAAGATTAATTCAGACTAGAAATGGTGCAGAGAAGGGCTGTGAGGATGATCAGAGGAATGGAGAGCTAATCTTTCAAGAAGAGGATAAATGAACTTGGCTTTAAACCAGGAAAACTAGGGCTGAGAAGAGATCAAATTGAAGTCTATAAATATAAGGGTTAACAGCAGGGAGAAAAAAGAAATATTTCTTTTGAAGGACTATGTTGGCAAAAGGAAAAATGGGTATAAACTAACCGTGAATAATTTTAGAGACAATTGGAGGCTAACAGAAGGTTTCTAACAAGCAGAGTAGCGAGGTTCAATAGCTTTCCAATAGAAATAGTGGAGGCAGCTGCTCCCCCAAAACAAACAAACAAACAAGCAAGCAAAATACCTAGCACATTTTCAATTGAAGCTTGAGCAATTTACTGAAGGTTTTATATGATGAGGCTGCTTTGATGACACATGTTGTCAATCCCATTTCTGTTTCCAAATTCTGAAGAAAGGACAATAATGGTCTGAGTTGTTCTACACAGAACATATTCTTTTGACTTTCTCCGCATCTGCAGGTGGTTGTTTTGATTTCACATATGCACATTTAGGTTCTAGAAATTGTTTCCAGGGAGGCACAAACCTCATACTGTAAATGTATCAGTTTCAGAGGTAGATAAGGCCAGTGTTTGTTATACAATTATTTCTGTAAGGCATTTTAACTCCTTTGGGATATTAACACTGTCCAGTGTTTATAGTTCCTACTATTACTACTATAGTTCCTCAAAGCTACTAGCTACTATAGTTCCTCAAATAAGACCGTGAAACGACAGCCTAAAAACTGCCATAAAGATAGATTATATTTATAGCATTTTTATTTTTATTGTATTATTTATTATGAGAATAGATTAATGTCTGAACCATTTTCTGTTCTATTTTTATACTAGGAAGAAGTGATAGGATGTAATGTATATGTTAAACAAGTGTAACTATGTTTCTGTATATGGTAAACAAATGTGAAGCACAAGTGTGCTCTACTCTGATATTATCAGAGGACTCTATTTTGGCTAGGATGTTATTCCACTTCCTCTTGCCTTCTGGGAATTGCAACAAGATTTTTCATTAAATAATACTGCCTGCTTATATTAAGTCAGTGTGCCCAAATTCAAAACAGAGAAAAAATGCTTTCTAAATGTAGTCAGGTGGTTCCAGAATTGTAAGAGTCATATACTTAATTGAATTCTTTAAAGGTTGTAACTTTTTACATACTTCGTAATGTTTTGGCTTGTTTGATGTTTATTTAATCTTACAGATTTTAATTCCCTTCTGTAGGTATCTTTGAGAAGTGTGATTACTTTAAAATTGTTAATTGATATTAATAAGTCTGTTGACCTCTAATTGTTGGAATTTGGTCTTAGTAAACTAATGGCCTGAATATCTAGTTATAAGCAATCAATTATTAAGCTAATGAAATTAAGAACTCTAGATTTTGGCTTTTATTTTTACCTTTTGTAGGTGTTTATTTGTTATTTGTGTCTTTTCTGGAAGCAGTGGTTTCTTTATGGTTTTTCTGTTATAACTATATGAATGTAAACCGTAATGGGTTGTTTCATTAGCCCATGAATTGACTACGTTAATTTCAGCCAATGTTACAGATAGGGTGGCCACCATAGAGGACATTCTGGTTTTGTGCTACTCTGTCCTCTGTCCTCTATCAATATGAAGCCTGACGCCTTTATCTCCTCTATTTTTCTCTTCAGTAAATTTTATTCAAGAGAAAAATAGAGGACATAAAGGTGTTGAGTTTTGTATTAATAGAGGACAGAGGACAACCGGACTGTCCTCCGTGATGGCCACCCTAGTCACAGACATCAGAGTCTCAAGTTCTGGTCACTGCTTTGGTGCTCACATGGAACAAGATGAAGAATGAATCCAGTGCCACAGCACACTGTTGCAAAGTGTGATTTAGTAGTGAATAATGACAGATGAGGACAATGATTCTATGATGTGTCAATAACCTTTCCAAGAAGGTCGAAGCATCTTTAATTCAAGAAATTTGTAAACAGATGAGAACATTCATTCTCCATTGGACTGATAGGGTCTAGTATGAACTTATGAGTAAGAGTACAGTTAGGCCTAACCAATGTTAAAACTCTACCACACTAAAATATCTTACCCTTTTGTATTGATTCATTTAATTTTTTTGAGGTTTGTCTCACTATTAGTAAGATGGTTAATAGATTTTCTGTTATAAATGTAGATCGTATGTCTTTTATCTCAATGTTACTGAACCATATCTTAACCAACAAGACTATATCTTAGTTTCCTATTTAGCATTTTTTCTTTCATCTTAACCAAAACTCTCATCAGTTTCAAATGATTTTTCTCTTCAATAATGCACAAATACGGTACTTAACAATATAGAACACTAAGCAAAAAGAGGTATTAGGTTTTTACTTTTGGATTTATATTGTTCTGCTCCATTGTGGCTAGTCTATTATGAATTATTACATTTTTGTTCAGTTTTTCGAGTTTTGTTCCTCACTCAAACTGTTGGCTGAATGACATGCATAATAAAGTTTTGGGGCATATTCTGTATATTATTATGACATGAATATTTTCTATAATATTTATATAATGCCTATATCCTTGGAGAACCATAACGTTAGGAAATTCTGTGTTTTTTCTTACATTTTAATAAGAAACATGTTTAGTTTTTATACTCACTTCTATTGCAATAGTGCCCAGATCAGATAGTTAGAACATTATTGTACCAGGTACTGTACAAACAGGTAAGATAAAATTATTCCCAGAAATTCCCCAAAATAGAAGTGATATTTAACTGGTGAATAAATTTAACACCAGTGTTGCTCTCTTCAGAGTACTGCACATCACAACTGGGAATAAAGGTGTGCTGAGTGCAACCTTCACCTCTGCTCTCAAGCATACTAGAGGCAGAGATCTTGATAGCAGTGCTGACGGATGCCCTAATATGCCTCATTCCCAGATTTGGCATATGAGGAGTGCTGAGTGTGTTGCCCATGAGAGTACAGAAGAAATAGTATTGAAATGCTGAGAAAAACAATAGCATTCACTTCCCAGGAGCTAGAAAAGAGAGAGAGTCCCTATGTATCTCCACCAAAATTGACAGGCAGACAGCGAAGCTTACTTCTACTGCCAGAGGGAGGAGGAGGAGAGAGGGAATATAGTGCTTTAGGGCCTTGTCACATATTCACTTGCAACAGTTGTAAATCTTTGGCATGTTTTGATGTGTCGAAGTTAGTACGTGTTAAAGGTACAACTTTGCAGCACCACTAAAACTTACTGAACTGCTAGAATATGGGTCTGCTTACATTTTAACTGCACTTAGTAAGGGCCTTGTCACATGGGACACTTAGCATGTGTTTTATTTAGATTGTATTATACTTTTCCATGCCATATTAAAAATTAGAATGTGTTCTGAGCAGTTGTACAGTAGTGCTTACCATAGCATTACTCGCTCAGCCTGTTCTGGACAGGGATGAACCTGGCTATGCCCCTGCAACACTAACTCTGGCACTGGGCCCTGCAGCTTGTATATTCATGCCAATAAAGATAACAAACTGATTGTCGGTCCCGACCCTGGCATCGCACCAAAATCATGAACTCATAGTATCTCCATGGAGAAGTCCAACAATAGCTGAACACATGCTCCTTAATATGATCTAGAGATATTCTTCCCATGAAAAGTCAGAATTTTGCTACAAAACAAGTGCATTTAGCATGTGTTTTACTGCTTGAATGCAAGGATACTCAGGTTTAAGTGCAGTTAATACGTTCTAAGTGTACTGTGCAACATGAACAAATGTGTGAAACTTAAACCTGAGATTGCTCAAACTTTCTAAGCAATCATTAGGATGGGTTACCACCTTGTCTGTGTGCATGGATCCTTTTTGAAAGGGCATGTAACAATCCCATTTTACTCTTATTTTAGACTCAGAGGTTTAACCCTTTGGCTAAAAGATGTCTGGTTAGACTTTTTAAGCAATGTTTTTATTTTTATCTTGCACTGCATTATAGTTTAATGATTTTTTTATTAAGGAACATTGTTATCATAGAATGCATTTGCCCATAGAGGAAAATGCTTCATATATGAAGAGTAATACATTCATTTTTATGCACCTCTGGTTCTCCAGGGAATCTTACAAAATCACATGATGCTCAATTTAGTGTTTATATTTTATACCTAGCTTAAAGGTGCTTAAAATTACAATTAAGCAGAGCAATTTCCATTGACTAAACATTGCAGGAGTCAGTGGTGCTTTGTTCATTTCAGCAGGCACAAGAAATATCTTGTGTTTATTAATTATGGCAGGGCTACATATATTTTCCATCTGAGTACCTGAATAACTGTTAGAGTCAAAGCTTCCAACTTTTATGGAAACCATGCCTTATATATATATATTTCAGCATCCAATGTTTTTGCTTAAAGATGCTACCTCTGATAGCACAAAAAAGATGTGCTTGGTAATTGAATTAATGGCATTGAAACATTTTACTAAGACATAAATACATTTCTGCTGCAACCAAGATAGAGTGTTTTGCACGCTTGTCCCAGATGGCTTTTTGTAAAAAGATCGCATTTAGATTGGGGAACAGACGGTACTTATTTGAGCACATTTTTGAGTCTCATAGATTGTATTCATAAAGAAAATATTACTTCTCTGAGATGCTTGATATTGTTATCTTGTATTTATGTAAATTGGGACTAACCTTGAATTATATGTAATGGAGTAGGTAGAGTTTCACATTCCATTAAGAAGCTACAGTTTAAGAAATAAACTCTGAGGGGTGCAAAATGAACACACATACACACATACACAAAGTAATAAAATAAACCCCCCAAATCAAGAAAAATAAGGTACATGATGGATCTTAACTGATCTTTTTGTAAGACCTGTTTGTGCGTGACAGAATTTCAGGGTTAGTATTTTTGGAAGGATGAATTGTTTTTGAATGATATTTTAATAACTTTTCTTTAACTACATATTGGATAGAAATGGCTTTCTTTTAATATTAGATATGCATGTCTTTTTGCTGCATCATTTATCTCATATTGATTGTAACACTTCAGGGAAACCCATTTCCCATTAATTATTCATTTTCTTTATATGCATCTTGCAGTATAAAGGCAGTACTTAATACATGGCACTTTCATAGTGCTCTGCACTTTCATAGCATTGCTCAGTATCACAGGGCATTGTTGCATTTACGATTTTGCCTTCCACAGTTGTCTTTTCTTCTCTCTAATGTCCCTATTTTAACTTTGCTTCTCTAAGTCACCTAATATTAGTGACCCACTGTACCATTAATTTAAATCTTTTGGGGAGAGACAGCAATGTTAGTCACTGATACTTGGAAGATTCATATTGTTTCTAGTTCTGTGACAAAGCAGGTGCAGGAATAATAGCTAAGGATGTGAAGGAAGCAGAACTTAGCACAATTCTCCTGCTGTGTGCTATAAAACCAGTCTATTACTGGACTTTCTGCTTTTGATTTAAATTATCCTTATACTGTTAAATAGTATGTTACATTGTTATGACTATTTCATTGTAATGTAGTTATCTTATGGAGTATGCTTGGACTTAATGAAGAGAAGAGGATTCTCTGTGTTCAGTTGGGAAATCCATGCTATAGGATTAGGGTAGCTAAACCCTGCTCACATCCCGGTAAGCAGACATATATTTTTGTATTTTTTATAGGTGGATACAGTGCAGACTACGCAGTCCCCTGGCCACATTGAGGAATCGTGTAAAATGAATGTATATGCTCGTAAGTGAAATATTTATAAATGAAGCTCCAACTCCAATGTGTGTTGGATCATAAAGCATGTGAACCCTGCTTATTGCCATATTAAGAAATCGATTCCCAGGAGGCAGGGCCACTGCGGAACTAGGAGGACATTCAAAGCAAAGCTCTTTTTTTCAGAACAAAACAAAATAAATATAAGTCAAAATTTTGGATTATTAAAACAAAGAATTGTGCAAACAAGAGATTCAGATTACCTCTTGGATGTATTCAGGATGTTTCTGAACTGATTCAAGATTTCAAAACTGAAAATGAAGGGATGTGAGAAAGGTTTTGTAAACTGAAGTCATCATCCATGGAAGAACAAATGCTTACTTAGGACTTAAGTATGACCTGGACAACAAGACATTTTGCCTTCAATCTGTCTTTGAAAGCATTGAAATGTTGCAACTGAATTTGATCAGATTTTTCCTTCACTTAGTAACTGGGCACTGGGTAGGGATGAGTTGAGTTTTCTGTGGTTGACATGAGCAACTTATTATGGGGTGTTGAGGGAAAAGAAATATAAACTTGAGGAGATGCTAGATCAACAAAGAACATGGAACCTATACCTCAGAACTGAATTCCTGGAAAACCAGATACAGTCCCATTTTTAAAAAATCTTTGAACTACCTGAAGAGAGGAAGAAGATTGATATCCTCTGGATTTTACTGAGAAATGGCTGCAAAAGGAATTCAAATTATATATGCAGAAGAAACCAAAATATGCTACATGGTGCTGTCACATACGCAGAAATCATTCTTCAACATTTCTATTTTTTTACTTTAATTAAGAAACATTGAGTAATCCATATGGATAAGACACTCTGAAGTATTGAAAAGAAATGACCTTCCTGTGATTTGAGCAACTGCACAGAGAAAGGATTTTCATTTGTTTAAATGAAAACTGCATGATAGGTGATTCTTCTTAAATTTCTAGTCCCTGTTAAGCTAAATATATCATATAAATACAAAGACTATATTTTGGTACCCAAGAGATTAAAAAATATATTTGGACACCACAATGTTATTACATTATTTTATGACATAGGTGAGGGTTAATAAGGCTGAATACTCTGTGCTTAAATGTTAGATTCACATCGTTCATCCTTATCTTAAGTAACAGAAAACGGAATAAGTAAGTATTAATAAATGTTTCAAACTGCTTCTCTGCTGAACTGTAGGGTGTAACTTTGGTTTATTCCAATTTTTGGTCTAAATCTGGTGTAGTTGTATGAGAAAACTATGTTGTATTCTATTATTAATGATTCATATATTCTATCACCTGCCTTCACAATATGCCTTTGGAACTACAACGCTGAGGACTACATCTTTCCTTTTGGTTTCTATGCATCTAACTCTGAATTAGCTCACCCTTTGGGTCTATCGTTTTGGAACTGTCTGCCCCTTTCTCCACTTGTGGTAATCAATATCAAGTGGTGGAATTTCTGATATGGTAGAGGTTTTGACCTCTTCATTGTATTAAGAACATATTATCAAAGTCTGTATACTTCTAATGTATTGCTTTTTTTCTGTAAGCAAAATCAATAGGCAAAATTAAAATATTAATAACAATTCATTCTTTTTTGAATTGCTTCATATTTTATATACATATTTTGTTTATTTTAAAAATTACTGATACAGAAAGGCATCATAAGCTGCAGTAATGCTGAATAGAATATATAGCTATAAAGTACAGAAGGGAATAAGCAAAATGAAGAGCTAAAGAAATAAGAAATGAGGGGTGACAGAGAGAGATTGAGAGAGAATAAAACAAGAAAGAAAATGGAGAAAAAAAGAAAAAATAGTGTCTGTCCTTGTTGTGATGTGTTCGTCAAAAACATCATAGGAAACCATCAAAACTAGAACTACCACTAGTTCTCCAGCTTCTTTAGTTTTTAGGCTACTTTTCCAGCCATTTTGCCTGGATCCACCAGCATCTCTAGTCACCCAAACATACTGCTGCTTAGTTCTCAAATTACTTAATTCAGTGAGTCACAAAGGAAAGCATATATGAATTAATTGTTATCCACAACATGCTTTGTTGTGGACCGACAAAAATCATATTTTACACTTGCTATCCCATACAGGTATGCCTGCAGAATGGCAAGCATAAAAAAACTTAGAGAAAATAAAGATTTCTCCTTTGTTTGGCATGAAATAAAAGATTCTGTGCTTCTGAAAAAGACCGTTCACAACTAGGTATCAAATGAAGAAGAAGCACCCATTATCCTGTTTCATTAGAATGTGCCTCTTAATGACTATGTCCTTGTGAAGTCTTCAGACTGAGAAACTGACTGCTAAAAATATCAGATTTTTCACCACTGTCTCTAAAAATAATGTATTTGGGAACAATTCTTTCATAAGGTAGAATGCTTAAAATGCTAAGGTGACGTGTTCTTTTACATATTGTCCGCTCACCCCTTCACTTAATATTGTAATGTTAACAGGAGTTGTTCCTGCTCATTGAGAAGATTTTAAAGCTCACATTTCACATAATGATTTACAAATCATCTATGTCTAAGCATATGATTCTATATGAATCTATATTTACAGGTCATTAACTGCTACCATCTCCCTAATATATGAATGGGGTGAGGAAAATCTTTAAAATAGGACCTAATAGACAAATTCATTTTCTTAATTAAGAGGTGTGAGTTAACTCTGGCACAATCATACTGGTATAACTCCCACATAGAAGAAATGGGATTATACAGATATAAAAACAGTCCATGTGAGTCAAGCCCAAAGAAAAAGTAATTTCATACTGAAGCAATTTGAATGACCTTTTCTCTGTTTTGGAAAGCCTATCATATGCAAGATCTGACAAAGCATTGCTAATCACTCAATTTAATTATTTGGCCCAGAGAAAAATGGAGCCAAGAGACATAAACATGGATATAATATGTTGGACTTCTTTCTCTATAACTGTTGATGGCCATGTCAACAGCAACACTGAGACAGTATAGAGAATAGAAATCCAGCATCTGTATTCTTTTGGAGTAGGAGCATCCTCCTCAAAGTATTCTGCTTTGGTTGGGGACCTGGGGAAAATTAGGTTTAATTAACTACCTGTTGAATGTGTCTCTTTTCCATGTCCATGCAACCTCTATTAGGTCAGTAGAAGTGAATTGATATCCTATTTTCTATACTTAACGTCCTGCTCAGAAGCAATTAACAGCAGAGGATCCTTGAAGATATGTTGTATAACTACTGTAATGTTCAGATTTCACAGAGTTTAGCAGCCAAGTGGCTCACATGGAAAAAAAACACTTTCGTTTTTGCCTCCTGCTATCATTCCAATGGGGAAAGGTCACGCCAAGCAGTGGGTGGCCAAATGAAAGAGGATTCTTTTCCTGTATGACATCAACTTGCAAGACTGTGAATTTCAGAATTACAAGATGTTATAAAGCTTTTTTTCTACAACTGCTCCTTTCCTTCTGGCCTCCTACTGCTGCTTCATTGTTGGAGAAAATCTTTTTGCTGTAAGAGCAAGCTAGCAAAAATTTCTATGTGACAAGTGAAATTTCACTTTCTTTTTGGTATTGTCATAGATGGGGAAGTAAGTCTGGTCCATACCTGTCTCATTTTCCTAAGCTTTGAAGATTTCAGTTAGGCCTTTAAAGGAAAATTTGACCTGCCTTATTCACATTAGCAATCCACTGAAGCCAGAAAAAAACTACTTACGTGAGTAAAATGAAGACGATCTTTCCCTTATTGCCATTTTATTTTTTTACTTATATATTTTCCACCATAATATTAAAAAACAGTAAGTGCTACTAACTGTCTGGGTAGTTGGGATATGCTATCACTACCAATATATTTTTAAATGTTATAAAAGTAATTATTTGGAGTGAAATAAAAGTGGCAGTGGTGGGAGAGTCAAATTTTGCTACCCTATTTTTTTGTTTTCGGTTTTAGCTACCTATACTTCTGTGGGTCTCATATTTCCTTCAGCCAATGGTGACATTCCCATGATGCCAACAGCTCGGCTAGTTTGCTGTCAAGGAACATAGAACCATCTACATAATAGCCAGTTTGATAAGATAGCTATAAAACCTAAACTAAAAGTTTAAATGTAACAAACTTCCCATCTAGGCTACATTCTAAGCTACAAATGAACAGCATAATTTAATTTGAATAATGTTTTTCGTGAAAGGTCATTAAATAACTTAAAATCTCCCTTTGAGATTTCAGACTTATTATAAAATCTGTGTTCCTAACCTTACTGAAAACTCCATCATGGGCATTGAGCGAGGTGTATAAGGAGAAATATGGATTCAGTGACTTCCCACTCACATGCAGTGATAAGACAAGGTTTAAGATAACACTAATTTTATTCCTTGGGAAGGGTTTTGCTAAGTATTGTTGATGACTAGTAAAAAATGATGTTTCAGTCTCTGTTGCAATAACTGCATCTACATTTTGAAGTTATACTTATTAAGTATACTTATGGGCTTAACATGATCTATCTATCTATCTATCTGTCTATCTGTGTATCAATCTGTGTGTGTGTGTGTTTATTATTTACTTATTTATTTTCCTAGTGGGAAATACATTTAATCTGTTGTACTCACAGGCATTATATTTGCCTTTTGACATAACACTTTCGGTTCATTTTCACTAGCTGAATAAGTATTCTCAATTTCTACACAGTCATAAATGTTTAAAGGTAATCTGCAAATATAAAAATCCCTTAAAAAATTATCATGTTAATAGGATAGTGTGATGAATGCCTCAAATAACTTTCTGCAGCAGTATGAACATGCCTACACAATTTCAGTGCTTAAAATCAAGCTATTTATTTCAGTTAGAACATGGCAGAAAATATCTAAAACCACAATCTAATTACTCCTCTCCATTATACTCTGGCCTACCATTCTAATACTGGGTTTCCCCTTTGATCTGCAGTTCTCAGTGGCAAGATCTATTTATTAGTCACAAGAAAGAGCATTAGCTCTTCTTTTGGGGAAAACAGAACAGTTTATCCTGCTTCTTGGCAACTGCATGCAGTGTGGAGTATTTGGACCTCATGTAGTCTGCAGAGCTCAAGGAAACTAATATTTTCAAATTTCGTTCAAATTTTTGCTACCTTGTATATTTTCCTCTGAAATCAGATTTTTTTTTTAAAAAAAACCTTTAATCCAGGGTCAACGATGAATGTCAACATTTACCCTGACATACAAAAAACTAGAACTCTTGGTTTCAAAATTATACCTTTTATTAGACCAGCTGGAAAATGGCAAGAAAATTGTCCTTTTCTGCAAGCTTTCAGGATCAAAGTCCCTTCATCAGGCTCTGGGAAAAGTGTAGATTGTACAAGGTGTTTTTCCTGAGAAGATTAAAATTAAAATGTTTACCCTGAGAATATTAAAAAAAAAAATATTAAGCTTACATCTATATTTTTTCTTTTGCCCTAAAAAATATAATTATATAATATAAATGTGATTCTAGAATATAAAGCTTGCGGGTTTGTTTTTTTGTGGCTATTCATAATAAATACCTACACAGTCACTTTGTTATTTTCAAAGTGTTTTAAAGTTTCAGTTGCTAATGTTTATTCATTTTCTTTTTTCTGATAGGGATTCTAAGTCAGAGGTATTAAAATGTTTTTCTAAAGCCACAGAGGGCACATCCACATGAGACACTGACTGTGCGGTAGCCAAATAATACTGTGCAGTAGCGTGTCACAGCACGGATTGTATTAATACACTACTGCACAGTAGTATTAGGCTACTGCACAGTAGTGTCACTTAAAAGACATTCTCCAGTGCTACTGCATAGTAACTCTTGTTACTGCATGTTTATTTAGAACAAGTACTAAATAAATGCGCAGTAACCACTGTGCAGTAGCATCTCGTGTAGGCATGTTCAGATGGATCTAATGTCATAGTTCATATAAGGTGTTCTTAAATATACAGAGCACTGGTCTTCCTAATAAAACACAGAACACTTAAAGCAATAAAAGGCCAGGGGGACAACTTTTTATGGAGTATAGTAATTTAAAGTGAAAAATTATCAGACAGCCGGTATATAACCTGTAATGCTGTATGAGCATAAAGCCAGCTGACATCCACCATGTGCTTTAGGTATAGATATGATACAGCAGATTGCAAACCAAATCCATTAGCTTTCCTGAGGAGTCTGTTTTATGTGCACATTAGTGAGTTCTTCTATTCCACTATCCCCACTCATAGAGCTCCTCTTCCCAAACCTGTACAAAAGTTATGGGAATGATCATCATTGCAATCAACTTACTTTTACTGTAAATAACTCTTTCCAATTGCAGTTATAATATCAAATGCTTCAGGCATAATGTATAATGAAAAATATCTGCACTGAGCAATTGCCTGAATACAACTCTCAGCTAGGATCTCTCTTCCCTTTACCCATGACTGAGAACATGCAAGCATAGAAAAATGTTCCTTTCCAATTAATCCTGGGATGCAGAGCAGAGAATCATTTCAACAAGGGAATGGAAAAAATTCCAAAATCCATTGGTATCTTCTTTAAGACAGGATTCTTTGGATACAAGATCTTGCTGCAATCTTCTTTATATCTGTTACCTATGCTGAAAAGAGAAACTAGTCACCATAGTCAATTTCCAGCCCAGGAGACACAGGAAAAATGAAAAGGAGAGGAATTTAGGTCACATAAAATCAGCCTCAATAAACTTTTTGGCACCATGAAATAAGAAAACAAAAGGGCAACAGTAGTAGCAGCGTAAGAGTTTTATGTTTGCTTTAATGTTACAAGGAACTCCTTTCATAAAACAAGTATAATATTTCTAACTTACAGGTCGTTTGGTATTACAGTGAATAAAATCCGAAGGGGGAATATGTTGTTTTTGAAAAGAGCTAATATTTGGAATGTATTACCTGAGAAAACATTTTGTTTTATATTTCATATATAATTGTATTTAAAATAAATCCAATTATGTTTTATAATTCTTTTTTAAGGTTTAATTATTTGTTTATGTTACATTTATCTTACATTTACACATTGTGTAGCGTTTATGCTGAGGAAAGTGGCAAGACCAGAACTTGGATTATGCGCGGGGGGGGGGGGACACAAACAAACAGGCTGTATTTAACACAAAAATGCTCAAAGCACTTACTGGCTGTGAAAAATCCTACCTTTTGAATTCTTCCTGGGTAATTAAGTCTAGATTTTTATTTTCAGCACAGTCATGTAAAGTAGGCTATTCCAGGAGAAACCATAAGATGCTTAGTGAGTTAGAGAAATGCCTCTGCATCACAAATATCCCTTTGCCTTTTATCCTGGCTTCTGCTGTTACAGACCAGTGAGTGGTAAGGAATGGTATAGGCCAAAAAAAGATATCTTTCTTTGTTCTCCACCTTTACCTGCCCATTTCTCCACCACCTGGTCCAAAGAAGAAATTAGGTTTACTCATATATATTCATTTAGCCTCAGGATCTGGGTAGCTCTTGTAAACATTGTGTAGGTTAGAGCCTCATGTTCACATATGACGTTTAAACCAAAATTAAATATTATTGTTTTTAAGCAACTTGTACAGAAAAGTACAGAAAAACATTCCCATTCAAAGTTTAATATCATTTAACAGAAATCATGTTCAGCTTGAAATATCTCATGTCATTAAAACATTTAGGATCTGATACAAACTAAAAGGTCAGAATGTTCTCAGATTATGCATATGTGAAGTCTTCAGCAGTATCACAATGTCAATTTACTGGAAGGCAAGAAAAATGTATTGTTGTATGTATGGGCACAGGTCTTAGAAACTGGAGATCTAGATGTGGTAAAGATGTTCAAAAAAGTGCTCTAACCTGAAGTGCTTTATTTTGATATCACATCCATCAAGTGTTAACCTAGAGTTTGATCTGCCATTTTTCAAGTGCTCTGTGAGCTGTGAACATCTGCTCAGTTATGGCTTTAGAATACTTTCTGTGGGCTTAACATGCAATAGGTATAAATTCTGTACGGGCCCCCTAGAGTTTTTTCTTATTTATGCTGCTGATATCCTCTTCTGTAGGGGACTATAGTTTCCTTACCTGTAAAATGGAGAATACGAATGGAAATTATCTTTTGAGTGATGTTGTACATATTAATCTCTTATTTCTTTACGATCTGCTCATATGCTGTTTTGATGAAGAACTTAGCATCTATAAACTGCTTCTTGGTCAAATAATTGATAGAAATTACATTATTTTTCATCACTATGCATCATACTATAGGTATGATGCCTCAGTGTTTTTAATCAGGGTATGAATTTTACTGTTAGATGTGGAATTTGAGTATATTTATTTATATTTTACCTTCTGATGGCTGTGAAAGGTGATGGGATTGACATTACTAGAAGCTGCAGACTTCCAATAAATGGACAAAAGATGCAGTGGGGAGGTAATCTACTTATTAGTAGTAGCATATCATTGATTATATCGTGGCTGTTCATTTGGTGGTCTGTAGGCTGTATGTGGCCTGGGAGGGCTTAAATTGAGACCCCCAGGTTCCCACATGGCCACTGCTCCCCACATTGCTCCAACTGCAGAAGCAGCTGGGGCTTCTGGGCTCCCTTCCTCTGGTTTATCCTTCCCCACCCCGGGAGGTGGGATGGTACAGTGTGGCAAAGCCTGCAATGCAAGAGAAGCCTAAGGTCTGGGGCACCTCAGAGGCACGGTGCAGCAGAGGAGCCTGTGGCTGGTAAATTAAGGGTGATGAAGAGTGCCAAGCCATGTGGTGCAGTGAGGAGCACCCTGTCACTTGGTGCAGTGGTAGTAGGGGTTTTGGGATGCATGGTACAGTGGGGGTGAGGGATATGGGTTTGGGAATTCATTTCATATGCAGGAAGAAGAAAAGTAGAGGGCCCAAACACATTAATGAGAGAAAGATACAAATACTGCCATGATAATTGTGTGACAGCATTATAGTATCTGAAACCCAGATCGTCAGTGGTTTCTTAGCACTTACGATGCCTAAAGAAGTTTGAGAATCCAGGCCTGAGAATCTAGTTTGAGAATGTCTTGCTGTAAGTCAAAACAGAAATTAATCTTATTAGCTCCTTAGAAGATGTGACTTGCGTGATAACATCTAAGTTTAGGAACTCGAGTACTGAGTTCATTTCATTGTTGTCTTTTCAGCAGTTTTTCTCTCTAATACTTAAATACTTAATTAAAACCTTGTCTGCCTATGTCATTAGACCAACGCAGCTACAGCCAATACCCCTAAATACTCTTTGAATATTTTTGTTTCTAAATGTAAATCAAGCCCTTTGTTCCCAACCCGTGTTCCCAACCCTGTTTAAGCCAGAGTTAGGTCTTCAACAGTATGGCTTTTAGAAAAAGGACAGTGGGGTTATTTTTTGTTTCTTTGGGTTTTTTTGTGAATTGTTGAGCACATTGAAGCTTTCAGTAAGCAATAATAATACAAATAGTACTATTAGTACTACTAAGTTCAGTATCAATGACAGCTACGTTACTAAAATGGTAGGATGTCACTTAAGAAATGTACTATGGATTCAGAATATGGCATTACATTATAAATATATTGAATTTTATTTCATTCTTTTTTGCATCATGTGTGAAGTACTGCAATGCAGCCTTCCTCTGTTTGCTTTGTTTGAATCACTGTCATTGACATTACAACTATCAGTGAGCAGTTCTATGCAGACTTTTGACTCCATTGAAAATTTGCAGTCATACTAGGCTGAATTTTTACAAATTTACAGTTTCTATATTTTTCTTCCTGATGATTTCTTCTTGGTGATTTTTCTCAATGATTACATAAAATTGCTCATAGCACATGAAACTGAATGTTTTGGTTCTAATTATAACATTCAGAACCTCTTAAGGAAAGGATTGTTTTCCAGAAATAGGGCTGGGAATTGTGGGAAGTAAAGTATTAATACCAGTGCCCCTTTTTAAATGAAATTTCTGATCCCTTATGATAACAAAAGGTGATTTATTAGGAAGGTTTAAAATAAGATTGAAAAGTTTTAAAATGCCATTCAATCTAAAAACACCTTTAGTTAATCCAGTTCAGTATATTCCTATGTTCTTACCTGCATCAGTAAAATAAATACTGCAGTTCTGACACCATCAGTTAAGCTATGCTCTTCTCAAAAGAGCAACGTATAATATTGTGGTTTAACATATAGACTAGGGAAGTAAAAATCAGGAGCTCTGTGTTGGCTTCGTAATCATTTTGCTGCATTGCTATGTGGTCTAATGAAATTAGCCTGACCATTCTGTACCTTTACTGACCTATCTATTGAATGGATATAAAATATTTTCTTACCTCACAGAACACTGTGAAAATTACTTAAATAGGGGTGAATCATGGTTAAATGGGTGTCAGCAGAAATTTGACATTTGAGATTTAGGCCTTATTATTTGGGAAGTGGTTGGAAATATTTTTCCAAAAAAAAAAGGTAAGTGCTTTGATATTTCAGTTTCAAAAATCTGGAAAACAGAACAATACATTTAGATTTGCCTTTGAAAAAATAATAGATACTGCTTTTTTTCATTTATCAGCACAACAGAATGACAGTGAATGAACCAGAACATGTAATCACCTCAGCTTTTTCAAGTGTATCAGAAACATAGTTAAATCTACTTCTTCTAGCGGCTATGATCCTTTTGAGCCTCCAACACCCTGCTGCTACAAAGATGCTAGAATGAACTTCACTGAGAAAGACTTAAAACTGCAATGGCAGGAAATAGGTAGGAACTACATTTAGGGTGAAATTTTCAGGAACACGTAACATTGGCCTAATTCAGAATTGGGCTAGTTCTCAGTATTTTGGAAAATGCCACCCTTAAGTGCCAAAGCAGGAAGCAGATGGCTATCCATATCCTGTGATAACCACAGTCTGATTTGTGCCAGTGTGAATTCAGTGTAGGCAGCAGGTGGGGTGGTTCTGGACATCTGTATCATCTCACTAGCCTGTGCATCTGTCTCTCAGAGTCCTTTCAGCTGCAGGGGTTGCTTCGCTGTATGGCATGGCCAGGAAAGAAAAGGCAATTGGAATTTTAGTCCCAGAGACAGACATCAGTGACTGGCATTTGTTGCTGAATTTTATCTTACCAACTGTATTTATTTTTCTGTTTGTCAGCAGACCTTTTAATGTGCCTGTATCTAAAAAGGTAGCCTACATTTTCAAAATTTCATTGCATCCCTGTACATTGCTGCATTTTATTTTATGCTTTAGGACTGAATATGAACATATTGCAAGCTTTAGAGTCTTGGAAAAATAAACTGAAAAATGTCTACAGCTGAAGCCTTATCACATTTAAAAAGGAAGGTCAATTTATTGTTGGATATTTTGATATATGTATTTTTAAATACATTGAAATTATGTTGAAGAGATCTGGAATCTATGTGACTGGGATGGCTGCCAAACAGCTTTCCTTCACCTATGATCTTATTCAAATTAATACTGCAATATCATAAGTAGCTTTAGTCCTTCCATAATCTGCTCTTAGTAGGAGAAAGAAATGTGGTCCATATGGTAACTTGGAGGATCAATTTCAAATTATTTCCAGGCCAAAACCAAATAAACATATATATATATATATATATATATATATATATGTATATGTATATGTGTGTGTGTGTGTGTGTGTGTGTGTATTCAATTATGAATTGTTTCCATCCAAGAATAATTTCTGCTTACATATACATTTTCTGTTTACTTTAGTAACCCCTGAACCACTGATTTCATGGTGACCTCTTCTAGTTTAGTTTAGAACAGTGATTTTCAACCTGTGGTCCATGGACCCCTGGAGGTCCACAGACTATGTCTAAGGGGTCTGTGAAAGATGACTATGACCAATCAAAAGCATGTGAATACCCACACTTGCAATTCAAAGAATTCCATACTTCCATTCAACATTCCCAAAGGGGTCCACATCTCCATTCAACAATTTTTAGGGGTCCACAAATGGAAAAAGGTTGAAAACCGCATTTGGTTTAGAACATTTGAAACTTCCAGGCATGGTTTTGAAATGTTCTAGGTTAGAACAGGAGGTGATCTGTCTTGGCTGGTTTTGTCAGTGTTTTTAGGGCCTTACCTAAACTTACTGGAATAAATGCAAAGATAGCTCATTTATATGATTGGCTTTGGACCATGTCCTTAGTCTGGAAAACAAATTAATAAGGTGACTGGTGCAATTAATCGAGAGAGAGAGAGAGAGAGAGAGAGAGAGAGAGAGAGAGAAGGATTTGTCTAAAATGGTTAGTATTATTCTACCTTTTTCAGCGCTTCTTTTAAAAACTCATTCTTTCATGTACTGACATAAACCTACTAATAAACAAATAGAATATATTCTACCTTTTTGACTGTTTTACAAGCTTTCACTTATTAAATTTCTCTCAAAGGGATAAATGTAAAGTACTACATGTATCCGTGGGGGAAAAAACTAAAAACCAAAACAAAACATTGAATTCTACAGACCTCATAGTCATCAGTGTGATATGAAGTATACTGTTATGGTTCTTGAACTAGTCACGAAGAGTAATATGCATTAGGATAATCATAATTTTTAATTCATTTTATAGCTATGTATTGATCTGTCGCAATATTATATGTTGCCAAGAGACAACTGTAGCTGCTTAAAAAAGAATATACTTTTAGTTGAAACAATACAAGCAAGTCACTCAGCAGAACTGATGACAGGAATGCAGATCTAATAGTTAATTGTCAGGGCCAACTGATGGGGTCCTCTGCAACACAGAATTCCAATCAACCTATATACAGTCTTCCTTATTACAAAGGAGGGATGACACTGTTTGTCAGAAACTGCTGGCTTCTAGCAGATTGACTGTATACTTCCAGAACAGTATTAAAAAGTGGAACAAGAGTCATGAAAATATTGGGCTATAAAAGACATACAACCTCCTCTATTATATTTTCTCTTTGTAGACTGCAACAGGTAGAAATACAAGAAGAATTGAAATTATATAAACTATTTGCTTAAATGTCAATTACATTTTCAGCGATATCTCTACTTGTCACTTAAAGCTTTTCATATGACTATTTTTATTATGTTTTAATAATTACATGATTTTTCTTTTAGCAATATGTGTGATTTGGATAATAAAATGGATTTTCAGAGGCTTTCAAAAATACCATTATTTTTGGATCATTATGTATTAAATAAGTACCAGCCTGTATGTGGGGGTTAATGTATGCATACCACTTGGAACTTACTTAGTATCATTATGCAATTCACAGATGTTTTATTATTCATAGTACTGTGCATTCATAGCTTTCTGTAGTCACTGTTGTGCAAAATCTAATGAGGGAAAGCCTGTGCAAGTCCTTTGCTGGTCTTTTACCCTTGTCAAACTCTTATTCAGTCATTTCAAGGTGCAAACAGTAGGATATGGTTCCCTTTACTGATAAATTTGCTGTTTGACAGATGAAGTGGAAAGTAAACAAACACAAACTTTTTTTTTAAATTTGTATATTTTTATTTCCTCCTTTTAAACTATAGTATTTGGGGGAGAACACCAAACAATTTGGTCCTTCACCATATTCCAGATTATGCAGTGCTGTACCTGTGTGAAGTACATCTATAACTTTATCAGATCAGAATGGTGGGGTTTTTTTAACCAGTTTGTACAGGTTAAAATGTCCATAGAGTATAAGAATTAGAATATAACCAAGAAAAATGAAGTAGTTCATTATATACTTTTTTTAACTTTAAGGCAAATTGGAAATATTTTCTGAAGCTTGTGTTTATACTGATTCTGATAGATTGTGTTTATACTGATTGTACTAGGCTTAGGGAAAGAAATTATACATAAACTTGTATAAGTGATTGGAAACTGTTTCAAATCTGTAACACTACAGAAGATCCATGCACATAAAACACTTTCAAAATGGCTGAAA
The DNA here is from genome assembly GCF_001723895.1 of Crocodylus porosus. Lineage (NCBI taxonomy): Eukaryota > Metazoa > Chordata > Crocodylia > Crocodylidae > Crocodylus > Crocodylus porosus. Next base: position 38,331,199 of record NW_017728948.1, read on the forward strand.
CCAAGTTAAGATGAACCCAGATGGATGTAGTATCAGATTTAGCTGATTTAGGTTAAATTGGTTTATTGAACTTCTGATCCAGATTCCGTCCAGATGCAAGTTAACTCACAGTCCCCCCACATTCCAGGATGCTTTGCACCTCCCCTGCAAAGCCTGCAAATCCTGTAGGGTCGTCAGACTAGCTAGCCCGGCCCCCCCCCCCCCCCCC
>NW_017728948.1:38331506-38332507 GCF_001723895.1 Crocodylus porosus
TGGGTCACTGCAAGCATGTGGCTGCATTTCTGGAATCAGAAGTGAAAGTCTGTTCACTTTCTTATCAGTTCAATCTACATAGTTTAGACTAACCTGCAAAGATTGAATCAACTCAGCCCTGTACATTTAACTGTCTGTACTTAGACCAGATGATCAGTTCTAGTGTGCCCTTCTTGTGAAGAAGGCTAATGGTATACTGGTCTGCATTAGTAGGAGTGTTGCCAGCAGATCAAGGGAAGTGATTCTTCCTTTCTATTCAGCACTGCTGAGGCCACATCTGGAGAACTGTGTTTAGTTCTGAGGCCCCCACTACAGAAAGGATGCAGACAAATTAGAGAGAATCCAGTGGAGGGAACAAAAATGGTTCAAGGGCTGGGGAACATGACTTATGAGGAGATGTTGAGAGAATTAGGCTTATTTAGCCTGCAGAAGAGAAGACTGAGGGGGGATTTCATAGGTACCTCCAACTACCTGAAGGGTGGTTACAAAAAGAATGGAGCTACACTGTTCCCAGTGGTGGCAGATGGCAGAAGAAGGAGCAATGGTTTCAAGTTGTAGCAAGGGAAATTTAGGTTCAATATTGGGACAATTTTTCTCACCAGGTGGGTAGTAAAGCACCAGAACAGACTACCACCCTGGGACAGGTTATGGAATCTCCAACCTTGGAGATTTTTAAGACCAAGCTAGGCAAAAGCCTTGGCTAAACTGATACAAATGGAGATGGTTCTGCTTTGTGTAGGGGGTATGACTAGATGACCTCCTGTGGTTCCTTCTAACCCTTATTTTCTATGATTAGATACTAGGGCATCCTCCTGGAAGAAAGAGGAAAATAACGTTTGAGATTGAAAAGATGTTTCTCATTTCTATTAATATAAAAAGATGGAGTCTTAATAATGCTATAATTCCACACAGGGACTCATAAATCATAGGAAAAACAGTAGAGTGATTTGCTAATGTCCCCAGAATGTTGAAATGTAATTGCGGCTTCAGTGCAGATGGAT
>NW_017728948.1:38332607-38394486 GCF_001723895.1 Crocodylus porosus
ATTATTGCCCTCTTCGTACTTTGCTTTCTTATCTGTTTGCCTTTTCCCTCTGACTGTTTTATTTTTCATCCGTGTCTTGGGCTCAGCTTCTCATCATTTGTCCTGGTCTTTTAGGTTTTAGAATCACTTACTTTCCAGTATTTACTTTTTATTATCTTTTTACATGTCACCATTTTTGTCCTTACTATTTTATGCTACTTTTTAATTACTATACAAAGACACTGTGCAATATTAAGTATTCACTTAAAGAGTGTATTACAGATTTAAATAGCTAATGCTTTAAATTGTGGATTTTTACCATTTCTCGGCAAGGCACAATATGCAGTGAGCTTAAGAGACATATTTCAGTCTTTTGTTTACCCAGTTCTCTGTGAGGAAAATCATCTTCACCAGGTATTTGTACGGCGCAGATTAATACTCCCTCTGTACTTGGCCAGCTGTGATAGTTGGAGTGAAGCTGATGTCCACTCATTATCCCTGACCAGCTGCCTGAATGAGAATGAGAGTAGCAGTCTCTTGGGGACTGATCTATACTCCATCCAAGACTATGAGTAGCCCCGGCAGAGGGGTATTGCATTGTTTTATTTCCCTACATTGAGCACCTGACAGTCTTGCCCTTGAAATCAGGACTTAGCTGAAAGGGAAAAAAAAAGGTGAACTTGACAGCCTTTTAAGTGATTCGGTATTTCTTGGGCATTTGTGAAATTTTGTTTTTCAGGACTATTCAACATTTCAAATGCTCACATGTATACTGTTGTTATGTTAATTCACATACCCTTTTAGTGTGTGTAGGCCACTTTGGATTGAATTGCAAATTCCCTTTGAAAAACCCATGGGAGAGAGACAACAAACCTAGGAAGCAGTGAAACTACTTTACAATATGGAACATTTCTAGAAAACATGGAATTTCCAAGAATTTGAAAAAAGAGGTGGTGATTATGCATCCTAAAGAGATAGTAGGCATGCCACTCACTCTGACCTCCTCAAGACTGTAGATGGAGCTTTGCTTTCATGGACAGCTCCTTTGCAGCTGCAGAGAAGCAGCTGTGGAAAGGACTCAAAAGAGGTTAATGTTTCTTTCGAGCAACAGTAAATCCCCGATTGGTTAGAAATCAGAAGGCACAGCAGGGAATGATACTGTAAGTATGTACAAAACTTTTTCTCCCATCCTCAAAATTTAATTGAACACCACATTCATGAATCTTCAGCAAGAGATTACACAGTTCCAGCAAGCAGAAGGAAATGCCTCTTCTGAGTCCTCTGGAGAGATTTGCAAGAGTTTCTAGGCTCACAGAAAATAACTTTCTAATGATTCCAATGATGCATTCAGTTTGACTTACAGGGATGTGTATTATCTATTTAATATGAATGGATCCATGTGTCTATGTGCACATGGATGCACAAACACATATGTTAGGTGAAATTTGGATGTGGGAAAGGAGCTAGACTATTACTTGGAGCCCTGGTATGTGTTCATTTAATGGTTCCACGGGAACTGATCCCCAATCCAAACTTCTGCCATGCCATACATACATGGCAGGATATGAGATTTTGGGAACAGGAATTGCATTGTAGTAGCATCGCTATTATTTGCCCATGTAGGGAAAGCCCAGGGAGGCATCAAGTTGAAAGCTGTATGCATTAAGCCCAGCTGAACTCAAGTGGTCACAGGACTGGGAGCAACAATCAATTGATTTTTGGAGCCTCTGGAATGCATCAGGACTACTCAAGACTCTTGTGTGGTCCCAGGGATGGCTGGGATGGCTCCCATGCCATCCCAGCTCCAGGACTGTACCAGAGCTTGTTTGGGCTGTGGTGTGATCCTGGGGCTGAAATCAACAATCAGCTGATTGTAGTTCCAGCCCCAGCATTGTATGAATTTTGAGGTGGCTCTGATTACCCTGCCACATGTTAAATTTAAGGTACAGTGTAAACCAGCCACAAAAATGTCCCACGTCTTTTGTGGAACATAGTTGTGGCTGGTTTCCTATTTTGCCTTGCCATTAATTCCTTGAGTGTATGGCAGAATTACTATTTATGGTACTATTTATGGTTAATCACATCTTAATTGTTATATCTGCTAGGATCCTATCACTACCACTGTGTGTGTGGGATATTAGAGTCATGGGGATTTTCAATCAGTGGCTCTTGCTTCTTACAGATTCTGGGGAACTGCAAGTTATGGATGTGTTTTTGGGCAGGAATCCAAACCCTGCCTTCCCAGTGGTATCCTGCAGGATGATTGCTGCATGGTAATGCTTATGTATTTTTCTTCATATAGACCCCTTCTGGAGCGTATTAAGTAAGGGATGATGTATTAGTACCATTTGGGGGTAACACAAGGTTTAGGCTGATTTTTGTGCTCCATTTTTTTAAGGAAGTTTTACCAAGAAGGACCCTAAGAACCTAGAATTCATCTTTAGATTTATAGTGTTCCCTGTGAAATAAGGAATATGAGTTCCCAACATATCTATGATCATGGTCTCTGTCTTCCATGGTCAATAATATTTCTGGTGATGCCAATGCTTGTTGTTTGGCTCATATCTATGTGTATGAGCATACATATGGCTCACATGTATGTTGTGTATATGTGTGGCCATGCTAAAGATCGGACATCACAAACAGTATTAACAAAAGGTGTGGACAAGTGTAACATTTCTAGCAGTAGAAATGCCACTTATCCAGTAGGAACTGTGAGCATATAGAAGTTCACATGTTTTTCTCAGAGGAGACCTGGCAGATCCATAAGAAAGATGCTACCCTTTGACTCCTGTCAAACCAGGAGGAGTTGAGCTGCTGCTTCTCTTTTCTGGGAAATTAGTAGCTCTAGAAATGAATGCCTGTCCATAGCCAAAGCCATCACTGCCAAAGTTCACTAATCTATTAGCTGTGTTTTATTTGACAGATCATTTGAAGGGTGAATAACTCATAAGTACCTACAAGTAGAAATAGGGTACACATTTCAAATATCTCAGGAAAAACATGCCTTTTGTCCAAATATGACTGTGACTTGTCTGTTTGTGAATTTACTGAGCACATCTACACATGACTGTATGACACCTTTGTTACTGCACTATCTCTCAGTATTTCCTTTTGGAAATACTAAAAGACGGCACAGACTGTACTGCACTATGCTGGCAACAAATGGTTATTTTTGGCCACTGTGTCTCTGTAGCAATGCATTGTAACAAAGGAGCACATTGCTACGGTGACGTAGCAGCAGCATCATGGTTTCGCCAGTGGACGCTATAGTGCCATAGCACATGGCTATAGCGCCTTAGTGTCTTGTGTAGACATGCCCACTAGAAGTTAAGTTACTGTATGAGTGCTCATTATAAAGTGTCTCCTAAAAATAGTAAAACCATCGTATCTTATTAGTGAACTTCACATGAATTTATTATTGGCTAAATATGCCAAGCTACCTTTAACTTACAAATCATCACTGAATTCACCGTAGCAACTTATGAAAATGTTTACATGAGTAATATATTGAATTAAGAAAACTCTTTGGTAGTAACTATGTGTATTAATATAGAGCTAATTACAGAACAACTCAATTATCCAAATGTTACAGGAATATAGCAAGATTATGGATAATCAATTTTTTTAGATAGTTGAGATCATTTTCAATAGCCACTAAGGGTCATGCTCTGGTTTTTGACAATAGGGAGCTTGGGAATAATTGCAATTGTAGAGTATACAATAACAAGCTTAGATGCACAGCACAGCACCCTATCTTTCTTATCTGGTGCGAAATGAAAGATGGTGTCTCATAGTTTAGTCTATTCTGGTTCTGTTGCTTAATGGGAAGCTGCTTGACATCTCACTGCTGTTGGTCAGCTAGGAGGGCCTAATAAGAAGAACACTGGGCAAGAATTGTTAAACCATGTGGATCACACTGCCAGAAAAAGCACTAGAGGTAGTGTTAAAGAATTTCATATTGATTCTGTGTTCATGTTGCATTTGATTAAGGATTTGGTAAAAAAACAGCAAATGCGGCAGTTGTCCATAAGATAAATCTTCAAAGTCATATAGCTTTGGTTTGGCTCTTTATAAAGTAAAATTTAAAAAGCAACAATGAGTTTGTCTTCAGATATTATTTCAGCAAACTGAAGGCTTATCCTATCCTATTGGAAAGAGTTAACGTGCAACAATCTTCTTAATTATGGTTTCTTTGTTTCTGTATAGGCAGAGAGCAACTAAGGAACAGAGAGAGAAAGAACAGGGAGAAATTGATAGGTTGTAAGGCTGGAAGGGACCTTGGAAGATCATTAGGTTCAGCCCCTGCACCAGCAGGAAAGATAACTGGGAGTCAGGTGACCTCAGCAAGGTCTCCTCTTGAAGATATCCAGTGTAGGTGATTGCACCACCTCTGGAGGGAGCTTATTCCACAGAATGGACACCCTGACTGTGAAGAAGTTTTTCCTACAATATTAAGCTTGAATCAATCTTCCAGAAGTTTGTGGCCTTTACTACTGGTTTTCCCCTGGGGTGCCCTGGTGAACAGTTGCTCACCAAGCCCTTGATGTACTCCCCTCATGTAGTGGTAAGCTGCTACCAGGTCCCTTCTTAACCTTCTTTTCTTCAGGCTGAAGAGTCCCAGATCCCTCAGCCTTTCCTCATATGGCTTGCCACATAAGACTCTGATCATATGGGTAGCTCTTCTTTGGACTCTCTCAAGCTTGTCCACATCCTTGTTGAAGTGTGGTGCCCAGAACTGGACACAGTACTCCACCTGTGATCTCACCAGCACTGAATAAAGCAGAAGAATCACCTCCTTGGTTTTGATGGAGATGCACTGATGGATGCATGCCTGAGTATTATTTGCCCCACTAGCTACAGCATCGCACTGCCAGCAATATTTATATGTGGTCTATTGTTACCCTCAGGTCCCTTTCATTCATGGTGCTAGTCAGTTTGGTGCTTCCAAGCCTGTAGGTGTGTTGGGGGTTGCTTGTTCCGAGGTGAAGCACTTGACATTTCTCCACGTTGAACTTCATCAGATTCCAATCCACCCATCTTACTATCCTGTCGAGGTCCGCCTGTATCTGTAGCCTATCTTCAAATGTGACCACAATCCCCCATAACTTCGTGTCATCTGTCAACTTGTTCAGTGAGCCAATGTAGGACAGATTATATCATTCTTCAGACAGAGCTGCACTCTCAGATTGAAAAGAGAACTAGATGAAGAATATAGGAATAAATAACAAAACCCTGAGCAGAGTTCCTGGGTTAGAACATTTCACAAGTGGAATCGAGTAATTAGAAGTCTAACTGACATTATTTATAACCCCAAATAGCAATGGTTATGAAATTGAGAAATTTAAAAGTTGATATGAAACTGAAAATGGATCCTGTAAAGTCAGGCTTCCCTTTAAGCCCCAGAAGGTAACTAGGAAATGCCTCCTCTTCTGATAGAAAAGAATCACCACCAAATGAGAACTAAGCTAAGCTTCTTAAAGCACAAAATCTTTTGACGCTGTTGTTTTACACCTCACCTAGGAAGCTTGGCACTGTTTCACTTTTGTATAACACCATCTCTAATATGTGTTAAATTAAAAATATAGGATAATAGATGCCCTGGAGTGAATACAAGTGTATAATTCATTTGAGCTCTGTTGATGGCATAAGCTGTAGGAGCATGGCTCTGTTGTGTTTCTGCAATGACTAGAGTCATCTATTGTAGTTTTAACAGCTACTGATCATGCTTGAGTAGAAACATTAGTAGCTGCTGACATTTAAGCATCGTATTTATTAATTCTGACATGGGAATATCATCAGTTTTAATTATGATTATTGTTTTGTTTCCTTAGAAGCGTCAATGTGTTAATCTGTTTTATATATTGTAAAACCTCCCCCCTCCCTTCTCCCCTTGCAACTCAAAGCACTGTTCTGAAAATCTGAAATGTGAATTCAGTTTTATTTTCAGGTTTCAAATATAAACAGCTCTTACTAAAATTTGAAAAGATATCATTTTATTATCACCCTGTATTAGAGCATAGGATGCCTTCCCTAAATTTGTTTGCCAAGCCAGCTCTTCCCTATTTAGGCACTCTCTGGAAGATTAGTCCTGCTGCAGTACATATGGAAAGTGACCTTTCTCTTCTCTTCTCCCACTTCTTTTACATCTATTTTTGCCCCTTCCTTGTTATCATGATTGGTATGTGGAGAGTGCTCCCCAGGGTTCACACATTTAGATCAGCAGTGAATTTGGTCCTTTGTTGTAAAGGGCCTTAGGGGTATGCACTATGTCTTTATTTGTTTCTTTGTGCCCAGTTCACTTTTATGTGCTCAGACAAAGGAAGCTGCATATTTTGGTTTGTGACTGATTTTCTTTTGGTTTACTGTTGCCAGGTGAGATGCTGCAAAAGAGAACTGCACAATGAAGCCAAGTAGTTATGACACCGTAATTAAAATAGAGACAGTGCTGGCATAGAATTGGCTAAAAGCTATACCTAGTGGTGTTTGGTTTTTGGTTTTGTTATTCTGCTTTTTGTTTATTTTGTTTTTAATTAGGTTGCTAAGCTCATAAGAGGGGTAATTTACCTGGGATTTAGGGATTTACCTGGGATAACTCCTTTTGCCCTTCATTTCTTTTGTGATCCAGACTAAAGAGATGCTACCACTGTCCCCAGTGCCATAATATGTTAAAAGTAAAGGCATAATTGCCTTTCAATTAACACCTATTACAGGGTTATAGAAAGGCATTTTGAGCAGACCAGGAAAGACTTGGTTAGGGGTAAATAGAGGGCAGCAGAAAAACTTAAGGAGGGCCTAAGGATGTTGCTATGTATGCGATTTTGTCAATATTTACCATATCCAGCTATGATTTTTTTCCTCTAATTTTTTCTGTGGCAAAGCAACTGCCCTAATTATTATAAAGCATTTACATTTTAAGCTCAAAGGAATTGGTATTTGTAGTTTTGTGAAAAAAAGATGGTAAACGGAACATTTTCATAGTTCTTATGATGAAACATGCTTTGTTCACAGCCTACATGACAGCTCTGACAACATTATAAATCTTTCTAACCTTCTCATCCCAATTTAGCTATACTTGTGAGGATATTTGTTAAGGGCATCTTAAGCATAAAAGAAAACAAAGATGCTAAGCAATAAAACAAATATGACAAGTAGCATTTTTTAAACTACATAGATTTGGAAAGGATTTATACTGTATATCAAAAGGCACTGTCTCTGTGTTTTTCTGCTGTTCTAGAGGGTCACCTCTGGCTTTTTCAGGGTGCCAAAATTGTTCTGCTCTGTTTTGCAGCTCTTGAATTCTAAAAATGTAGGCAGCACTGCTCCTGAATAGCCCAAAATGCAGAAGATGGCATTGCTGATAGCTTATGTCCTCAAAATGTCTAGGACTGAGACAGATAGAGTAGTTTAGTGATGCAAGGGAGGCTCAGCTTCCTTCTTTTTGTCTTCTGTTGGTCAGGGAAAGCCATGGCCATGCTATTCAGGGGCAGAGAATGCTCTCTCTCATTCTATATTAACCCATGCTGCCACATGAGAGTAATGGTACTGACTGATCTGGAAAGAATTCTAGCTGGCTGTTCTCCCTCCCCTAGACCTTCTCACTCTGAAGTTAAAAAAAGATCTCAAAGTATGGGAAGAAGTTTCAAGGAAAGCAAAGTAGAGCTAAGAGCTTGAAGAAGGAAAAAACCCTCGTCCACTGAGAGGGAAAAATCCCCCTAAAGTTTAATAATGAAAGTATGTGACTGTAAAAATAAGGAAGTTGTTTCTGATTCCTTATATAGTCATTATGTGTTTTTCCAAAAGAAAAAGAAAAGATCTCATTAATATCTAAATTGATGGTGAAATGGAGCGAATGCAGCCCCGCTATCTTTTCACAATTTACTCCCCTTGCAGTTCTTGCATTATTGCTTTGTTATTCAGGCCTTGTTTACTTTGAATTTTAAAATCCATCCATCTTAAAATTAAGAAAAGAGAGAGAAAGAAATTACACAGATATTTGGAATCAGAGTAGAAACAGAGAAGTTTGAGCCAGAGTTTCCCCTCCACTGCTGCTTGACATGGTGAAGGTAAAAAGTGTAGAAAGCTTGTTCAAAGGGTCTGCACCTCACAAACCTAGAGGAGATGAAGTGTTTGTGGCATGCTCCCCCTAAGCCCACAGAAGCCCCTCTGTGTGAACACCTCATAATTGGGGCTCCATGTGCCTGCAGGGAGAGTACACAGCCAGGGAGCAGTCTTTCTACACAGCACGCTACCCTAGCAACCTGATAGATTTCCAGCAGAAATCTGTGTGGGAGTTAATGCTGATCTTTGCAGAATTAACCCTTATTTTGTTTTATATTTTAGAGAGAGGATTGTATGCAGCTATTATTGAGTAGCCAATGCAGTAAGTGCTAGATACAAAAATAACCTTTTGTTATATATTCCCATTTTACAAGTATTTTTAAAGTTACACTCCTGCTCCATCCACACAGGTCCAAATCCTTTTGTGGGAAGACTTTTGGCAGCTGCTCTGCAAGTTCATGTACATGAACTGTGTCATTGATCTGTCATCTCAGTGGTAGGTAGGCTCTGACGATGGCTCAGATTCAGTTTTCGTAAATGAGCCTAAACAGCACTTACCCATCTTCAGAAGTGGGGTTTTTGGCACCTACATAATTACAGCTTATGATTCTATTGCTCTCTATAACTTGTACATCATCAGTGTGTCAGTTGTACATGCTCAGTAGGCTGTGCACTAAGCACATGGGTATATAGACCTATGTCTGTTTACAAGTCATGGAATTATAGTCTGACAAAAATGATTCATGACTAGTAGGTGTTGGATGCCAGATAAAGATGCTCCCATGTTTCACCCTCATAAGTGAGTGGTTAGGGCACTCACCCTGGGGTCAGGCGACCTGTGTGGGTTCTTCTCACACAGAGGATATTGTTCCTATGAATTGCTGACTTCTCATCACAGTGATCTAACATCAGAGGTTAGTAAACATGCAGGCCTTCTTTTAAAGCTTCCATGCTTTTGAATCCAAGGGAGGAAAGTCTGTGGGATCAGAAGGAAGCAAGTAAATCATTGCCTGTATGGCTCAGTGAGATGATTTGTGTTCTTGAAAGGAGCTCGTCCTGGAGTATACCCTGTACTCTTCTTCCTTATGCAGTAGAAACTTTTTTACTCCTTTTTATCCACTGACTTTTAAACATAATATGCAGTTGGCTCAACTTCAAAGCCCAGTTAGAAATTTTAAAATTCCCCATAGGGTACATGGAGGCACTTGAGAGCAGGATTTACAGTAGTGAGCACACCGAATGGGCAGATACTTAGGTGAGTCAAGATGAGATGCTGAAGACAGATTTAAACACTTTATTTAGATACTGGTATGAAATTTCGATTTAAATGCTGTAGTGGGGCTGGGATTTACAACACAAACCCCTTCTTTTGACTTAAAATACTACACCATCCGTGTGTAGATGGACAGAAGATGTAGTAGTGCTGTCCCTCTCTTTTATGAAATAATAGAGAAGATAGAAATATTAACCCAGGAGCCCTCAGCCAAACTCACATTTTCTACCTCCAAGCAGAATGCCTTAAGTACCAGAACTTAAATCGTCTTATATCTCTAAGGTGTTTAAGTGGCACTTAGGTACTATAGTACAATCCTATTTCACCTTCCTCAAATTCCTGAAAAATCTATTAATGCAAGAGTTGGAGGAGTTAATATAAAAGGTACATATGTTTTCCTTCTCCTCCTCACTGCTATCCTGGAAGAATTGGGAGAGCTCTGAGTTTTGATTCCAGTTTCCAGTCCTAGTTGTGCATGTTATTTAATGACTCTTTATTGTGAAGTTTTTAACCTTGTCCTGGAACAGGGACCAGTACAAAGAGATCCCTCATTCCACAGGAGTGCCCTCATCACTAAGTCACAGTCATGCTCCCTTCTACTTACAATCTCCCTCCTACTTAGTCTCCTCTAGCTGCATGAATCTTGCATTCCTTTTGACACAGGGACCTACCCATCCATCCCAGAATTGCCTAAAACTAGGTGGTGAATGTAGTGTCTTGGAAGTAGGAGACTGTGAGTTGAAACCCCCTGAGGTTGAGGAAGGCATAGAACATAGGTTTCTCACTTTCTAGATGAATTTTCCAGGTAAATGAGGCCTGATTTGCCAAGTTTCTGGATCCTAAATGACCTTTAGTGAAAAACAGGCAGAGGCACGCTCAGTTCAGCCAAGATGGTAACACCTCTGGATGTGCACAGTAGTAAAACTGTTCTTCTAAGTAAGTTTTCTGGCAAAAATGTAGGCACTTGTAACGTCTCAAGTACCTAAATTTTCCTCAAATTACCCTTTAGATACCTAAGGCTTTGCTTGGCTTTTCTTTTCACCTGTTCCTGATTGCTCTCCATGTAAAAGCAGTAGCTGTAACAGAATCCCTGGATTGGATCTATGGACTGCATGGTACTTATCTTTTCTGTTTCAAAACTCAGCTTGATTTACCATGCTTGGTTTGGTTGTTTTCCTGTACTCTTTTAAGTTTAGTTTTGGGGTGGGGGTGGAGAGGGGTTGGTTTTGGTTTTGAGAATAGGATGTTAGAAGTTTGGGGAACAAAATGGATACTTATATCAGTAGCATCAGTTATTGTGGAAAAGTTTTATCAAAGAGAAAGGGATTTCTAGAGGTGGCCAGTCTCTGGATTCACCCAATCTCTGAAAGATTATTAGTATTATAATAATTTATTCAACACTTTATAATATTAAAGAATTGCATATGTCTAATCTAATTAAGTTCTAAACCATCCTGTACTATAGATACACTCTCATTAAACTGATGGTATGTCAACAGCACTGCGACCATAGCTTTTCTAGATGTAGTCAAGATTGCTTTAAAGTAACTATCTTGAACACATTAGTGACTTCAGTGAAGACATATCCTGAAGAATCTGTATAATTAACTTCACACAGTCAACTAAAGCAAAGCTAAGTTTAGAAATCATGAGATCTTGATATCCCACCAAATATCACTTACTAAGATTACCACAAGTTCTCTATTACCAATATAGTGTAATTGTACAGTTTGTACACAAATTGATAGGAAACCACAAGAGCATGTTGTCCTTACAATCAAGTTATCTGGTGATAAATATCAATATGTTAAATAACAGTTTTCCTCTAAATGTAGTTTTCACTCATATAGGGGTATGAAAGGCTTTATGACCATACAGTACTCATCTGTGATTAATGGCCATTCTTACTTAAAGAATTTAAGGGCTCAAACCAGGGAATAGTTTGCTTAGAATAGTTATTGTTTCTTACAAATAACATATAACATTAAGAAATGATTCCTGTCATTCCTGGGGAACTTGCCAGATAATGTGAAAACATGGAAGTTGTCATTTATCTTTCTACCCTCCCAATACCCCCTTTAGCCATACCAAATGACTAGACTCATCAAAATAACTTAAAGGACTGCAGAAGTCAATTTTCTTATTTTCAAAATGAATACAGCTGTTCTGTATTAAAGACACATTCCCACTGTTTCCTTCTCTCTTTGAACTGGACAGCCATTTTGTCAGTCATAATGGTAATCATTCCTATACATCCAGAGCAAACAATATACTCCCTGCCCTCCACCATTTCCTGTCATAATGTCTGTGTCTTTGCTGTTTTTATGTTTTTTGCTCTTGAGTGTAATTTTTTACCCCTAGTCAACTTTAGGCCATATAAGCTAAACTTTTTTTTTGGCTCAGTATCCTTCAGTCAAATGTGTGAAAACTTTAGAAATACATATTTTTGGCAAGAGGATCATCTCCGTATACAAGTCCATCTTGCTGACAATCAAAGACTTTGCATACCAGGACACTACTTTCATAGTTCAACTCTTAACTAAATTATTTTTTACATATTTCTAATATCAGGAAAATCAACCAGTCACCACTACTGTATGTTCTCTAATGTTTATAGCCTAGTCTTCATCACCTTTCACCTAGACTATGTTTATTAGCTCTCCTGACTTGAGATAATGTGAATACTGATTTCCATTTTTCAGACATACTGATTGTCACTGTATCAAAAGCAACCTCATTCTCATACGTATCCCCTGACTCTCTATTCAAGCTTTGAAACATGGCTTTCCATAAATTTAGGTCAACCTACTTTACAGACCTTGAGTCTTTCTATTTCTCTTTCAGCTCCTCTCCTGCCTCTTACTACCTACTGTAATACCTACTGATGTGATAACTTTCTCTCCTACATTTCTTCCTGGGTGAAACAACCATACCTTATCAGATTAAAACTTCATCTTTTTTCAAACTTAATCATAAAAGTGTGATTTTTGCCTATTCCTTCCAATGACTTGTTTGACTTTCATTGGCCTTCATTTCTTAATCTTGGTTTTTAGGATTTATTTTCTATACATTTGAATCTGTTATAACATATTGCTGATTTTTAAACGAAGTTGGAAATAAAAAAATATGAAGGGCATACAACAGATAAAATTGCTATTGGTTTGTCTCTACCTTTTTGGTCAGGTGGATTCACTTTGTGTATAGCAAATTTTTACCATAGGACTCTTTACTTCTAGATGGATTTAGAGAGGAATTTGCATGGTACAACAAATGCCATCTTTTGTCAGGAAGTCCTTCCGCAGTGACAGCACTGTGACATGCAATTTTACATTTGTTCATCTCTGTTACGTTTCAGAAGAGAAAACTGAAAAAGGGAAACAGATAAAGGTACAGAGTTTCAGTGGCTACTCAATCACTGATACTTTGCAGCTAAGGATGCTGATGCAAGGAATCAAGAATATGAGATTTCCAAAGTAGTACAGCATGTTATGCCCCCCCACCTCCCCCACACACTATTATAGTCGAAGTGACTGACCAAACCAGAAATCGCATACGTGCCCTAAAGATAATAAATAGGCAGGTGGTTGGTAATTGTAACTGACTTTTATTAACATTTGTCTTTTCACATAGGACAGAACCAGAAAAAAGATAGCAAACATGGATTTAGAATAATGTCCTTACTTTACCAACAGCAGAACTGTGTAGAGAGAAGGACAAAAGTAAGAGCACATACGATAGATCCAATTTGTAATTATAGCCACAGTCAGCCAGGAGCTAATACCAGTTTGACAGCACATATTTGACCATCATGAAACAGGCAGAAATGCCTTTTTAGCAGATTCTTGACAGGCATTTTACAGCAAGCTTGTCAGTTTCTCTATAAGACTACAGTCTTCCTGTAAGATTAGACTTGAGTGCTACATGACTCAGTATTGGAAAGACTCTGTGAGTTCTGACATCCCTGTTCTCTTCTCTTGTGCTTATTTCAGTTCAGCTGATGCCATCCATCTGGCCCATCTTACGCAGTGTGGAGAGTTAAAAAGTGAAAGCCGTGTTGCAGGACATGCTAGATTTTTCTGGCTTATTCTAACTTTCAGAGACTATGTTGTTGTGTACTTCTCAATTGGTAGCATTTTGTCTTTGGTTTCAAAGATCTAGGATTCTGGTCACCAATGAGGACTTGGGCTGCTAGTTAGTGGACATGTCTACACGTGTCCCTATGATGCCTTTGTTACTGCACTATCATTTAGTATTTCCTTTTAGAAATACTAAACTAAATGCATAGTTTCTAAGTACAGGCTGTTACTGTGCCATCATTTAGTTTGGGAAGTACTAAATAATGGCACAGTAACAGCCTGTACTGTGCCATGCTGGTGGCACATGGTTATTTTTAACTGCTATGTGGTCATAGCAATGTGATATAACAAGGGAGCTTGTTACTACAGCAGTGTATTTGTGGCAACAAAGCTCCAGCCCATGGATGCTATATCATTGTAGCACATTGCTATGGTGACACAGCATTATGTGTAGATGTGCCCAGTGATAACATTGCAATCAGTGGATTGTTTAATTAGAGGTATAGCAGTCTCAATGCTACATTACAAACACTTCTGGTTTATTTTGGTCTAGGTACAAATGAAGTTTCCTTATCATTCATCAAAAAGTTTGGTGATTAATTCCAATGTCTTGAACAATATCCCTTCCTATTCCCATTTTTTATTCTGAAGCCTAAAGTTGTCTGAGCTGTTGTAACGGATATTGTCAGTTTTAACTTTGCTTTTAGTGCAGTACAGAGACAAAACACACAAGTATGCTGTTTTGCAACATGTTTCAGGATATTGCACATAGGAAGAAAAAATATTAAACTATTTTGCATTTTGTTCTACTTTTAAATTGTTGTTTCTCTATTTGGAGGGCAATAGCATGCCCCTCAGATGACTAGTACATGCACTCACATCAAGAAAACAAGGCTTAATCCTACCATGAGACAGAAAAGTACACAAGCAGCATACCTTTTTTGGATACCAGCTCTGGTGAGTTTGAGCAGCGTATTACAGAGGAGAGGCAGAGCCATGTGAGAGCTTGTGATCCAGGGAGAGAACAGGCCTTGTGGTTGCTTTTATTAAATATCTTTGTGAGAGTATGTGAAGGGTCTGATTCTTCGTGCTCAGTCAGTATCTTCATATAGACAACCCCACTCGAGGACTAGAAACAATTTCTTCCCACCTTGCTAGTGAGCACGGGGAACAACAATTATATTGCTTGGCTAGAATATAGACTGATCTAATGCACTCCTCCATATGTATATAGGCTTGATCATGTGTTCAGATAATATAGCATAACTCTGTTCTACTCTCTGGGTGCATCTACACGTTTATTAATGCACCTTAGAGACTGCACATTTGGTTTAGTACTTATTTAATAAAGTATGAATTAAATGCACAGTAACCAGAATTACTTCATAGTAGTGCCGGCACAGTTATTTTGTGACATTTACTTCACATTAGCTTAACAACACTGCACAGTCGGCTATTAGCATAGTTTTTAACTACCAACATACTGTGCAGGAAGCATCTCATGTAAATGCACCTTCTGTGTTGTAAAATTTGCATACTCTCATTGGTATGTAGGTTCAAAAGACTAGGGACCATTTTGTGTTTATTCCTTCATTTTTATCATAAGCCTAGGTTTAAGTGATCAGAAGCTGGTTTAAACCTGTAACAGACCAGAAGTTCAATGCATACCACTCTCAAAATGGCCAAACTGGTTTAAGATAAACCTGGTTGGACACAGTATCAAACTTAACTGATTTAGGTCAAACTAGTTTATAGAACTTCCCCCAGAATCCCAGGATGCTTTGCAGCCTTGGGCTATGCTGTCTTCTTCAATGGAGCAAGGACTGCCTCACCCTTCTGCTCCTTATCCTGCTTCCTGCCTGCATCTGTCACCCCATGTGGGGGAGGGGGGAAGGGCATGGGAACAAAGAACAGATCCCCAGCATCCCCAAGTCATGGTCTACACAGCACATGGGGGGAAGGAAAGCCTCTGTGGTGAGGCCTTTTCAGCCCTCAGCAACTCTCCCAGCTGCTGATTGCTTCAGGAGCTGCCATGGGAGGGAGGGAGAAGTCCTCCAGGCTGGGTGCTGCCCATACAGTCCAGCATGGGAACACCAGGGAGACCCTGCCTTGGGGGGGTTCCCCCCAGCCCAGCCCAGTCCAGGCCAGCCCAGGGCAGCCCCAGGGAGCTGAAGAGAAATCTTTCCCTCCTGACCCCCAGGGCTATTTGCCTTCGATGCTGCAAGTCTCAGGGATAGCTCAAGGCAGCCTCAGGGCGTGAAGGGAGGGCAGCCACAGGGAGTGAAATTCTTCTACTCTTGCAATTGGTTTTGCCTCAGACTTGCAGCAGCAGAGGCAAAACTGGCTGCAGAGGAGCAGGAGAATTTCCTTCTTTTCCCTGAGGCTTGAAGGGGTTAAGGCAAGCAGCTTGGGGTTTGGGAGGGGAAGAATTCCCCTCAGGTCCCTGGGGCAGCCTCAGGCTGGGGTGAGTGGAAGCCACCCAAGGAGGGGGCTCCCCGGTATCCTCATCCTTGGCTGCATGGGCAGGCACCCAGCTTGAACAGCTGTTTTTCTTTCCCTCCTGTGGCAGTGGCCGAGTAATCAGCAGCTAGGAAGTGGGAATCAAGGAATTTCCCTCAGCTCTATAGGGATTCATGGGATGGGCAATTTCAGGTTGGGGGAAGCCTCCTGAGGGGGAGGCTCCTCCAAGGTGGGCCTTCATCCAGACAGAGGGATCCTTAACCCTCTCTTGCGGCACAAGGTGGGAGCAGGAGGTTGTGGGCATGTACTGGGGAGACAACTGGGGATGTGGCTGCATTGGCAATGGCCAGCAGGCTGGGAGACATGCTCTAGCATCCCTTGCCTACTGGCCTGGGTCAGTGTAGACTGCACTAATATTCAGTTTTCAATTGGTAAAGGCAGAAGGAGGTCTACACTGACCCAGGCCAGTAGGCAAGGGGTGCTAGAGCATGCCGCCCAGCCTGCTGGCTATTGCCAATCCACCTTCTGCCTTTACCAATTGAAAACTGAATATTAGTGCAGTTAATTGTCAGATCAACCTCTGCAGTTTAGAGGAAGCTGCCTAGATTTTCTGCCCTTGGCTTTTTGGCTGTCAGTACTTAGCATAAAAGAAAGGTGTGATGCAAAATCTTTGGCTAAAAACAGAACAGGGGTTTTGACTTGCATTACAACAGGCCAGGACAATCATTTACAGATGCAGTTTGAATGGCAGTTAACTCCAATTAGCTCAAATTGTTGGAGGGCAAAGTGTTATTTTGGATGCTTCGCAGGTAGTTAAAGTGGAGAGAGAGATCTCAGGATAAAATTCCCAGGTGGCTCACAGATTTTTTTTTAAGTGGGTAGAGAGCCCAGGTAGCTTAGGGAAAATCTTTTGAGGGCTTTCTTTTTGAAGTTTAGAAAACCCTCTCTAGTAACATGCAGCTGAAGATGTCCTACTAACAAGACCAACATTTAAAATCCCTGCTGATGATGACTCTTAGAGGTGCTTCCTGAGCAGCAGGTGGTGTGACCCAAGAAGAAGTGGTGGCTAGTGGCACACCTCCATATTGGCTTTTGATGGTGGAACAGCAGCAACACCAATAGGTGACCCTGGCAGTGAGCCAACCCTGTACCCAGCAACATGTTCTCCACCAGCAAACCTAGAGAGACTTCTCTCTCTCCTAGACTAGGCAAGGTAACAGCTCCTGGGAAAAGATGAGTTTTCAGAAAGAGACCGCAACAGAGAGATTGACAGTGTTTTAATAATTGGGATATTTAATCATAGGGGTATTTGGTAGTTGGGTGTCTAATATTTTTGGTGTTTGGCAGTTATGGGGTTTGGCAAGGTTTTGTTGTTTTCATTTCCCTTTAATAAATTATTATTTTATGTTTGATAACAATTTTTTTTGCACATGGAGAAATTGTTCTTGAAAGACCTCTAGTAAAGGTTATATTTCCCAGGTTTCTGGGTGTAGACTGTAGTTAAACCCCACAAAGTTGAACCCATTGAACTGCCATCCAGGCTCTGACAGAAGGGTTAAACTAAAATTTTGCTGACAAATTCTTTAAACAGTAGAACTATAAGAAGTAAGATATGATTTTTATTTTAATCAAAAAATATATTACATACCAGTAGATAGTTTTGATTTTCTGTCTAAGTTTGGGTCCAGTTCAAGGCCCAAAATTATTGACTTGACTATAGTGGAATCAGACCCAGTGTATGAGGAAATAACATTAAAGTTTGCTTCCTTAACCTTCATTTGACTAAGCATTTGAGTCTTGTGCTTAAGTATATGATCAGTGCTACTGTCTTCCTTTAAATTAAGCATGAACTTAAGCTTTTGGGGCACTACTGCTTTAAAAAACCCCAAAACAAAACAAAAAATTAATTCAGCAAAATAAAGTATGAATGAAATACAGTAAAATGAAATGGATGTTATATTTTTAAAACTCAGTAAACATTTGCATATTAAGTTCTCTTGTACTTGTAAATTTAATCAAACTTTTAATTAAAAATGAAATAGCAAAGCCGGTAAATCTTGCAAAACTAATTGAAATTGTAATATTAAAACAAAATAGTGCTTTAAATAGATAAATGCGCCTTTCTTTGTTTTTGTTTCTCACTTGGTGTTGCCATATTAAAATTTGTACTTCTTCAGCATACATTTTAGTCTTTTAAAGGAGCTGAATTTTTGCACTGAATTACAACATTTAGTTTTTACCAGACCAAAAATGGAGAATGTAAACTGCCTCTAGTTTAAATAAGTAAAAAATTGAACACAATGTTATAGATTTTAGACTTGTAGTAATAGGGTGTGTCTACACATGATGCTTTAATGCACATTAGCCTAAGTTAACAAGCATTAAAAATGGTGAATTTAGGCTATTTTCACCTAAATTTGATACCTGCATTTGCAGGTATCAAATTTAGATAGAAATAGTTCAAATGCATCAACACACATGTAGATACATTAAAGCAGAGTAACAATGTGCGTGTATGGAGTGACTTGGGACTAACTTTAGTTAAATGTTGCAAACTTTAGTCCCAAGTCAGTCTATACAGTGTTAGTGTACTTTAATGCCTGCACATGTAGATGTGATGCACCCATAAATGCACAGATTTTCAGAGAGGAACCATGAGTTACAGTGCTAATAGGCTAGTCTAGCAGATTGTAGTTTCAGCGAAATTGGGTGCCATTGAAATTTCCAACAGTATTCAGCAACAAGAAAAATTAATTCTGCATTTAACATGTGCTGGAAAACTCCTTTTATAGAGTCCACATAAGTTTTTCTGCAGCTTTTCCTTTCTATATTACCAAAGGGGTACAAAACAAAACAAAACAAAAATGCTTCCTAGCACATTTCATACTTCTTCCCCATTTAATTAGTCTTTTAAAATTCATTTTATCCTTCATTACATTTTATGTTTGTATGTAAAATACAGTAGCAGTAATCTATTCTTGCCCTTCTGCTCTGAAAATGATGGTGCTACCACTTGAACCATCCACCTTTTTTTCCTCTAGCAGATTATGAAACTCTCCTTTCCTTTATTAGATTTCACTTGAAGTCAGACAAATGTTGCAATTGTTTACATTCACAACAATCAAATAGCTTCTTTTATGAGAATGAGCTGTGGTTATTAGGGCTGTGCAGCATGGCACTGTTCTGTTTTGACTTGCATTTCGATCTTTCAATGGAACAGCATTTTGTTTCAAAACATGTTTCAATTCAAAACTGCTTTTTGTTACATTTTGTGGAAACTGTTTCACTGTTTTGCCCATAGGCTATAATGGGGAACTTCAAAATAGCCTATAACTTTGTCATTTCTGTCCTGATTTGGATAAAACTTACGAAAATGGTAGCCCCTTCTGACGGCATAAAGCCTGCCAAATTTCAAGGAAATAGGTGCAGGGATTTTGGAGAAACTGCATCTCAAGCTGCGGACAAGCAAAATTCGTGACATGGTTGACACTGTGTTAAGGTGAAGCAGGGTGAAAGGGTGAAGGCCTGTTAGCCCCTGCTGAGGCCATGAAGCCTGCCAGCTTTCAATGAGATGGATGCAGGGGCTTCTGGGTTCTTGAGCCCTGCACCTCTGGCTGCTGATAGGCAAAACTCATGACGTGGGTGCTTGTGGGACTGTGTCTGTCTTGGGGCACAGAGGGGTGAAAACTGCAGGCCTCCTAGGCCCTGCTGCAGCCAGGAAGCCTCCCAGCTTTCAACAAGACAGGTGTAGGGGGAGTCTAGGTTCTGGGGCTATGCACCTCTAGCTGCTCACAGGCAAAACTACACCACACAGCTCAGTAACTGACCCCAAGGCAGAAAGTAGGGCAGTTCAAACAATGACGCCTTTTATGCACCCCTCCCCCAGAGCACTGGGATTGGAAGGGACCTCAGAAAATGATGACAGTCAATGACCAGCTACATAGTCAATAATGAGAAAACTCCTCCCCCTCCCTCTTTCCCCTCCCTTTCCTTACTTTACTTTCTGTTTCCCTGCAGGCAAGCCCAGCTTGAACTTTGAAACTCAAAACGTTTTGAAATTTTTGAAACATTTCGACTTGCCTCATTTCATTTCAAGGCTGTTTTGAACCTCTCTGTTTCATTTTAATTTTGCTGTTTCAAGCTTGAAACAAGTTGAAATGAAACTGCCAGCAAAATTTTGCACGGCCCTAGTAGTTGCATTCAATATGTGAGGATTATTTTTTTAATTTTGAGTGTGTATGTATGTGTGTGTATGTACACACAGTATCACATTGATACTTAAACATACATATAGACTAGGGACAGAAATTACACACAAACCACTATAAATGATCAGAAACCAGTTTAAATGTGCAATGGAACAGAAGTGCAGTGCACATAGACTGGTTTCAAAGTGGCCAAACCTGGTTTAAGATAAATCTGCATGGATGTAATATCAGACTTAACTAACTTAGGTTAAAGCAGTCTATACAATTTCTGTCCCAAATCCCCTCCTGACTCCAGTTGCCATACAATCCTCCAGCATCCCAACACAAAGCTCCTGTACAAGGCAGCCCACTGGACTACAATTCACACTGTTGCTCCAGCCTGGTGCCCAGCCGGCCTTACCCCTGGGCTGTCACAGATCAAGGGAGAAAAAGCCTGTGCCCTGCTTCTATCTTATCTGCAGGACAATGGTTTGGTACACTGTTAATATGATAGTAAAGAATGACAGATCACTCCCGAGCATCAGTAGTAAATTGCACAGCCGGAGAGTTGCTATGGATAATGCGATAGTTGGTAATAAATTAGACCTAACAAGATGTCTTCCCACTGTTACTCCAGGCACTTTGCTTGTATGTTAGGACCTTTCATCCCTCTCAATATTTCTTTCCTCTTCTTTTTTTCACAACAGTAGTCTTTTTATGGCAGGGACTGTGTACCTGTATTTCTGCACACCAGGAAAATTTAGAAATTTTGGTTGTTACTATATATACAGGTTTATGAGTGTTAATACATACGTTTGAGAGAAAGCTGCTTTGCCTTTATTTATTTTAGTCTTCATAGGTTTTGTATCAAACTGGTGAAATCCAGTATTTCTGGATACAAAGATGCATCCCAGAGTTAGTATAGTAAAGGGGAGACAGACCTATGTGCTCTTAACATCCACTGTATCTTTGCCTTTGCTTTATTTTTCTTTAAATAAAGAAAATACTGCTTCCTTATTTAGATCAGGTCCGTTAAATGCAGCACAGACTAATGGGCAGTATGGAGTCATAATGTGCTAGAAAGAAGAATACTGGAATTCATGGAGAATGATGATACTCTTTTTATTTGCTCAGGGATGTATGTGGTAGCTGTGTTGGTTTGAGACAAAAAGAAATGCAAAAATGATCCCTTTTATTAGACCAACTGAGAAATTGAGATCCCTTCCAACCATCGCTTTCTTTGATTCTATGATTCCTTGAAAAACAAAAATAAATTAATTAATAAATAATAAAAAGGGAGAGAGAATCTTTTGTCAACAGAGGCCATGAAAATTATAATAGTTAAATCCTCAAAATATCCCTTGTGAATATTATTCTTGTCTTTGAACTGAAGTGATTATTTGAAAGAATAAAGCCTTTATGGTTGCTACTGAAGGAAAAGCGTAATTTGCTCAGTAGACAGACTACTAAGAAGAGGCCAATCTATGGAGTGTTACTGCCATGGTCAATGAAAATATGCAGTATCTCAAGATGCACAGTTCAAGAGGATTTGAAAATGAAACATGCAGATTTATAAAACATTATAAAGTATTACGTTAACACACATTTTTCAAATTCTCTCTGACATTTAAAATGTTAATGTCTTCATCTTTTTGCACTATTCTTCAGTCACAATAAAAGGCTCCATTATGTCAGAGCAGAGCTGTCCAACTTCTAAGTAGCCAGGGGCCACAAACCACCTGGGCCACACTAGTGGGGGCTGCACACCCTGGAGGCTACTCTAGTGTGAGCCACAGGCACTTTGATTGCACCTCCCCTGTACTGAGCACATGGCCAGCCTTCCTCTCACACACCCACTGCTGCAGTGTACCACATGCTCCCCCAATGACATGGGTTGTGCCATCCTAGCCCCTGGGGCAGGAGGAGGAAATGCAAGCTGATGGAGGAGCGACCTTGGGGTGGGAGCAGCTGGGTAAAGCCTGAGGGCGACACACTGATCCCTTGCAGGTTGCATGTGGCCTCCAGGCTGCCAATTATACAGCCCTGTAGTTAGAGAATTTGCATAATGGTGTCTTGTGGTTGTTAGGGATACATATCCCAAGAGCTGATTTTGAGAAACAAAAAAACAGGCTTGCTTATTGTAAATATTCTTACTGTGTTTTATGGGCCTTAAGGCTTAGAAAAGAAAAGAACCAAAACAGTATTTGAAAAATAAACAGAAACTGAAGATGTTACAATTTCTTCTGTTTTGTCCCTTTTGTGAAGTTAATATAAAGGAGTTTCTATGTAGAAATTCTCTAAATTATGCAAGAATGATACCCTTTCTTGCAGTAAACACTGTTCTCTTGCTGGACTGAAAAATATTTTTATTATTCCCCAAATTAGCAGATAGATCTTGTCTACTTAGTTTGGATAATCTTTCCAACTACATTGAAATTCCATAACTTAAGTAGCTTAATTCACTTACTTAAATAAGCCTATTGAAGTTTATCCATTTCATGTTTTGTCATGTCTCTTAACCCATTCACTAAATCACTCAATAAGTGGATTGTAACAGGAATATAAATAAAATAATGAAAAATATTTATAGTAAATATAATACATTATTATATTACTTTCGTGTTAAATCTCTCTTTCTTTATGTTTCCCCATAGCTAATACTATCTCTTCAGGGACAGGTTGTTTAGCTATCTAGGGTTTAGCAGAAGTTATTAATACCTTAAATTACAGTAACACATTGTTAGTTTATTACGATGGGAAATACCAAAATAATTAATTTAAGTAAAATCGTTGTTGTTGCATTAATTACTACTAGCTTTTGCATCATGTCTAAAGGTTTAATTTTTCCAGTTTCATAAAAGGTTAGAGAAAATAAAAATGGTCAATTTCCTTTTCATTTTCATGATTTCATTTTCTTTCACCTGTCTTTTACAAAAAAGGTATACGCTTGAATTTCTTACGTTAATGTTTTACTTCTAGAACTGCCTGACATGCCATTTAGCATTGCAGTAATGCAGATCAAACCATGTGGCCTTATGCTGCATTACGTGATTAACAGTTTTACATACTGATGTTCATGTAACAGAATTTGAGAAGGCAAACAATGCACTCTACTTTATAATCCATGCTTCAATTTTTTTAAAATTAAAAATTAACAAAATCAGTCAGAGGATGATCCAGGATATCCCAAAGGTGGGAAAGTGGGAGTAGCAACCTGCACTGCAGGAGTGGCTGCACCCCTTGCTTCCTGTGCTCGCACTGGTGTGGTCAGAGTGTCATGGGAGCCTCTGTGGACAAATCCTCTAAAGCAGGTGAAAATCCCTGCTTCCCTTCCTCCTTCCCTTCCCCTTGTGGCATATCTCCTCCCTCCCTTTCCCCCTTTCTACCAACCCTGCTTTCTCCACTTTCCCAGGGGCAGGGAGACTCCAGATCCATCGAGGCTATGTGGGGGCTGGGCTCAGTTGGGGATAGAGATTGTGTGAGGAAATACTCACCCCTGGCAGCAGGCACAGAGAAAGGAAACTCCTCACCTGTTCCCACTACTCTTGTCCTTAGATGAGGCCAGCCCCCCATACAGCCTGCTGGGGCAGGCAGGAATGGCTCTGGTGCTTCTCCCACCCCCAGGATAGGGCAAGGAAAGCAGCAGTGGCAGGCAGGGGGAGGGGGCAGCACAAAGGGGAAGGGAGGGAGAATTTTTACCTGCTTTGGGGACTGGAAAAAGTCCCATGGTGCAACCCAATCCAAAAGGGGTGCAGCTGTGCCACTGGGCCCTTCTGGATCCTCCCTTGAGATCAGCTGTTCAAATACTGGGAAGCAAAATTCTTCTGCTTCAGTCTTGAACCAAAAGAAAAATTCTGCCCTTCCTATATATATGCTTAAGTTTTCATGAGTGAGCATAATATGTAAGTCAAGATCTGTGCTGCACTGCTGAGTGGAGAATTTTGCTTAGTTATAGGTCTTTTATATAGAATGCTAAATTAAATGCATTTGTTGTAGCATTAATTCAGCAGTATATTTTTGGATTTCTCTTGGGACCATGATAATGTTGGGTGGAGCATATGATTAATTAAGTGCAGATGGTTTCATATGAGAGCTTCACATTGTTAGAGTAAATTGAAATAGAAAGAGTAAAAATAGAATTATTTGCCTTTTTCAAGGACAAATTAAATGATTCCTCTTCAAATTGTATGTCACTGAATTAAGTGAATAAGGGTGTTATACTATGGTTGATGTATGTATAATTAGCTTAATGATGGTTACAAAATATTTTGTTTTGGTTAACATTTAATTTCACAAAACTTCTCCTTCTAGTGTCATAACTAGAAAAGTTTTTGGAATTAAAATGTGTACACTTGCTTAACATACTTTATTATTAAGTCACTAAAAAAATTCTGACTAAATTAGAAAAGAAAGAAACATCCAAGGTGGGAAAGGATAGAGAAATAGTCAAGAAAAATGAAATATACTTGTATGTATAATAAATACTTAGTTTTTATTTTGCTAGCTCTTTTATACATTGGTAGATATGAATTCCCCAAAATATGTGAAGTATACATAACTACATAGATGGACAGAAGTTCTCAGCTGCCCCTTAAAGACCTACATATTTATTTAGTCATTTATTACCACATTTTCTCACATATAACATATACCTTTCCCCAAAAAATCAGCCCCTCAAAACTGGAGTCCATGTATTAAGAGAGGAAAGTGGTTTCCTGCTGGAAAAGAAACATGCTTGGAGACACTGTGCAGGTAATGCAGATGTTTAGATGGCTGCTGGTTGTGTCTTCCTCTGAAAACTGAAGAAAAGAAGTTCTGTGTTAATGTCTCATAGCCATAGCCATTGGCTGAGCACTATAGCTTATGCCTGAAGCAGCAAGTGACCTGCTGGAAGTATCTTGATGAAGCTTGTGGTGTGGAAGCAACATTTTATTTATAGGAATTAAAATAAGAACTATGTATAGTATAAAACTAACAGCCCTATTCTTGCCCTTGCAAAGGTATGGGACTTAACTTGTATGACAAAGATAAGTTATTCTGAGGCTATAAACTGTCCGGGAAGTGTGATACCCCCAGGAGCGAGTCCCATCACATGAGGTCCTTCTGCTTTCTATCTCACCCAGACTGTGTCCAGGGATGCCACTTCCCAGCACGATGCTGGATCATTTCGTCTTCTACATCATTACCTTCTGCCTTCCCAAAAGAATATGTGGTTTTTTTATGTGGGTATGTTATATTCAATAAAATATGGTAAGCTGTAGTGGGGGTAATGGGGAAAGATCATGGCATTATTTTTTCTTAAAAACTTGGTTTAAAAATATCTCTGTTCTTTGCATATTGAGGTGAGCATTTGTTTTCTTCAACTCGTCAGCAATTGTGATTGAAACATGATTTTACAAGAAACCAAGAGAGATTCTTTTGCTCTGAAATCAAAAGTGAAAATTTTACATTTTAGTTGTCTTGAGGGACTGTTTCCAGTTCTCTCTCATGTGTCTGATTGCTGTAACCATTTAACATCATAACAACAATGCAACGCATGACTGAAACTATAATCTTAACAACAAATTTTCTTGCGTTCCATGCTGCATACATTTGTAGCTGTAGAAGATGAATCAAGGAATAAGGATATTTTTCCCCTTTTATAAACCTGCACAGAGATGAGAATTGATGGCTGGTGTAAACATAGATTTTATAATATTATTGATTAGGCTGTATAGTATTTTGGTTAGGCTCTGATTTTTTTTTCCCAATACAAATATAGTGATACAAATCATAATATAGATGCTGTTATAACAGTTTGAAGTGTCTAATACCTCTATAGTTTATTATTTTTCCCAAACAGGAATACGTAACACCAGTATACATTTTGTATTGCTGTATCTGCAGTTACATTATGGGAGCTTGTCTGAGAATGGACTCCTGGGTTCAGCAGATTCCCCACGCTTGAACAAAGGACATACTCACAGTTGTTTTCACCCTTGCAAAGCTTTATTTAAGGATACTCACAGAGGCAGGCGATAGAACAGAGCAGAGAGGACGATCACCTCACATCGGCCTTAGGCAGCAGCCGCTACCCCACATGGTTCCTCTGGCCCCAGAGTGTCCCGATCCCGCGGGTGCAATAGCCTGCGCCGGGGCTCTGTGTAAGTCAGGATTCTTGCCAGAGTGGAGGAACCCACAGCAACCCAAGAATATACAGCTTATATAGTCTGAAGTAAACAACGTTATCTCAAGCTCGGAGAATGGGGATGAGTCGTGATCCAACGCGCCTGGTGTTTACCACATCCACTGTATCACAGCATTCTACTATCTAGGTTCATGGCTCGGTCACACTCACAGAGCAGGAGGTTATGTGCTGCTTCACCGGCCTCCTGTGGAATCAGCATGCAAAACTTTTGCTATCAGCACAGCATGCAAAACTCTTGCTCTTGGCAAAACTCTTACTATTACAGTCCACCCCTCGATTGTGAGATAGACCTCAAATTCTTGGTGGTCTAACTCACAATTGTCCTAAGCAGTCCGTATACACTGAATGTTATACAGCTGGGCGAGGAACCAAATGTGCAGATACAAAAAGCATGTCCATAAGAACAAGCATACAGCTACAATGCAAATTGGGAGGGGGGGACATGTCACTTACCCATCCCCCATGGTATTGGTAGGTAGTCACAAAGACTGTGTCTCTACAGAGATACAAGCAAGACAAACACACAAAACAGTACATGACAAAGTTAAAGTAATGCACAGCAAAAACAGGTTTCTTCCAAAGAGGCTCTGCTGTATAACATGTATCCATCTGATCAATGTTGTCAGCAGGGAGAAGGTGGCTACTAGCCAAGCAGTCCACCCAACAGTGTCTTCAACATCCCAATGGGCCGTCATCTGTATTGAATGCTAGGGGTTATAATCCCCTTGCTTTCAATTGGTCCCTGGGTCTCAAATGGTAGTGATTTCCACCCCTAGGTGCTACCCAATCTGTCAGTGGATATAGGATCCTTCCCAGGTTGGGTTACCCACACCTGGTTGTGGGTGCTAAGGGTTAAGGTGCCCCGACCCGCCTTTAACCGAGGTGGTAACTGGTCTGGCATTTCCTGGGGGCTCCCGTGCCACTGAGAGCCCCACCAGGCCACCCGCTCCTGGCAGGGTGCAGTTTTAGGTCGTCCCCAGGACCATTCTCTACTCGCCCCCCATACATCCAATTTTGCATTGCTTCTTCCCACAAAATCCCCAGTTTCTCCTCCATGGTCTGCCAAGACCGTGGCCCTGGGTCATCTGCACAGCTCCTGAGCCACATGATGATTGGGTCATCATGATCTCCCTTCTCTGGCCACTTGTCCATCCAGCATTCTATACACCAATGTAATAGTGGAGCATGGGTGCCCGCTGGGGCATATGCAGTACGCACTGTGGCATTGTATAAAGTGTCTCTTGTTAGATTTTCTAACACCTTCAGTCCAGCTATGGTGACTTTTACATGTGCACCACCTTCATCAAGGACTCTTAAAATCCATGTTTTCAATCCCTTTTTCAGCCCTTGTCAAAATTTCTCTGCTAAGGTACCCAATTCTGCTGTTGTGTACCCCCTGATCTCCTGGGATCTACTGACTCCTGCAGGTCCCTGGGAGGTACGATCATAACGTACTGGTCGTACAAATGCACATTGGCACTCCCCACCATCTGAACTCTCACCATCTGAACCTCATCACTCCATATATTCCCATCCCACTCTTTTGGATCTATCCACCGACCTGTGATCCTCCTAGCATCCCATGAAGGTATCCCTGTCATCACTGGAGCTGCCTCCGGTTTAGACAGCTGGGAGACCAGCTCCAGCAGGGAGGAGGAACAATTTGGGGAGGCAGAATCAAGTTGTTTAGAACATAACTCATGCAATATTGTTTCATTCAAATTCAGACGCATCTGCCAACAGACAGCCTGATTGAGCTGTTCCTGCAGATGGGCATTTTGTGTGCTCAGACATTTAAGCACTGTAAGGAGCAGCCAAGGAAAGGTGCATCTAGCACCACTTTCCCCCTCAGACTTAAGCTCCCTCTCAACCCACTGTTGCACCTCAGTGGGAGTTACAGGGCACTCCTCCTTACTCCAATAAACAGATGGACTCAATTTACAGAGTGCCTTTGCTATTCCATACCACAACCTGGCATCCTTCTTTCTGATCCCTCTCCCTCCCCCTTCTGCAGCCTCTTAAATAAATCCATGTCAAACGTCAGGGGAACCCCACTCCTAGCACCAATTGTCTTAGACTGAACTCCTGGGTTCAGCAGATTCCCCATGCTTGAACAAAGGACATACTCACAGTTGTTTTCACCCTTTCAAAGCTTTATTTAAAGATACTCACAGAGGCAGGTGATAGAACAGAGCAGAGAGGACGGTCACCTCACATCGGCCTTAGGCAGCAGCCACTACCCCTGGCCCTGGAGTGTCCCGGTCCCGGGGATACGATAGCCTGAGCCGGGGCTCCATGTAAGTCAGGACTCTTGTCTGAGTGGAGGAACCCACAGCAACCCAAGAATATACAGCTTATATAGTCTGAAGTAAACAGCGTTATCTCAAGCTCGGAGAATGGGGATGAGTCGTGATCCAACGCGCCTGGTGTTTACCACATCCACTGTATCACAGCATTCTACTATCTAGGTTCATGGCTCGGTCACACTCACAGAGCAGGAGGTTATGTGCTGCTTCACCGGCCTCCTGTGGAATCAGCATGCAAAACTCTTGCTCTTAGCACAGTGTGCAAAACTCTTTTTCTTGGCAAAGCTCTTACTATTACAGAGCGATCCTGTTTTCACTATAAGAGCATATTTAAAATAATGTACTATTTTTTTATTTAGATGAGATCAGAGTTGTTTTGTTCAGGAAGTAAATAGATATTAACCTGTAGCATTAGCATCTTGGGGCATTTGTAGATGACACATTAAAGTGGGTTAAATGCCCTTTTGCACCGCTTTAATGGTGTTGCTGTTTACACGAGTTTGCAAATATAGCAGCATATTGAACGCTAATTCCAGCTGCTGTAGCAAATTCAGCAGTGTAATGCATCTTAAATGACTTTGGGGTGCAGCACACTAAAACACCTCTGAGGAGTTTTAGTTAGCTACCTTACAGCTATGGAGGGAATTGCCAGGCTCTGTGCAGCTCAGGAGCTATGCAGATAGCCCCAACAGGCAGCCCAGCAGCAGCCCAGGAAGGCAGACTGTACTGAAGATCAAAAAAAAAAGTGGTGAGCCTAGTCTCTGTTTTTTTTTTGGTCTTTTTCTAAAATTATTATTCTTCCCTAGAGCCTCTCTGTCTGCCTGAGCTGTGCAGTGGGAGGGGAGGGGGAGCAGTGCTTGCCTCTGCAGCTGCAGTGACCCCAGGACCGCCCAAGCCGGGTGCCTGCGGGCAGGTGCTTCCTAGGGTGGGGGGCCGCTGCTGCCACGGGGGGAAGCACCAGCTGTCCCCTTTCCCCCCTCACAGCTCAGGGACTGCTCAGCTCACCAGCAGCTTGCTGTCCCCTTCCTGCCACTGGAGAGACAGGTAAAGACATGGCTGTACATAAAAAAACCCACTTCAATTTAAATCCCCATGTCATCTACAAATGCCCTTACTCCACCTCATCACTTGCCATTGGACCTGGTCCAGGATAAGGATGTAAGTAGAGGCTATGTCCTTGGAAGGTTGGTTAGCACAAGCACTTAGCCAGCCAATGCAGAAGCCCTCCTGAAGCCCATTGGAGAAGTGTGTGTTATTGTCACTTACAGAATATTCAGTTTCTCATACACAGAGGAAAAGACTGGATCTGTTTCAGTTAACTACAGGATGTCATATAACATTTTTTTCCTGGAATAGACCATAGTAAATTAAGGAAGATGGCTTAAATGTTCTTTTCTTAGGAGCAACACAACTGTAGATATGCTGCTGGAAAATGGTGTGGTGATCTCTCTCCATTCTTTTTTCTATGGGTGAAATATATACCTGCATAGAGTGTCAGCAAAAGATCAGTGTACCACTTAAATCCACTTTAAACCCCCCAAAGGGCTTGTTCTGTCTCTTTACAGTGTTTCATTTCACTCCCCATGCACTACTTCTTGTTTTGCCTAAGTAACAGTAAATTAGCAGGAGCTGTGTATTGAGTCTGACAATACTTCCTGTAATGGTCAATGTCTCATACATGGGCCTTCTATATAATAGATCCTTGGAAAATTTGAAGGAGAAGATAACAATTATGCTACTCCCCCTTGAAGTCAGATGTCACAGCACCAGAGTTATTATATCATATCTGTGCTGCACATTTTTGGCGGACAGAAGCGACAATATTTAGCCAGGATATACAAGAGCATTTATATATAGTAGTACAATCAGTTAGTAGAGGATTGAAGGACACAATAAATCTTTGTGAGCCTTGAGATATTAATAACTGAGATCCGTTGATCATAGCAAGTTGGCCTGGCTCAGCAGAAGAGTAGAGAATCATTTCTGTAAAATTCCTAAAGATCCCTAGCACTATATTTTTCTGGTGTCTCCATTTTTTTTCTTAGCTCACCAGCTTTTAGTAAACCACCAGTTCATCCTCACTGTTATAAACCACAGAAGTTTATCAGTTAGTATAGAGATTAAGCAAAAGATATGGGGCTATAGAGAAAGACATCAAGTTCAACTGGGAAGAACCCTGCTTCTGTAGCTCAGTGATAAGTTTGCTCTCCTAGGAAGGAATTCTGGGTCTTGATCCCTGTTCCCAGTTTTATTTCTGCTTTTTAACCATTAAGGGTATGTCCAGACAAGTGCAGACATTTGGTTCCCTGGGGACAAGTAGCAGGGGTGCATCTTACACCACAGCTGCCTGTCCCGGGGAATGCTCATGCCACTCACACTTTGGCATGTGGCAAGTTACTTTGGGGGCAGGAAGAGAGGCTGGAGCCAGCACTGTGCTGGCCCCAGCAGCCTTACGTGGGGTCCTGGAGACTTCCTGGGGCTGCAGCAGTGGTGATCCTGCCAGGCGGAGCCTAGCCAGCAGCTACAGCACAGCTTGGGTAGGCTCAGCTTTCCTTTTCAGCATGCCCTTGCAGCATGGAAAATGCCTGACTGGGCGGTATGTGGCACTGCAGATGTTTGTGGTACCACATCCTGCATGGCCACGCTCATCTGGATGTTCCCAAACTGTCTAATAATGATAATAAATAGTCTTGGGAGGAGAGACCATAAACCAGTATGCCCACTTTTAGAAGAGTGCCCTCATCACTAGACTGAAGGCTCAAGCTTCTTGCTTGCTGTGTCTCATGGATTATTTCTTATGTGGTTATAATTTACAAAATTAGGACCCAAATTCAAAACATGAACTTGCATAACTATAAGTAGGGGCCATACAGTGTACTCCAGTTATAGACATATTGGATAAATGTATAATTTGTTTAACAGCAGAACTCCACACCAGTCTCAATTTTTGTCTGTTGTTTTAGTTGCAACAAACGCCAGTTATCTGCCTGTTGGGTGAGTGCATAAATCACTAAGGGCATACCATTTTTGACCGCTGTCTTCCTTGCAATGGAACTGTATTACCTTTTAAGTGCATGATAATTGTCACTAGAATTGTTACAACAGAGCCAGTTGACAAAGGGCTACTATTTGAAGCCTTAAAAATGAAGGGAATTAATTGGTTTCAGGGCTGCTATCAGATTCAGGAAAGTATTTTCAAGGCTTCTAGTAGGAGCCCCAAAACTGAACTTTAGAAGTCTTGAAAAGGACAGGAGCTAATCAATTTTGGGATTGCTAATACTACAGAACTGTGTACTTGGAGAGCTTTGCATACATTGTTTTCAGGTAAGTGCAGAGCCTTTTTTTTTGAGTCCCAAGGCTATGCACTTTAGTGGAGAACACTGCATGTGTGATTTCTCACTGCCTAAACTTTTGCTCAGGATGATTCAATAATCTGAATCTGATTTAAGTTAATTATTTGAGGCTTACTTAAGGTCAAAAAGGTAAGTGGTAAAGAAGATTCAAGGATCTATATGACCTAGCTCTGAAAAAAACTACTTACTCTTCCTCTATTTATGAATGAAGGCTCATATCCCTTTTTTTTATTATTTATATAATGAGTTTTTGATGACAAATGATCCCTCTTAGTGACTTTAGTGCAATTTCCAGTTAGGTCACATGTTGCAATCAATGGTTGTGGACTTCTGGCAGGGGGAAGGGAGCGTACAAAATTGCAGCATCTAGGACCATTCCATTGAAAGAATTGCTGAAGGCAATATATAACAAGAATAGAAACATGAGCAAGGTGAAATGTGTATTTGAGAGGCTTCATTCAGAGGTTTTTGAGCTATCTTATGACTATTCAGAGGCTATTCAGATTTTTTTAATTGGTAAATTAGGAAAAATACATTGATAATTTAATAATTTTGAAGCATCTCACTTGAACAAATCTGGTACTTGCTGTTCATAGGAATGGCTGGTTTGTCAAAATGTTAGAGAGTTATATAAGAGAAGGCTGAGGGGGGTAACTGTCTATAAACTCAGTAGGGGGGACCAGAAGGGTTTAGAGGAGACACTGTTTCCCCTACCGCCCCCTGGCATGACAAGGAACAACGGACACAAGTTATTAGAGAGTAGATTTAGATTAGACATCCTCAAGAACTACTTCACAGTCAGGGCGGCTAGGAGCTGGAACCAACTTCCTAGGGAAGTGGTGCTGGCTCCTACCCTGGGGGTCTTTAAGAAGAGGCTTGATGACTACCTGGCTGGACTTATTTGAGTCCAGTCTTTTCTCCCACCCAGGTGGGGGGTCAGACTTGAAGATCTACAAGGTCCCTTTCAACCTTACTTTTATGATTCTTTGATTCTATGATATGGTACACCTGGGTTTACAAAATCAGCGTTCTAGATCTGGTGCACAAATTTAGCACCTTATGTTGGGATTCACCTGATAGACTCCCATAGACTTCAGTGGGCATTGCTTGGTAGTGGCCAACCCTGACTAATAAAAGTTTTGATAATGAGACTCTAATATCATTAATAAAATTTCACTTTCAAAGAGCATGACATCTAGCATTTATTGGGTTCATTTTCTTAAAAATAGTGATACAATTCAGAGTCCTAATAATTAAAGAGATAGTCACAAGTTTGGAGAGGTTTTTTTTTAAATGGAAGTGTGAATTTGTGCTTAGCACATTATGAAGAAGTTTGTCTTTTTGTATAAAACTTCATCCACTTTGCCTTGAAAAACATTGACAAAGAAAAAGGTCAGTTTAGATCTTGTTTTCTAGTACATATAGCAAGTCAAGCTGCCTATCAAAATAGCAGCTATGTATCCATCAGGTGTAGACCAGAAGGTCTATACTTGCATTATAAATACTGCTAGCTGAAGTACCTGTTTGTATAGTGGAGCACAGGCAGGCTATGAAGACTTCAGATTCTCATTGTTCCTGGACAGACTCCCAGTTTTAGAAAGAAACAAGTTGACCCACAATTTGCCAGTGGTAACAGAAACCTTTAATCAGAGTGTGGTAAATTAATTTTCCATAAAGACGTCTGGATGCTTTTCATGCATAGTCATCTTAATTTGCAGTGCTTTGTATTTTACCTACGAACTTTATCATACACTGAAGTAAAGCGGTTTGGGGGAGTGGGAAGAGACAGAGAAAACAAACTAAACCTGCTGCCTTCAGCATAAGACAACGGATGACTTTCTGGAAATGAGCTTAAAGCTGAAAATTAATACAATGAATGGTGAGGCTTCAGCCTGTGGTATGTACACTGAATTAAAAAGAAAATTGTTCTTTTTACTGAGCAAGCTTCCTGGCATATTTTTATTCATGCATTTGATAACACTGTTATCTTAACATTGTTCTGCCTGTAAAGCTTTTCCAGCCATAATATGCAAGTACTCTGTTTTTTCCTTCACTGTGATGACTCTGTCCTTTGGTATTTTTCATAGCTTGACATGAGGCAGTAATGGTTTTATTAGCTGCACTGTATCTGCTGAGCTTGCTCTTTTCAATGAGCATGTCGTCACCAGTGCCTTTCTGCAGTTTCCTTATTAGCATGTGCCCTTTACTGACTCTGCAGGAGCCATCACCTAGAATTAAATATTTTCTGCTAGACCTGTCCTTACTCTGTTCAAAGTGATTACAATCCATTATGCCACCCTCTTACTGACAGCCAGATACCATTGAGATTACAATAAAGTTGCTTCAAATTTAAATATGATAGTAGCTTGGTGAGATGAGTAGTTGATCATAGGAAATGTTTGAAGAAATATCTTTCAGTACACAGATGATGAAGAATTCTTGAGAGAAACTATGTATTTATTAAGCTGATCATATAAACTATTGTGTTATAGTTATTAATAGCCATAGTAGTGGAAAATATAAAACATTTAAATTACCTTACTGCTTCATTAAGATCGCTAATAACATAAACAGCAAAATTGTCCTTTAAAAATTACAGTAGAAATAGAAGACAATTAAAAGACCTAAGATACTTCTATTTAATGCTACATGTAATACAAAAAATGTATCTCAATTAATTGTCCTTCAGGTTTTCACAGTTGAAGAATTTCTTGGCCCTCATATTATCAGAACAGAAATGCTAAACATGGAAACGTCATAGTTAATTTTTTTCTTGGCAATAGAGACACCTTTTAAAGACAAAACCTCCACTGATTATTGTCATTATTGTAAAAAAATATTATTAAATGTAACCATTTTCTCTCTCTTTGGGAGTAGCTTTTTCCCCTTCTTCCTATTGCAGCTAAACTGACATTCAAAAGCCTCAAAACAGTTTTCTCTCTGTCAGCCAAGGAGAACTAGATGTAGCTCTCACCAGGGACATGGAGAGATGTCAGGGCCTAGACATATTTACATAGATGTAACTTACTCTTACACAGGTGTAAACAAGGAGCAGACACACAGTATATAACCCTACAGAGGTCTAAGTTACTATAGTGTTATAGAATTACCCCAGAAAAAAAGTCAGGATAGAATTACACTGGTACAATTTACAGTGGTGTTTGTGGTTTGTACTTACTTCAATCCCAAGATAGCTGTTTCCTCAGTGAAGAAGGTTATTGCTGGCTCCAACTCACCCATTTGCAAGGTTCTCTAAAAGCACCTACTGCAACAGGTATTTGAGGTGACCAGGTTGCTGGTCATCTTTTTGCTCTGGACTCCAGTATAAATTAAACCAGTGTACAAAATTAATTCAAGTTAAATTGTTATTAATGTGAAATTTGTCCAGGCCATCAGCCTTTGTCTATCTTTTGTATCAGTGACTTGCTTGCTGCAAAATCTTGATTGGAATTCCTAATCACTGGTGTGATGCATGTAATGGTAGTAAGCTGCATACCAAAACGGTATGGAACAACAGACACACAACCACGGATCACCTGGGATGTGTTGCATCCAGTGCTTCTAGCTGTATTGTTCATCTCTACACTTAATACAAAGCAGGCCTGTGCTTAAACTGCACTATCAAGTGTTCTTTGTCTTGGCATGAAAATCTTGGTTTTGAAAAACTTGGCCCTTTTTCTATAAGCCTTTATTGCAGGCTATATGTCTATATAAGGCTAGAAGTCTTTGTTGAATACATTACTGTGTGACATCCAGACCTCTCACTAGCATAAACTCAGTGAAGACTCAGTCCTATTTTTTTCTAAAGAATGGCACTTTAGAGAGATAAGTGGGGAAAAACACAAAAAAGAAAAAGGGAAGGAAAACCTCCCTGCCATGAAGAATTTACTATATAAGCATATCAGCCCAATTGTTAATCTATATTTTGTAAAAAATCTTTACATGTTTAAGCCTGCAGGGGTGACTTCTTTGAGCACCTAGCAGTTAGTTTTTCATGTTTTACGCATGAACCTGCATGCAGCACAGGGAAAGATAGATCACTGTCACGTTAAAATTTGCATAGCTGCTACATAAAAATCATATGCTTCATTTACATGGGATTGTCAGCTACAAAAACTATATTATGTAATACATCTTTTTGGGGTGAATATCATTTGTTGAACATATATCCTTCCACTCCATGCTGGATACAAAAAGTACATAAGGCAAAGAGGACAGTCAAGACAGATGGTGCTCCATAGGATATCAAGGAGCAGTCAGAAGGTATTTCAAATTGTTATGCTGAAAAAATTTGGCACACTTGATATATTTTCATACTTTCCTTCAAATTATTCTTTTTCTCCCTTTTCCCCTAGCTATTTCTTTCTAAAAACTGTAAGAAATACTAGTCCAAGTCTTTACTAAATCATGAAAGAAAGGGGAAGGTTTTAGTCAGTCCGTTATGTGAGTATTGTGTAGTCAAGTTGACTAATATAACAGACAGAACTTTCCCTTGTATTTTTATTTTGGCTTTGGACTAGTAAGCAGGCCTATTTTCCTTTATTTTCCTGTGGATTGGCTTGTCTTCTTTCTGTTGTAACTGAAAATTGTTAAGCCTCTATCCCATTTGAAAAGGAGTAGAAATATTAGATTCTCCTGCCAATACTTCTATCTCTGGGGATGCGTGCAAGTGTCCACTTCAAATGGTTGAAATTTAGCCATTTTGTGCAATCAGCTGGAACCCCAGCCAACTGTGAATAGTGCATGTGTTCAGTGTTTCAGACTAGAGTAGCATAATCTGCCTGCGCTGGTGATGGTCTGCAGCCAGAGGGCTGAGGCAGCGGTGCAAGCTCCACCCTGCTGAGGAAGATTGCAAAGGGCACCCAAGTACAGGTTTCACTCAATTTATGCAGTGCATACATTCCCAGAGAACGGCACAGAAATCAAATTTGCATAAAGTCAACCCACTTTACAACGTAACAAATAGGGATAGGCCCCCATGGCAGTGAGGGAGGTAGTGAGGCTGGGACTAGGGAAGGGGCAGGGGGAGGAGTGCCACTCCCGGGGCTACACAAGGCAGCAAAGCAGAGGGAACAGAGCAGCACTCACTCCAGTCCAGGCTGCAGTGGACCCAGGGGCAGCCGGTGCCAGGTGCCTCCAGCCACTGGGCTGTACCGTGCTCCACCTGTCCCCTCATGCCTGGGCTCTGCCTGTCCCTATTCACCTCTGTTCCTGGTCTGTGCCATGCCCTGGTGCAGGCAGCTGGTGTTGGCTGCTCCCAGGGCTGCTCCAGCATGGGCTAGGGTGAATGTGAACAATGGATTTATGTGCCATTCTCTGGGAATGCTGGAGCAGCCCCGGGAGCAGCTGACACCAGCTGCTTGCACCACAGTCAAGGAGCAGAGGTGAGTGGGGAGAGGCAGAGCATGGTGCTGTTGCTGCAACTGGGGCTGGGATGAGTGGGGCCATGGCCCTTTCCCCTCCCCCCACAGAGTTACCTGCTTGGGTTGGGGGAGGGGGGGATCAACAATACAGCTGATCACATAAGAAATAATTTACCTTGCATTTAACAAATTATGGGTCTAAATATGGTCATCACATAAGAGCAAATTTTCATATAAAGAACCCACATAAATCAAGTGAAACCTTTATGCTGGGCAGCCCTGATTGGTTGCCTGCCACAAAAAATGACACCCCTCTGAACTTTCAAGTGACAGCAGTTCTGCTCTTTTCCCTGCCCCATAGCTGCCAAGTGGAGAGTCTCTGTTGCTGTCAGAGTCTCCCAGAGCATTTTAAATAGCTGATTAGCCTCATGCCTCACTCTGCACTCTCCTGGAGCATGCAGCTGCTGGGTACTTCCTAGTTGGCCATGCTCCCCCAGGCCTGCTGTGTCCTGGGCCATTAAAATGGTCAGGATCTCCCTAGGCAGCCATGGTCCCCAAGCCCTGGACTTTCCCAAACCTGGAGTCTGGATCCAGCTATGTGTCAATGGCTAGGGACAGAAGTTACACATAAACCAGTGTAAGTGATCAGAAACTGGTTTAAACCTGTAATAGAATACGAGTTCAGTGCACATAAATCAATTTCAAAATGGCCTTAACTGGTTTAAGATAAACATGGTTGAATGTAGTATCAGTCATAACTGATTTAGGTCAAACTGGTTTGTGAAATTTCTGTCCCAGACCCCTTCCTGGTTTAAGTTAAATCAGAGTCCCTCAGCATCCCATCATGTTTTTCAGCTCTGGGCTGGGCTGTCTGCCCCTCTTCTCCCTTGTTGGAGCTCCAGCTGGCTGAGAAGGAGGTAGAGATTGCAGGCATAGCAGCATCTGCCTGGCTTCCCCCTGCCCCACCCTTCCCTCGCTTACTGCTCAAGCAGGGATCCTCCCTCTCCCACTGCAGAGGCCCCAGTGGCACAGACCCCAGCTGGCACCTGGCCACACCACCCCATGGCAGCTAATGCTGAGATTTGTCTATGCATGTGTGTCTCAAATTTCACTGGAACAAAGGCAGACAGAACAGTGTCTACTTATGGCTTTTTAGAACTAATCAACAGGTCAGCTGGTAATATCCCTCCTTTCTTACAAATGCCTTGAAAAAAGCTTTTTAAGAAGAGCTTGAACTAATAAGAGAGAGGCTTTTGTTTTCCTGATGGGCTGATAAGCTTTGTGTTCTGATAAGTTCCCTGCTGGATGCTGGCTTGCTTCAAAGGCTGCAATCTGTCATTGTTCAAGAAGGGACAGAGAGAGGTGTGAGAAATGACCTAGTTTACAATGAATGCAGTACCTGTCAGTTTGCTCTAGATAGTAAGAAGAAGCAGGGAGATTGAAATGCTTGGTATCATCAACGAATGCATGCAGTCCTCTCCCTCCCCACCCCCGCTTTGCCTCAGAGTGCTAGCTGAGTGCAGGGGTCTGGCAACACTCCTCACCTGTTAAGCAGCGAGCAGGGGGAAGCCCGATGAGAGTTGCTTCCCTTCCCTGCACCCATAGGCACACCCCAGCTGGGGACTGTGCAGGGCAGAGCAGGGGCTAGAACCCTTCCAGAATCAGAACATCCTTCTGGGGCCCGGCCAAATCTCCTCTCAACTCAGCTTGTGGAAGGGAAGGGAGGGATTGGTCTAGTGCCACATGGCTTATAACCTGAGCAACTGCAGGTGTGTGCCTGCATTCCCTGACTGAAAAGTGAATGTCTGTCCGTTAGCAGATCAGTTCATTCTCTGCAGGTTAGATTAACATGAAAAGACTGAATCAATTCAGGCTTGGGTTTTTTGAATGTCTGTTCCTAGCGAAGGAGTTTTGGGTTCTCTCTGGGGGACACAGGTGCTTTGACTCCCCAGGGCTCTCTTGAGACCTGTACTGCAACATAAGCCTGTAGAGGGGGGCTGGCTTTTCCTGACCCTGACACTGAGAGGGGGCAGGGTTTGCACCACTCTCAGACAAAGCATAGGTTTTCTGAGGGAGTTAAAGAAGTTACCCTGTGGGGGGACATGGGGATTACAAGCAATGCACAGTGTGATTATGGAGGCCAGTGTGGTGGCTGCAGTGTATTGTGATTGTGAGGCAACATTCATTTAAAATCTTCTGCTCCAATTGATAAACACTTCAACCTTGTCCAAGGTGATGGAGATTTTCACTTCACCAGCAATTTTAAAAGCAGTTGAAGTGCTTTGAATGCTTGTACACAGTACATTTCAGCCAACAGAATTGTGATCTACTGGGTGAAATGTAACATTGGTATACACCAAAAAATATATGCAAACCCATCAAGCTGTTGCTTTTTAAAAGCAAGATTCTTCATCTTTTATTTGCATTGAATACTAGCTGAAATTGTGCTGAAGTGAATTTGAATGCTGATTACATTATGCAGTATGAAATGCTGTAAAGCTAGACCCCAAGCCTTGGGGCCTGAAGGCTCATTGAAGGAAATTGATGGACCTGGGTTGGATTCAGTGAGTGTTGGAAAAAGCCCTTTATGTGGTGCCCTTATAGACTTTTGGATGAAACAGAGCAACATACATGAGTTAGCATTCATGAACTAGTAATTAATTTAATTTTACCAATTAAACTCTTAGATTTAGAGGGTTTTATAATCTAAACAAAGTCTATGACTGGAGCTAGAAGTAACTCAATCAAGAGATCTGTAGAGAATTTTCTCTTTTCCTTATCTATGTATAGTACTGAGAAACCTCATCTACAGACTAATTTTAATAGACAATAAGCAACCACCTTAAAGCATTTCTAGAGTTTACGGTATTGTTTTCCCCCAAATTTCTTATTAAAGTCCTATCTCAAGTAAAATGCTCATTTTGCTGTTTACTTAGTTGCCGGTTTCCACATTATATGGCAAAAATGGCTATAGTGACTTAAGGAAAAAGCCCAGCATCCCAAACTTACTTTGCCAGACAAACAGTGCTCATTCATAGTTACTCTGGAATGTGGATGCAATACAGTAGATTACTTGTACAAAATAAAAACATAACTCTTAGAACATGCACAAACACATACCAGTCACACAGACATTTCTATGCTCTGGGCTGGATTTTTACCTAGTTTTTATATTGTTTGTGTGATGATTTTTGAGGGTTTCTCTATGAATTCTTGTCAATGCTGGTTATATAGTGAAGCCATCATGGCTGGGTCATGGATCTCCCAGATCTGGGACAATGAAGGTTTGTTAAAAATTGATGGCTTGTAGAAAGGGAGGTAATGATTTCCCCAGAAACAGAACAGAGAACCAACTACTTGATGTCAACTGTTAAAACCACTGAAATGAGTGGGACAGGGGAAGAGATGAGGGAAGCTAAAGAGGTTGAGTAGAATAGAAGAGCATGCTTTCATAGCAGAGAAGACTGTTTCGTACTGTGGGATCAGCTGAATAAGAGAAAAGTTGGCTGTTCAGGAGTGTGAGTTATCTACCACCTGATATGAAGAAGTAATTTGTACTAGCTACAGGCAAAACATGACTGTTTTTGGAACCTTTAGAAAGCCTGTAGGCACATCTACATGATGCCTAATTAGCTCTGCAGTAAATGTCTCAGAGTCTACATGTGCAGTCCTATTAGGCCACAGGAAACTAATAAACTTCACAGCAGGGTAGTACTTTTAAATACAAGTGCTACCCTGCAGTGGAGTTTTCTCATGCGCAGCCATGCACCTGTAAATGCTGACCCAGTTGGCTGGGACATGAGGGTGTTTCAGTGTGGGGATTGCCTTCTGGGTAGCCCCACACTGCAGCATGTTGAGCTGGGGCAGAACAGTCTTGAATTGGCAGGCTGACCCTTGGGGCCCCCTGCTAGCTGGAGCTGCTCACTTGGCTCAGCATGCTGTGGTCCCAGGTGCACATGTAAACGCAGC
The DNA here is from genome assembly GCF_001723895.1 of Crocodylus porosus. Taxonomy (NCBI): domain Eukaryota; kingdom Metazoa; phylum Chordata; order Crocodylia; family Crocodylidae; genus Crocodylus; species Crocodylus porosus. The sequence continues at coordinate 38,373,822 of NW_017728948.1, forward strand.
ACCTGGGAGCAATAAACTATGGTACAAATTGTGCCAGAGTTTATTCAATTGCATTAAAAGCACATGTCGCCCTCTTAATATAATATTTAGGTGTTTAAGCAAAGAAAGTGTAAACCTTAACTACCCACAAGGTTAGACTACCATAAAAAGTCTATTTAAGCTATAGAAGCATTTAGGGGGTTACTACGTGTTCTGTGGTCTATTGTAGATGGTTCATGGGATTCATTTCCAAGAAGGAGTAAGTGAGAAGCTGTACCAAGGAAATCTGCCAGAAAGACAGAGCAGTAAAGCTGGCTGGAAATCACTGAGATATAGGGAAGCTAAGGGTACATGAATCTAGTATGTTGGGTTATAAACACAGGAGCATGATGAATGTTCAGCTGGAGGACCTCTACTAGAGCTTATCCCCAAGTATTGCAAGCATCTAGCCTATTTCCGGTCCCCATTGCTCTAATAACAGTGTCAATTTTCTCAATAATTTGACTTGAGTTTGTACAGCTGAAAAAAGGTGACAACTATTGTCTAGCAGAGAAAAGTTTCACTGTTTGTGTTTGAACCAGGGTGGTTCAAAAGTCAATTTCGATTCTTAAGGTAGCATTCTTAATTTAGCAGATAAATAGTGACCTAAAACATTAACAATTATGCTTACTTAGTTCTTCTATTCTATTTTACTCAATCACTTTCTAGGTCTTTGTTATGTCTGCTATAAAAAAAATAAAATGTGTTAATTTAGAATGAAAATATTTTTAAATAGTAACATTTAAAAAATACTAAGCTGTAAAAATACATCCCTGCTGGGGATTCATTTTTGTCTTCAAAACATGGAAAAAAATAAAAATGTATATGAAGTATTGGCATGTGTACTTCTTTATACCCTGCATACTTTACAATATGACAATTGCTTCATTGACTTTGTTATTTATTGAAAAGTAAGGTAAACAGTTAATAAATCACTTTAGTACATCTATCCAATCAGAATTTATTTTAGTAATGAGTGCAAGGATCTCTCTCTTTTTCTTTCTCTCTTTTTTTACACTGTGTACAGAATATATCATGCATAAAGGATACAAGGGATATGTTTGACCAATATTATTGTAATACTTCTTAAAAAGTGAAAAAATAAAGAGGATTGAATAAAGATCATATTACATTATTCTTGATCAAGAGAAACTTTTTGTTCTCTCTTGTTAGTGTATTTTTCAATGTTGCTGTATATTTTGGAATAGCAGCCACATTATGCTCCAGCAAGTACTAGTAAAAATTCCAAACCTACGTTTCTAAGATGCATCATATAGTGCCATACTTATAAATTAAAATAAATTTGTCACCTTAATGAAAGCTGTGGATATTCAGCATTCCAAAAAAAAAAAAGAGCACTGTATTTAGGTGCATTGAGTTTATGGCAGAATGAATAAAATAACCTTCCTAAAATGAAGAAAAAATTATTAAACAAAGTTAACATTTATAAGTAAAATGTGAAAACAAATGAAAACAAAACAGAAGTGAGGTCAGAATAGCATTTGGAGAAAAATATTAAATTTATATTTTTAAATAAAATCTTGTGAAAATAGTACTCTTACATCTCAGTATAAATCAGTGGGATTAGGCTAGATGTCTAACAGGAATGATTGGTCCATTTTCATGTTCAATTAATCTTTCTAGAATCATGAATGAATTCAGCACCTTTCAAAACCTTCATAATCAGACTTTCTCAACTGGTCTATTCTTACATCTTCAGGCATTGTTTCCTGCAGCCCTGACTCTGACAATATCACTTAGATTCACTTCTTTGTCAGCTGCTTCTACTACAATGTCTACAAAAATCTTTTATACTGTTCTTTATGCAGAAAATGACCTCCATAAAACCCTTCATATGCCTCTATGAGACTGACATCTGCTGCAATTACAATTTATAAGTATATATAAGAGCACTAATATGTTACAGATTTATCCTCATATATTCAATTGCACATATTTGATTATCCAGTTCTATCTCCCACATTTCCGTATAACTTTCCTATTTAAGTTTCTGTTCTGCAAGCTCCTAAAGGTTTTCACTCAAATTCCATGAGATTCTACATGGATACAGGGGCAGGGGCAGGCAATTATGTTGCCTAGAGGGCCACTTAAAAAGTTTTGGTGAGCTGTTGAGGGCCACATGCATAGCCCTGCCCCTTGATGGTTGCCCTGCTCCTTGATCACCATATTGGGACTAGAAGTCCCTTCCCCTAACCCCTGACATTTGCCCCTGGAAATCCCTCCCCTATCTGCCCCCCCACCCCTCCAATATTTCTTTTGGGAGGTGAGGGTTACCATCTTAGAACCAGAAAAAAACAAAATCATATACTAAAAGTCAAATACCTACAATGATATATTCAAATTTTATTACAAAAAATGCTTGTCATGATTTCTGTCTGTGTACTGTATACAGAAGGGATTGTATAATAACTCAAAAATAAAGTCTCAGTCTTTTATATTGCATGTGTATGCGGTGTGTTTGGTGGTGCGTGTATGTACAAGTACACCTCACTTTGACATCATCTCGGTTAACATTATTGTATCACTGATCTATTAGAGACTGTACTTGTTTAAAGTTGTGCAATATTCGGTTATAACATTGTTTGGCTATCACCTACTAGTTGGTAACTACTGTGATGTAATTTGGTTTGCTTAACATTGTTTTGCTTAGTCATATTTTTCAAGAGTGTAACTACAATGTTAAGCAAGGACTAGCTGTACATGGTAGGATGTGTATGGTGGGGTGTGGGAATGTGGGGGAGTTTACTGGGGATAAGGCTGTGTGGGGGGCATAGGGTATGTTGGGGTGTGTGTATAGGTTTGGGGGCAGGGTGTTGGTGTGTGAGTTTTGTGATGTGTGAGAGAGGGTTGAGGGTTTTGGGATCCTCCACCGCCCCCATGGTGTGCAGCCCCCACTGCTGGCATCAGCAGCAGGTGTGGGGGGGCCCTAGGGCAATCTTGCCCACTGCAGGCACTGGCACCTGGGAGGGCACAGCTCCAGACACTGCTGCGCTAGGAGCAGGGGGAAAACAGGGTGGGCAAGAGCACACCCTGCCTGGCAGCCGCTATCATAGGGCCTCCACCATGTGTACCTGTTGCTCCATGACTCGGACCAGAGAATTCCCATGCTGGACTCCTCAGGAAAGCAAGGGGCATGGCTCCCTCCGCTCTCAGTAGAGTGTGGGGACCTGCACAGCAGGGGCTGGGGAAGGCAGCTGGCTCCAGTGTGGGGCTTCCCCAGGTGCCAGTGTGGGAGATGCAGGCACACGGCCTGGAGCAGCAGGCCAGGCTATGCTCTTTGCCCCACCACACAGTGCTGGCCAGAGCTGCACCCCACCAGGTGCTAACCCCTGGTCTAGGTATGAACACCCTGAGTCCTCTGCCTACTGCTGCTGCCAGCAGTGGGGGCTGAACACCATGTAGGGAGTTTGTAGGAGGGCCCACAACCCCCCTCCCTCCCTCACACCTATACCCTGCCCAGCTGTGCTCTACACTCTTGCCACCCCCTTGGGTGAGGGCTGAACACTTCCATCACCACCTGGGCATGGGCTTCATGCTTCCGCTGAGCTGCAACTTCACACTGCCCTGGCACCAGCCTCGCCACTTCCCTACCTGTTGCCTCAAGTAAACTGGATGTCCAGGAAGGCAAACAGATGCAACAGTGTATGTTAGGAACAGGTGTACATGTGGGTGCCTTGCTAGCATCCTTGTGGGTGGAAGGGCTGGATGGGGCACAATTCATTGGGGGGCACCAGGAGCCAGATGAAAGTGCCTGGCAGCTGGATCTGGCCCATGGGCCATATTTTGCTTACCCCTGATATAAAAGTTCATCAAGGCCTGGGGATTCAAACTTATGGTTTGCTGTGTGTCATGTCTGGACCTGGCAACATCAGCACAAGCAGCTGCAGCACAGTTCTTGCTCACTGTCATTGGAGCTTTAGAACCATGATATCAGCAGCAGGCCTGCCTTCTCTCACCCTGCTGTGTCCCTAATTCCCAGCCCCTCTGGGAGCCCTGTGGGCTAGAGAGCATGGCTACATAAGCCAAATCCAGCTTTTGAGCTGGATCAATTTGCACAACTGATTTGCCTAGAGCAAGGCTTTAGTTTGTAAACTGTGTGTGTGACTACCTGTGCATCTGTAGAGCATAAATACCAATTAAGATAAGACCTTTTAAGCATGACTTTACTGTTAAATAACAACAAATGATAAATATTGTGTTTCACGTGTTGAACCACATTACAAAAAAATTAGTCCAAGTTTTAATACTTTGGATAAGTGATAGTGTTCACAAATTAGATATTCATACTTTCAAATGATATACTTGCTATTCATAGTTATTTGTAAGCTCAGAAAGAAAGGCCTATTTAAAAAAAAAATAAATCCCATAGTTTTCCATGGCATATAGCTAAAACCTGATTTCACTTACTCTGATGTAAGGCTCCATTCTTGCAAATACTCAAATCTGTGCTTAATTTTATGCACTAGATACCATTTAGTGGGATTACTCACCTTTATAACATTAGTAAGACACGTTTAAATTAGTGTATACATGGCTTGAAGAGAGAATCAATCTCTAAAGATTTAATTTTGATTCAGATGTTATAGTTATATGTCACTGCATATTGAAAATATATATAATCTTATTTCTAACTATTCTGAAAAGTACAAGTTGATGACATTTCTATCATTATTTAATAATGCCCTCTTTCATGATGAACAAAATAATGCTTTCTAATTTGAATTTTGAAGTCATCAAAACTCTTCAGTAGTGTTTGTTCCTATTTATGGAAGATGGGATTCCCATTTTGCATAACTTAGAAGTAATATAAAACAGACGCAACCAAATATACATTGTATAAATCACCACAGTTATATACATTAAAAACCTGAAATAGTATATAAATTGGCCACTTGATATTAAAGTTTTAAGAATAGCTCCAACATTTTCATCTGCTATTTTAATTGACGCAAGTAACATATATCATTCCATGGTATTTAAAAATCCACATTCTTGTAATATTTTTTGTGTATAAAGCATATTCCATATCCTGTAGTACTCCTCAGCATCATGTTATATGAAGAAAAATGCAGAGGAAAGGAAATACTAGTAGTGCTGAGCTATTCATACAAGAAATGATAGAGTAAAAGAGGAAATAATTAGCCAGGGGTTTTTTATTATCCAGCTTATTCAGCAGCCCTACAGCAGTTTTTTTCTGGATACAGAGTATATGTGGGTGCCACTACTGGCTAGTACAAAGCAACATCTAATGTAGAAGAAAACAAAGAATTAAAGACAATTATTTTTGTCACTTCAATTTTTAAATTATTCTAAACATGGGGGGGGGACCCTATAGTTTTGATGGGTCTCATTTTGCTTAAAAGAAAATCATGCCAAATGAGACCATAAATTAAAACATTAAAAACCAAATTATAAATATAAGTGTATCATGCAAATGATTATCTTTTCTGAAATCATTGCCATATTTCATCTCTTGCTAGTTTTTAACAAACAAAAAAATCAAAACAGTGTTTTCTACATTCAGCTGATTAATAAATTAAATTGGGTGTTACTTCACCTAGTTATCTGCCCACATTCCTGAAATATTTAAATTACTAAAGCTAAGGATAGAAGTTACACATAAACCAGTATAAATAATCAGAAACTGGTTTAAACCTGTAACAGAACAAAAGTTCAGTGCACATACACCAGTTTCAAAATGGCTGAAACTGATTGACTTTTATTAGTAGATATTACTACATTCAGCCAGGTTTATCTTAAAACAGACTTAACTGTTTTGGTTCAAACAGATTCATGAAACTTCTGACCCAGACCCCTTCCTGGTTTAAGTTAAATCAGAGTCTCCCAGCATCTCAGCATGCTTTCCAGCATGCTTTCCATGCCCCTCCTCCCACTGCCCTTTGCTCAGAGTGCTAGCCAGGATCTGGACACTGGCAACACTCCCCACTCCTTGAACAGTGATCCTGGTGAGGGGACTGTGCAAGCCAGTGTCGGGGTTTAAACCCTTTCCTAATAATAGCATCCTGCTGGGGCCTGGCCATGCCCTCCTTCCAGCTCAGTACAGTAAAAGTGAAGGGAGGGTTCACTCTAGTGCCCCTGGCTTCCAGACTGAGCCGCTGCAGGTGTGTGCCTGCATTTTCTGAATCAAAAGTGAATGTCTATCCACTTGCAGATCAGTTCAGTCTCTGCAGGTTAGACTAACCTCCAAAGATTTAAACAATTGATGCTCGGGCTTTTTGAATGTCTGTCCCTAGCCTATAGGACCAATTATGTTCTCAGTGGACACTTCTACATGGGCAATTAGTATGCCTCAATAAACTCTGGCACAATTTGTGCTGGAGTCAGCTGTTCCCAGGCTCAGCATCTTCACATACACCTGGAACTGCAGCAGTTTAGGCTGGGGTGGAGCAGCGCTGGGGTGGCAGCAGGCTCAGGGGTTTGGGAGAGGGGGTCAGCCCTGGGCTATGAGTTGTGGCATCAGGCAGCAGAGGGGCTGGCTGGGTCATGAGAGTGCCCAAAGAGCAGAGCTGTGTGGCTAAGTGGCAGGCTGGACTCTGGTCCTATGCTGTCTGAGCTGACCAGGCACAATTTATGCCCTGATCAGCATTTACACATGCATTCAAGTGCAGTTATTTTCACTGCCTGACAGTACTGCCTTATGGTGGTGAAAATTAGTTTGCTGCAGTCTAATACCATTATACATGTAGACTGTTACACTTTACACTACAGCAAATTAGTTTACTGTGCAGTTAAGTACATGTGTCAATGCACCCAGTTACACTGGAAAAAATCCAAATTCATTCTATTGACTCAGTGGTCCTAATTCAGCTCTACTTTAGAAATTCACAAAATTTAGCATTAAATGCAATGTGACTTTGTCTATGTTGGCCATGGTTTCAGTTCCAGCTCTGTATTACCTCTGCACATGCAAACATAACAGTTTATATATTCCTTTATGTGCAGCTTATACTGGTGAATGTTAGTTTTCAGGAGACACAGCACCCAGAAACTGCTGCAAAATATTGACATGCAGTCATCTTGACATCTATAAACACTGAAAATATTTTATATTTTGAGTAGAAATTGGAAAAAATATGACTGAAAAGGTTAAAATATTAATGTCCTATGGGTTTTAGAACCTTCTTTTTTATTGCATCATATTTTTTTAGATGCCAAGGATGGGCTAAATAATTTTGTTGTAGCACACATGCATTGTTTTAAGATTGTATCATTGGCCTGCTTATACCACCGATGATGAAGTCAAACTGATTTGTATGTCCCTTTTTTATTCTTGCATCTTTGAAAAAGCTTCAGAAGACCTCAGTGTGTTACTTCAGTAGTCAAGCTGAATGTTTCTTGGAGCTGATTGTAGCTGGCATGCTTTAGGTGCACTGAGTTCATCTGCCTAAGCACGCTATAAGAAGTACTGGACTCTTTGACATAAATATAAAACCTTTAAACAATATAAAACTAGGTTTAATGTAATATTTTTCATGCAGGTAGACAGAGGTAAATCATCTGGTTTGAAACGCTTTGGAAATGTTCAGTATGAGTTTTTAGTATTCTTACAGCAGAATGGGTTTTATGGATGAGGAGAAAGCAAAAACTATTAACAAAATCCCAGAGGGAACTTTACATTCATCTTGATTAGCTGGGTTTAGAAATAATTGAAAGGCTGTTGTTACTGGTTGCCACCCGCAGTGTAAAGTAATGCCCTTATGACTTCCTATCAAGGGCAGTGGAGGCACTGCTGGCCTGTCTAGTCTGACATTAGACAGTGTCAAGAAGAGGCAGGCATGCAGAGAAAGGGAGAGTAATTAAAGCTAGTTCATCACCAGGCAAAGGTTTGAAGACTCCTAATCCATATATTTAAGGTGTAAAGGAAGAACTGCTGGATAATGTCTAAAATATATACACTAACTTTTCTTTTCCACAATTAAATTGTTTAAAATTTTTGGAAGTGCAGAAAGACATGCAGTTAATACTGTAAAATTTAAACAATTAAACTGAGAAATAAAGGGTAAACCAATGAGTTTTGGTAAATATTTGGTAAAAGAGCTATCTAAAAAGGGCTTTAAATGAAGTTTGTTTTCTGTAGGTAATAGTTTTCAAAGGTTTCAATTACTTGTTGAGTTTTTTTTTTAATTTTGAAAAGTGTAGGATGTCTTCAAAACATTTAGATTTTTGCAAACTTATTTCATTTATCTGACTTTAATCTGTGACTTGATTCATCACAAAGGTCACACCCTGAATTTGAGGACTGTACACTTGTGAAGTTGGTAGTGACAGACTCAGTCAAGGCCTCAGTCAGAAAAGCTAAAATATTTTGGTACAGTCTTTTAAGAAGCCAAATGCAAAGCTGCAGTAATGCTGCAGTCTGAAAATGAATGATTGACTTCTTGGCCAGTCAGCGGGCAGGGGCAGGGCTGCTGGGACCCCTCAGCCAAACAGTGGTGGGAGGGAGATTTGCTGCAAAAAACCCATAAAATTGACCCGTGAAAATCCCTTTGTGTTGCTTTGATATAGGTAGGTCCCTATCTATTTCCAGCATGGGTAGTACCCAAACTTATGCTCTTTTGAACTTGTACTAATAGTTAACTTACAAATAGTTAACTTAACTTCCTTCCTTCCTTCCCAAATTTTCTTTGAATTTAACCTATTAAGTAGTGGAATCTATGGGTATTTTAGCAAAATTATCTTTTACCAAATTTAATTTAACTTTTTATCTACTGGTAAAGTAGCCTGAATAGAAAGAGATAACAAGAAATAGAATATAGAATAATCAGAAAAAACATTGGGCGGGGGGGCGGGGAATAGGGTGGTTAGTTATTTTTGTTGTTGTTTATGTTGTTTTTCTATTTTAAAGTCTTCCCAATTACTTAAAAAATAATTCAGTGCATGATCAAACATTTTCCTTTGGAAGTCAAAAGGGAACTTAACTAAAATATATATTAGAATCTTTTAAACAAAGAGGTGGCTTAGGGCTTATATATATATATATTGTAAACAGTCTTCCACAATTGTTTCCTATTCATCTCCCTGAGATACTTTGATGTGGCCTAAAAATTGCACTTTTTCCAATCCAGTCTTACCTATTTGCATCAGTGAAAATGAATAACACAATATTAATATATAGAAAGGATATTTGACTAAGAACGTATGAAATGATAAGTGTCTGACTACAATTATACCTTTTATTTTAAACTGGGAACAATCCCCAAAACAATAAGGATATTGTCTTTAGTTGGGAGAATAATATTTTGCAGCATTTTTCTCTTGGGGATTTATACATAGAGGAGGCACCTTTACATTCTTGCAATATGGTTTTAATTAAGAAACAATGAAGAACCAATATTTTATGAACAAATTTCAAAAGATCTGCTATCCTGCTTGAATATCCAAGCCTTCATAGAATCATCGAATCATCATAGAATCATAGAAGTAGGGTCGGAAGGGACCTTGTAGATCTTCAAGTCCGACCCCAACCTGGGTGGGAGAAAAACTGGGCTCAAATGACTCCAGCCAGGTAGGCATCAAGCCTTTTCTTAAAGACCCCCAGGATAGGAGCCATCACCACTTCCCTTGGAAGTTGGTTGCAGATCCTAGCTGCCCTGACAGTGAAGTAGTTCTTATGGATATCTAATCGAAACCTACTCTCCAACAACTTGTGGCCGTTATTCCTTGTTATGCCAGGGGGTGCTAGGGGAAACAAGGTCTCTCCCAAACCCTTCTGGTCCCCCCTACTGAGTTTATAGATGGTCACCATGTCCCCCCTCAGCCTTCTCTTGTGAAGGCTGAACAGGTTAAGGTCCTGCAGTCCCTCATTGTAGGATCTGCCCTGCTGTCCTCGGATCATGCAGGTGGCCCTCCTCTGGACCCTCTCAATGTTGTCCACATCCCTCCTGAAGTGGAGCGCACAAAACTGGACACAGTGCTCCAGCTGTGTCACGTAGAGGGGGAGGATCACCTCCTTGGCCCTACCTGAGATGCACCTGTGGATGCACGTCAAGGTCCGGTTAGCCCTGCCAACCGTGACCTCGCATTGTCGGCCCATGTTCATCTTGGAGTCAATAATGACTCCAAGATCCCTTTCTGCCTCCATGCTCTCAGAAGGGAGTTTCCCATCTTATAAGTGTGCTACTGGTTACTACTGCCCAAGTGCAGCACCCTGGGCTTGTCAGGATTGAAACGCATCCTGTTTTTGTTAGCTCAGGCCTGTAACTTATCCAGATCTTGCTGCAGTCTTTCCCTCCCTATTAGCATGCTAACCTCACCCCATATTTTGGTATCATCAGCAAATTTAAACAGGTTGCTTTTCACCCCATCGTCCAAATTGCTGATAAAGAAATTGAACAGCGAAGGCCCAAGAATCAAGCCTGGGGGACTCCACTGCCTGCTGCCCAGTTCCCCCCAGGTTGAATATGACTTGTCTACCACCACTGTCTGAGTACAACCCTTCAGCCAATCTGCAATCCATCTGACTGTGTAAGCATCAATGCCACAGTCACCTAGTTTTTTAATGAGGATGGGGTGGGAAGACACAATGGCCCCTTTCCACTGCAAGAAGATTTACTTTTTGTTATCTCACTCACCCCAAGTCACCTCAGCTGAGACTTAAACCCAGCTCTCCCATGTGGTAGGCAGGAACACTGCCACACAGCCACCACCATGCTTTGCTGTGGGTAGTTCAATAGCTTAGAAATTTCCACACTATTAAAATATTCCTTTCAAGACAGAAAATTTACCCTTCCTGTCTCAGAATGCTGCCATCTTTTGCTTTCCACTAAAGCAGGATCACACAGAGGGGCTTTGAAGTGGGCTCCAAAGGTCAGCCACTTAAGTCTATTTTAGGCTTTGGCAGGGGAGACTATTCCAGAAGGAAGTCACTTATAAAGAGCAATTTGCCAGCACCTCCACTCCCTGTTACAAGAAAGGGAATCAAGCTCTAGGGCATCTGCTGGTCTCAGCTATGGCGATGTAAATTATCTGTACAAATGCTAACTACAACCCACATTAGCATTTTGCCAATCCGTGGTTCCTGTATCATTTACTCAAGGCATTGTTTGTTACATACCAAGAGAAATGAGCTCAATTTTTCTAATGATATATCAGTACCTATATTTTGATAACAACCAGCTGTTTTTGATGAAAGCTGATGAATTATTCATTTTGGCTTAGCACCACTTAATATTATTTCCACATGTTATAATGTGGAGTACAAATTAATGATTAATTGATTGTAATAATCTTGAGTTGTTTCCACTTGAATATCTTTGTGTCCATTGATTAGCTGCATAACTTTCCAATTGTTTTTTTCCTTGACCTACTGAAGTTCATAGCTAGTGTAAACTTATTCTGACTCCTACCCAGAAATTTACTAATTTTCTCTCTTTTTTAATTAAGTATAACTGGACACATTGAACATATCTGCATTGCCTAAGGACTTGACTGGTCTAAGGACTGCTGAAGTAAAGCCTATCTTGTCAGCTCTGCCTGTGCTATCCCCCAATATGGATGTAATGTAGTTGATTTAGTATGATTTCGGGTGCATGCTGATAAACTTTCTCAGGAGAATAAGCTCCAATACTGATGTGAGTGTCACAGGAATTATGAGTTGCCCTCTTAAAGTTAATGAGCTGCTCACAGTATTGAAATATGAGACTGTCCATGAGTTTTTGTAAGGCTGATACCTATATCTATATTCTGTTGACCTAATGTTTACAAAGATTTATCATTCTGATATACAAAATATTATTTATAATGTGCCTGTATAATTTTGGAAAGTTGGGGATATCCAAGACCACAAATAGGAATGTGTTTATACATACTTTTATAGAGCAATCTAGGGCCAGGGACAGGAATTACACATACACCAGTATAAGTGACCAGAAAGCAGTCTGTAATGCAATAGAAGTTCAGTGCACATAAACCACTTTCAAAATGGGTGAAACCAGTTTAAAATAAACCTGCATGAATGTAGTATCAGACTTAACTGCTGTAGGTTAAATCAATTTATTGAACATCTGTCCCAGATTTCCTCCAGATTCAAGTTAACTCTCAGGCTAGGGGCAGACGTTACACATAAACAGGTTTAAGTGCTCAGAAACTGGTATAAACCTGTAACAGAACAGATGTTCAGGGCACATACGACAGTTTGAAAATGACTAGAACTGGTTTGAGATAAACCATGTTGAGTGTAGTATCAGGCTTAACTGATTTATGCAGTATCTGTCCCAGACCCCTTGCTGGTTTAAGATAAACCAGACTCCCCCAGCATCTTGGCATGTTCTCTGGGCTGGGTGGGGCTCTCTGCTCCACAGCAGGGCTGGCCCCTCCCCTCTGCTTCCTGGCTGGATCCCTGGCAGAGACTGCAGGTACAGAGGGTCTGCCTGGTTTTCCCCAACCTAACTCCCTCCTCACTGCTCACTGCTGAAGCAGGAATCCCCCCTCCCTCCCATCTCCCATAGCACAACCTGCAGCCCCATGGACGTTAGGAATGTGGTATTCTAGCTAATGTCAAGAGGTGTGCATGTCTCCAATTTTATTGGGACAGGCAGACAGAACAGTGACCGCTTAAGAGTTTTTGGAGCTAATCAACAAGTTAACTGGTAAGCCATTCAACAAGAGTTTAAGCTAATGAAGAGAGGCTGTTGTTTTTCTGATAAACACTGTTATCAGATTCCTGCTGGCTTCCTTACCTGCCAGTTTGCTGTCAACAGTATAAAGAAGCAGGAAGGGAGTTGAAAAACTTTGTATCATCAAAAGATGCATGCACTGCACTTCCCTTGCCCCCGTCTCAGAGTGCTAGCCCAATGCTGGGGTCTGGTAACACTTCTGTACCTTGAGCAGCCAGCGGTGGAAGCCTAGGATGGTGCAGGCAGACCTCCTGCCAGGCCTGGGCATGCCCCCGCCTCAGCTCAGCACTCTGAAAGGAAAGAGAGGGCTGCTCTAGTGCCCCCCAGCTTCCAGCCTTTGCCACAGCAGGCATATGTTTGAATTTCTTCAGTTCAGAGAGAATGTCTGTCCAGTTACAAACCAGTTCAGCTAAGACTAACCTGCAAAGATTGAATCATTTCAAGCTCAGGTTTTTTGAATGTCTGTCCCTAGCCTCAGCCCCTAGCATCCCAGTTTGCTTTGTAACTCCATCCCAAGCCGCCCCCCGCAGGTTGGGTGGACTAGCCTTGGCCGAAGCTATTTGCTTCTGTCAAGGATGGAGGCACGCTCTACTACTCCTTGGCTTTGGGCCTGGGCCACTGCAGGCATGTGGCTGCATTTCCAGAATCTTTAGTGAATGTCTGTTCCCTTGCTTATTGGTTCAATCTATGCAGTTTAGACTAACCTGCAAAGATTGAACTGATTCTGCCTTGAGCTTCTTGATTGTCTTTACTTAGACTACAATATCCTCCCATAATTATCAAAATAAACTTAAAAAACAACAGCATTAGATTACAAAAATCATAAATTCAGGAAGCCTGAAAGTGCCATCAGACTAAAAGTGTCATCATGCTATCTTGTTGGCACACATCCCCTATTGTGTATAATGCCTTCACAAGGTTTGACTGAAAAGCTTAAGCTCTTTTGCTCTTTTAATGATATATCTATTATAGTTCTGGCTCTCACATTTTGAATTAAACATTGTAACATAGGTTTTGAGGTCAAAGGAGTAAAGTGTCAATAATTTTGGTACTGCTGTTTTAACGTTATTGTTAATGGTGCTTTGTACTTAGCTTTAAGTAAGAGAAAAAAATCATTGATGGAATGATAATGGACTGCAAATCATTGAGACATAATCATTCTCAATCTTTCACAGTAAAAAATGTTAAAAAAAGCATTTTTTAAAATGTAGAGCTAGAGTTTAGATAATGACATTATTTATTTTTGTGTTGATAACAGACTGAAGCTCTCATTGCAGTAAATAGAAATAAAGAAAACGTTCTCAACAAAGGCCTAATCATGGCATGGTTGGTTGTAAGGGGTAGCAGAAACATTATCTTGTGTACTTTACTTCACAGGAACTCATTTGTGGAGCTAGTGATTACTCATGGCACTGCTAAATGCTGCAGTAATGCAGTGTACTTCACTTATCCCCTGAATAGGAGCAAAATGCACATGATTGGTACTTCTTATTCATTGCAGCACATGTGTTAATGTCCTAGAAGGCTGCATTTAGACCAATGATACCGATGATAGGTTGCTTTCTTAGCTGCCATAAACTGGCATAGTTTCACTGAAGTCAATATACCTATATGGATTTACTCTGGTTGATTATCTGGTCACATGTTTTTTACCATACATATTTTTCCATATTATCTGAGGTCCAGCATACTAGTTAACACTCCCCTGTGTAATCCCATGTGGTGTGGATATTATTTGCTCTGCCATTTGTGTGGGAAGGAGAATTTTCCTGTGCTATTTCCTAACCACCCTCTTCCCATTGTGTGAAATTGGGATACATTGCTTACAATACACATCATCCTCTTTGTTTACTGACTCCACTAAATCTGGGATTTTCAAAGGAAGTTAAGAGAATTAAATTCTTAAATCTCATTGGAATCCAGTTCTCATATTCTCTTCTGAAATCCCCAGGCCAAATTCTCTGCTGATTCTCTCCCACTGGTTTGAGTGGGAAAAGAATTTGACCCTGAGTGCTTTGCATCTGACCATGAAAAATATATCTTTCCATTCGTCTTCTGGTCTCATCAGTAAAGTTTAATTTATTGAAATTATAATAGCATCAAATACATTTGGGTGGCTGATCACACCTTGTCCCTTGTGTGGTTTCCTTTAGGGTTTTTTTCTCTTTCTTCCCTGTATTTATTTTGGCTTATTTTGACATAAAGGTCCTTATGCAGTAGAAAATATTTTTGTTTCCATATTGGTATCGGTGCCATAGAATTAGACTTTTTTACCCTTCACATTGGCCTGCATGATGGTGTGTCTAAGGAGTTGGAATTTATTTGTTTACTAGTCAGGTTCTGTCCATTATCATAAGAGCTGAGACTCATAGTTTCAGAGTATATAATATTGTAAAAGAATCAACAGCTAATTCATGTTGACATACAGAATCAAGTACATTCAGCAGTACCTGAGATGTCATGTGCATTTGGTGAGCCTACTTGCAGGCAGGCTCCTGTGAAGGCAGTTTCCACTGTTATATCAGGCACTTGTGCACATCTGTGGGTATACTATACATCAACATAGGCAAATTTGCTGGTGGGCATACATTTTTCATGAAGTTCAGTGTATAAAACACTAATGATAAAGTCATCATTGCCATCATTAGTCTTCATGGTGAAGACCCAGTTTAAAAGTATAAACAAAGTTCACTTTACTTTAAGTGAAGCTCTCAATCTGTGTGCATCAGTGGTGCATAACATTGTTTGCTCATTGGCCAAATGAGCAGTGTCAGGTTGGTTAGGGTGCTAGATCTCATCTCTGTGCCTGATCCAGAGAAAAGCCTGACTAGAGCTTGATCCAGCAGCATGGGGCCAGGTGCCAAAACTACATGGCTGCATTGTGCTGCAGCTCAATATAGCCACATGAGAAAGGGCCCAATCTCTCTGCACAAAACTGATCTAGCCAGGGCCTGATTTAGCTGTGTGGGGTTCACAAATCTGGTGGTGGGAGAGTGGCTTAGCTAATTACCTGTTGAAAATTTTAGAACAATGCGGGGGGAGGGGGAAGGGGGGGCTGCAGGCCAGATTACATGAACTTATTTTTACAATATTTAGGTGGTTTGCTTCCATTACTCCTATTGAAGGCTGTCTAACTTTTTGTACATGGTCAGTTTATATCAATTTATTGTTGTAAAATTAGTCTCCTTTAGCTCTGTTCTGTCACTGGCATTTATTCCCTGATGCTTTTATATAAAAGCAGTCAGTAGCTCTGGAATAAGTTTATTTGTTGTATATATGTGTTTTGGTGGCTTTCTTTTACAAGAACCAAACTAAGCTCAAACATATGCATCAACAAGGTTCATTTGTCACTGAATTCACATTGAATTAATGGAGGAGAAATAGATGATATAGAAATGGAGCACAGCTGCTTGATTCCAAATCTAAATGGATGAAGCTCAAAAATCTCTTTTTAGTTATGGGAATGGTGAAGCAGAAATCATTTTAACTATTTGGAGGGTTTCCTCCTCCTTTTCCTTTTTTCATGTTCTCTTTGCATCTGTTCATGAAGGAAGAATGTTTGGCAGTGAAAACAAAGACAAAAAAAAGACAAAAAAAATCTGTCCATCTTTTACCTCCAGAATATAATAGAATAAGAGGAACAATTTTTCCATATGACTTTATAGTTTAGTTTATTTTTGTCGGCTTCTGCCCCACTTCTTTCAATTGCTTCTGCTGCTTTTTGCCCTGTCATATCCTCCCCACACAATTCCAGGGTATGGTAAACTCTATTTGCTCTCCGGACGTTCCAAGATAAGATCAGAACTAAAGAACAGCAAGTGCTCTCTGGCCCTATGTGCCCTCCACTTGACTTCCACATTAGGATGGATAAGTATTGACATTATAGCTGTAATAGTACAGGAGCTATACATCCCTTTGTTAAGCCAGTAGAACTTGAATGACTTAAAAATTATATTGTGGACCACTGACCTTGACATTTAGGATCCACAGTCTTTTTTTATTCTGTACAGGAAGCCAAGGTGCTCTCTCAAAATGAAAGTACAATCAGTGTTGGTTTTCATAATGTCTGAGATGTTGATACAAACTTTTTTGGATTCCATTGTCTGTGGTGTTTTCAAAATACTGCACATCAGTTTATTAGCATTTAACATGTTCTGACTTTAGCTCATCTTTCCACTTCCTCACAATCTCAGTCCCTGATTTTAATTTTTTTTTAATCTTCATATTCTTTTTTCGTTTTAATCCCTCATTTTCATTTTCCCATTTCTATTTGAATATTTGGATCGAGAAAGCTTATATAGGAAAGACTTAGTTAACAAGTAGACCATAGATCTTCATTTGCATATAATGAGATATAATCAAAGCAATGAAGTCCAAGAAAAGAGCAGCACTACAGTCAGTGTGCATGAAACTGAGTCTACTCCTTTTATTCTTCAAATTTAGAAGAGTCAAGTAGTGATAAATAAAATCACAGGGATCTGTATTTTAAGTTGTGAATTTTAAGCCAATATACCTTTCAGGAATGTACTCTGAAAGACCCCTTGCAAAGAATAATCTCTTTCTGCATATGAAGATTTTCTAAAATACGCTAGAGAATTGGTATAAGGAGAACCACAGATTTTCAATTTTTACACTCAGTAGATTTCAGATTTTTTTTCTCATTTTAAACCCCATGTATGTATGGTATTTACAAGGTTAAGTAAAGTGTAAAAAGACAAATTCTCTTCCAGAGACTTAGTTTTGTAGATATAGTCCCATGAGTATACATGCCACTGAAGGTCCCTTAGGAATGAGTTCATGGTGATGACTGACTATTAAAATTGCATTCAGTACAAGGTTCTCTGAAGATTTTAATTTCCATTCCTTTTGTAAGTGACCTGAATTATGAAGGTCTCAAAGTACATTGTAATCTTAAGATATTTTTTCTGTTGGCATAATTTTTGGGGAAGTAGAAATATGAAAATCATAAGCCATTATCAGTTACTCAGTTTACATTGCTCTAGGATTTCAAAACACTTGTTAACAGAGCTGAGTGGAGCCAGTGGGAGGGGCGGGGATGGATGCTGACTGCCTGGTCTGGACTCGGGGTTCCTGCCCTGCTGCCCTACCCCGGGAGCCCCGCACTGGCAGCACTGCCATGTTGAGGCACCCCTTGCCCACCTGGCTGCAGCAGGGGGCACAATGCCACGTCACCACACCTCTTGGTGACAGGGAGCAGCTTGCCAAGGCAGTGAGCTGGCGTGGGGCTCCTGGGGGGATGGCAGCAGGATGGGGAGCCCCAAGCCCACAGCAGACAGCCTGAATCCATCTTCACTCCATACACATGCACCCCCATACTCTGTCCCTGGAAGGGTTTACAGCAGCAGGGAGCCAGCCCTCCCCACCCCTTGGACAAGCTCTCCTTCCCAGGCCCAGCTACTGTTCTCTCCTTCCCTCACCATGGGTGTCTCAATCTGTCCCCCATCCCAATAGACTTACCTGCAGGCAGCTGCAGCTGGGAGAGCTTTTTGGGCCCCCACATACTTGGTGACTATACTCAGCTTCACCACATTCCTTCTGATTTTGTCTTACTTCTGGGACACACATGCACACCTCTGTTTATGCTAAGGGTTTAAGATCTAACAGGAAAATGGTGGAGCTGCTTCCATCAGCTTTCTACAAATACCATTTCACCATCCATTTTCAACTGTTTTAAGTCTATTTATCTTAGCAGCTCAATGCATCTAGCCCTGCTTATCTGTGGCCATGTACCGTAGTTCATTTTCTACTGGAAGAATTGCTGTTCTCCTGATACAAACCAAAAGTATACAGACATTCAAGCTTTTTCTTCTGGAGCAAAAGTGGCCTCTACCTAACCTGACAACGAGTACATGAAATTTGCTACTGGGAGAGTTTCCCTTGGGACATTGAGGGCATATCCAGACAAGCATGGTAGTGTGGTATATAGCATACACACTAGTGTTCCCAATGCTGCAAGAGCACGCTGTGTGCTCAGGCAGTATGCACTGCTGAAAAGCAGAGCTGGGCTGCCTGGAGCTATGCTGCAACTGTCAGCCAGGCTCTGCCTGGCAGGATCACCATGGCTGCAGCCCTGGGAGGCCCCCAGGCCCTCAGGTAAGGCTGGTGGGACCGACACAGTGCTTGCCCCAGCCCTCCCTACCACTCCCAGGGTAGCTTGCCGTGTGCCAAAGTGCATGCAGCACAAGCATCCCCCAAGGACAAGTAGCTGTGGCACAAGGTGTGCTGCTGCTACTTGTCCCTGATGAACCAAACCCCCATGCACGTCTGGATGCGACCTGAATGTCTGCACAGTTTCCCCCAAATTAACTCTTCCTGGGAACGAGGAGGAGAGGAGCCGGGGGAAAGAATCCTGTGCTTCCCAAGACTGTGGCCACCCAAGTCTGGAGGTCTGGAGAAATCACATGGGGGAAGCTGCTTCTGCCCATCCTATAGACAGGCAGAGGTTTTGTCCTGGTTATCCCCCTGCTCAGCACCAGGATCCAAGCACAGGAGGGAGCGCTGCACCCTGCCTGCTTCCCCAGGCTGAATGAAGAGGACAAAAGGAAATAGGTAGAGGGTAGCATCTGAGCAGAAGGAGCAGTGGGGCAAAACCCCTGCTTACCTCTCATAGTGGAGTCCCAGGTGTATAAAGCAGGCACAGGCTTTGCTTTGTACCTCCAGTCCCCAACGTGGCCTGGGGAAGGTGCCAAGAGCAGGTGAGAGGGGGTAGTTTGCAGTCTGAAAATTTATACTGTCCCCTTCCATAGAATCATTTCTAGCAATGGAAATTTCCCACCACTAGAAATGAATGTTTGTGCGCAGACTGTATTTTTAATTCACATGTAATATGCCTTTTCAGAGTAGGTAAGAATTTCACTAACTCTCATGCAGTAAACGAGAAAATATTTTTAATTTAAGGAATAATATTTATGGATATTTTCTATGATACCCAATTCTTGCAAAAATATGAACATAGCTAATAATGACCTGCTAACAATTTAAAGGAATCTAGGAAGGGAAATCTTCTCACCAGCTGCGGCATTGACAACTAGAAAAACAATTCCATTTTCACCATATGGTCCAGTGAAAAAGACTGCTCCATAATTCTTCATTTCTTCTGTATGGTAGGGCAATGAATACATATCTCCTTTTGTTAAAAACTAAAATAGCCTTTTTATGGATATTGGCATGTGAACAAATTGTAGAGAGTTAAGAAGGGGAGGGAGGGGACTTACTATGGGTCAGCTGTTTAGTGGGAACTATTCTGGGTAATATGTACAGTTGTTACACTTGGATGAGGAACAGGTTAACCCAGTCTAATGAACATCTGTACACATTTGGAGCACAGTCATGGTGCTGGGAAAGCCCAACCACTTTTACCAGCACTGGGGCTATGCTTCCTACCCCGCCTTTCCCTGACTAGTCTGTTTTTATCCTCCCAACTCCTCCAGCCCCAATGGACACCCTCCACATAGATCTACCAAACTTTGCCACAGAGCCTCCACCTCCCCCCGCAATATCACCAACCTCTACACCTCTCCTGGACCTGCCAAACCCTCCTGTGGATCCACTAGCCTCTCCAATCCTACCCATCCACCCTTCCCCTAGTTAGACTGGGTTCCCAGCATGTTCCTGGCACAAACTGGACCCAATCTAAAATTGTAAAGCTTAAAGCAAGCCACATGATAATAGATCAGGTACTGCACACATGACTATATACTCTTTGTATATACTTTCTTATCTCACTGAACTGGAACAGCTTGCCTCTAACTAGGTTACTCCTACTTTGGTCAAATGTAAGCTGGTCCAAGTTAGCTTGCACTTATGCGATAAGAATATACTCATTAAACTTATTCTGCACTGGTCCAGTCCTGCAGGGAGCAAACCAGGAAAGCCAAGGCTGCAACTAAACTCCAACTAGCTTCAAGCATCAAGGACAACAAAAAGTCCTTTTTCAGATATGTGGGGAATCGGAGGAAAAGCAAGGGCAA
>NW_017728948.1:38395921-38405656 GCF_001723895.1 Crocodylus porosus
CTGCCCTTTGGGCAGGGGTCTGGACTCGATGATCTCCCGAGGTCCCTTCCAGCCCTGATGTCTATGAAGTCTATGAAATCTATGAAACAGTTACCACATAATAGCTTAAGTGCTGCCTCTGCCTTTGACCCTTTAGACTCAGTATAAGTTTATTTGTCTGCCCATGTGTCATATATCCTAACATATATCATATTGCTGACGTTAATTTATTAAGTTAGCTTTCTTGAATGTTTCTTAAAGGAAAACCCAAATCCAACAAAATTAGGAAATTGTTACCATTTCCAGTTCCATCTGCATATTATAGTCCTCTTTCCTTAGCTGTTCACAATTGCCTTATTTGCTAACTGGACAGTTTATTACCAATGTTTGAAATTCTAGCTTTGTCACTTTTCTGTAGAATAGTAAAATAACTGTCTAGGCTTGGTTCCCAAAATTGCTCACCATGTCCAGTGTGGAAACCCCATGGTTTGGGGGATCATGGGTTCCATGCACTCCTGAGCCTAGGAGATTGTGGAAGCTGCGATTCCCAGGCCCAGGGGTTACATAGATCCTCAAGCCTGGGAGATCATGGCTTCCATGATTCCCTAGCCACAGGAGTGCATGGATCACCCCCATGGCTGGGAGCTGCCTCAACAGAGGGGGCTCCCCGCCACAGGAGCTTGCTTCTTGCTGGTGTATGGAAAGCCCAGCCCAGGCTCCCCTGCTCTGGCAATAAAATGTGATGAAATCTACTGCATGGTCCACAGTAATTTCTCCTGCCTTGTATATGTGAATGGCAGAAAGCATGGCTGTGTGGATCACACAGCAGATCCCATTGTGCCTGTACCTGCTTATGTAGAGGGGGCCTTAATCAAGAACTGTAAATAATAAACACTTATCAACATGCTCAAAATGTTCACTAATTATTCATTTTATCTTGAAAAATAATTTCATTTTTACCAATACAATTTCTGGTCATCTGGTAAGAGGAAATTCTGAAAGCCAATCAGACTTGCATTATAGTTAGTATAATTTTTCATTCAAACTTTGAGGTTACTAACCAAAAGAATTTAGTTGTTAATTTTCATATTAATTTGATCCAGTAGTCATTTTTCCAAACAGTTATTAATGCAACCAATATTACTTGGTTCTTATGCATAAAACATGTCTTTAAAATTTTTTAGCCAAGATTCCTAATATTTATAATGAATATTTTAAACAGTATTTTAATAGATAAGTTAAACCAAGATTTTTCCCCAGTAGCTTAAGTTTAGAAATTGTTCTACGTATGTATCATATAAGCAGACATTATATTAAATACACATTTATATAGGCTTTTTAAAAAAGTATCAGTTGTTATAAGCAGGATCCTGGTTTTCTCTGTTTAAAAATCCCAAATCTGAGAGAGAGTGCATATCAATTTAACACAATGTTTTATTGGTGTATTTACAACTGTAAAGCAATTTGAAAGCCTACCAGTGCCTCAATCATTATGATGCAATAGATTAAATATCTACTATATTTCATGGTGTATAGGTTGACATGAGGTGTAGGTTAACCCCTGGCTTTTCAACTTGAAAGGTAAAGATTTTCACAGGCACAGTGTATAAGTCAGGGCCATGATAGCCAAGTGCTGAGCCCATGCCTGTCCCTGTCCCTGTCACCTGTGAGTGGCCTCTTTCTAGCCAAGCACAGAGCCTGGCCAATTTTGTGAGTGGCGCCAATTTTGCAGGGGAGCCAATTTTGAGTGGCGCCAATTTTGCAGGGGATGAGGCCGCGCCACCCAAGCACCAAGCCTGGCTCTGTCTGCTGTGAGCAGCGCTGATGAATGTTGAGCCCAGCACCACTGGTAAGGGATGGGCCTGGGCATGGCTCTTGGGTTCTGCAGCTCCATCCCCTGTGAGTCCAGCACTGCTCATAAGGGATGGGGACTCAGCTGGGTTCAGTTCTTGGCTGGGGCTGTCTCATCCTCTGCAGGCAGTGCTGGGTGCGGTGCTCAGCTGGTGTGGCCCCATCCCCTATGAGTGGATGGTAAGTAAGTGGCACTCACAGGGGATGAGGCCATGCTAACCAAGCACTGAGCCCAGCCCTATGCCCAATTTTTTGATGTGACAAGGTGTAGAAGTTGAGTGTCATTTGTAAGACCCAAAATTGGACTTCAGAACCCAACTTACACACTGTGAAATACGGTATATATTTTGGCATTTATTTATTTTTTTACCATGGGTTGGCTTTGACTCTTGAGGTTCCTTACAACCCTACTTTTCTATGATTCTGTGAAAATCAGCTTCCTCTGCTGCCTTTGCTCACCAGAATGTGGGTTTAGCTGCAGCTGTTCCCCCTGCTGCTTTGTGGTGTTGAGAAACCCTGATAAGCTGGTGCCTTGCCCCTTTCCCTGTCCATGCCATTCCCCCTCCCTCCCAAACCACAACCCCCTCTGCCCCAGCCCTGTCAGTGCTCACCATTCCTGACCTGCAACTCCCTGCCCTTCCCTCAGCCCTGGCAGAGGGGGTTCCTACTTGCTCCTGTCCTGCCCAGCCCAGAGTACAGCAGCTGTGGCAGCTCTGATTAATGTGGGTGGTGGGGGAGTGAGTCTGGTCCTAGTACACGCTGCGGGGGGGGGGCTGGCCTGTGACACCCTCTGCCCTGAGCTGGGACTTCCATGTCAGGCAGCCTGGCCACACTTCCCCTGCACAGTGTCTCCTGGCTGCCCCACCTCTGCAAGCAAAGGCACTGGCCCCAGTGCCACTGGCCTGGCCCTGCAGTTCCTCATGCTCCCAAAGGGCACCCCTGCCCCCTTCCCCTTCTGGAGGGTCAGGAGCCTCCCTTCCACCCTCCTTCTCTGCAGCCCCAGCCCCAGCACCTGGACATCTTCCCCCAGTGCTGGTGGGAACCTGCTACCCCTCCAACACCCTCCCACAGCTCCTTGGCCAGTCCCTAAGCCCTGGCTCCCTAACCCATTCCCATAGACTTACCTGCATCCAGGTGCTGGGGCTACTCCTACCACCTTGCATGGCTGTACACCAGTCACATGCATGTGCACGTGCACATACACACGGTGCCCCCAGCCTCCAATCACCTTCCCTGAACTCCCCCCAGCCTCAAGTAACATTTTGCAGGCTGGAAGGCTGCCAGCCTGCAAGGCACAACTTGCTGTTTTCCCCTTTAAAGAGGAAAATTGGCATTTTTCTCCTTTAAAAGATAAGCTTCATGTTTTCCAACAGAAAACCTGGATCCCTGGTTCTAAGTCTGTCCTTTGTGCCATAGTTATGTATAGTTCTGAGTTATGTATAGTGTAGAAGTGTATAGTTACTGGTAGGAGCTATAAATAAACCCTATGAATCAGTATAAACCCTCTGAATAAACAATATGTTGGACCAAATATTATTCAGTTAATCATTTATTAAAACATATTTATCATTTATTATCTTTTAATATAAAGTCGGACCACTATATTCAAATGTTTTCTGGTACACAGTTCCAGTTCAATGACTTTTTAGCATTTAAAATCATATTGGCCTTGTACAATGTCACATTTTCCTTTATATAGGGGATTTCTGACATTTGTCAGAGATTTGAGATGAAGAGAACCAGACATATTAGTCTTCAAGTAAATGTAGACATATAACATCTGCAGTGATGTGGTGACACACTACTTCATGAGAAACTGTAGAGGAATTGTGCTTCATGGAGTTATAGTCATCACCCGTCATGTCATATATTTTTTCTTGTGAGTCAGACATGCCTAGTTCAATTTGTAATTCTATATTGAGAAAAATCAGAGCCATGGCTCCACTTCCTTCTTTCATACCCAACTCCAGGAAGGCAATTATCAGTTTATCTTAGTGGTGTTAGCCTCTTCATGGGCTGAAAGACTGGGTAGGCTGTTGGGACTTCTGACTCAATTATGATCTTCTGATGAAACCTGAACTCAATCCCTGCTATGTTGATGGTTGTTTTGCTCCTCTGAGGTATTCCCAGTGGGAGAATCAGAATAGTTATTTTGGTGGTATGAGTGATATGTACTAATGGTTAGGACTAAAAAAAACATTTCTTCTCTTGACAAAGCCAGGAAGAATCTTATGCACCACTTTCTATCCACAAATCGTTTTCTCTGCATAGAAAAACCATAGTGGAATTTTATGAAATATGAAGACCAGAGACCAAATTCTTACCAATAGGGCAAAATATATTTTATGGAGAATTAATTAAAATACAAGGTACCTTATTTTGTGAAATTTCAAAATTGGAGTTTGTTTATTTTACCAGTTTTCTTACTTAGTCATGGGTGGCTCTGGAGACTGTCATACAATAATCATAACAATCTTTCATTTTATAAATCTATGCAAGTAACAACAAGACAGAAGTGGGTAATTGGATAATAATGGAATAAGGTTTAAAACGTTTTCACTGTTTTAATAAAAGGGGAAATTTTCAGGGAGGTAAGAGAAAACTATTTTTTCTAGCTTTTCTGTTTGGAAATGGTTATTAATTGAAAAATATATTTATACTTTTAAATTAATTTGGTTGTTTGTGTTTAACTTTATCTCTGCATAAATTTAAACCCAAAAACAGTGTTTAAATAACTGTTTCATTTTTTTTTGTCTTGTCATTCCTCTTAAGTAAGCATAGGCAGAACATTAAAAGCAATTATAAGTAAGCAAAATAAGGGAGTCTATTAAAACTTTTCTAAAATGCAATTAATAGTGTTCTGTAGAACTGAAAAGCAGTGTTTTAGTTTAGATCTTTCCTTGCAGAGCTATGTTAAGACATGTCTGAAAGCTGAGTGCATATTCCAGCAAGCAGCATTCGAGACAGGAGATAAGGTCTGTCATCAGTTCCATTTATAACCCACCTCTGTCCCTCCACACTCTTTTAAAAGCATTTTTGAATTGATTTTTAGATGCTTTAACAGCAACAGCATATCACTGGTTACATATAACATAAAAGTAAAATTAAAACTTAATATTTTAGGTGATAAGTGAACAGTCCTTTGAACTTTACAGAATATTGCTTTTCCTTATAAGGTATTAATACGGTCTTCTTAAACAGTGGTACATTAAGGAAGCACCAGAGGCCCAGAAACAAAGTGAAAACTTTATTATGGTTATAACAGCTTTATTATTTCCCGCTTAGCTGAAACTGCATTTAATAACTGCTAAATTGTTTATGGTGTGTTTGCTCCTTATTTTCTTTTAACTGTAGAGACTTAGATCCTGTAAGGGGAAGCTGAGGACAACTTGTCTAGAGACCATTTCACAGTCCCTGGTGTAGTTTAGAGCAACCTCAGAGAAGATCTAAATGATGCTGAATTACTTATGGGTCTCACTGGGCCATTTGTCAACTGGGCTTTGCAAGAAGCTCTGACCATGTCCCGAGGATACTCCAGAGATCTGGAACTTTTGCTGTATGAAAGGGACTAAAGCAGGTCTCAGAATGAAACAGAAAATTTGAAGAGTGACAGTGCTTCAGAAATCCTGATTGTGTGAGCTTAAGAAGGGAGAAAATATCCACTAGGATGAATAATTGCTTTCTGATAAAGTGCTAAATTTTATATTTTTGTCTGGAGAAAAACTGGTGATCTGAATCTTTAGTTTCACTTTTAATGCCCTTTAATGCTATTTATATATTTTTTAGAATCACAGAATAATAGTTGTACTAGGGCTGCAAGGGTTCATTCCCCAGCTTGAGGCATGATCATTCTTATTCAAACCATCCTATACAAATACATTGTCTAACATCTTAGTAAAACTACATAGTCAGCCCAACAACACAAGACATGCCACAGGTAAAGCAGGAAAACCATGCAGCCACCATCCTGCTTCTGTAAATTGTTAATATTATCTCGGAAAAGGGCCATGCCCCACACTACAGAGGAAGGCAAAACCCCCCAGACTCCATACCAATCTAACCGTGACATAACATTCCTTCTTGCCAAATATGGTGATTGGTCAGACCCTGATTGGAAGGGAAAGGCTCTCTAATCAGGAACCCCAGTTTTAAGTCCCAGTAGAGCACTGGCACACCCCAGCTGCAGCCAATACCCATTGCCTCTGAGGAAAGTATAAAACAAACACAAAAAAACCCCTAAATATGTAGCAGTGGGGGGCGGGGAGGGGTCGGTGAGGGCAGAGGAATCTCCTCCCAGCCCCTTGTGATAACCAGCAAAGCCCATAAATATCAGAAATACCCATGGGTTTCAGGTACATAAGCATAAGTACTCCGAGGCCATCTCAAACTAGTTCTTGTCTAACCTCTACTTGAACACCTCCATGGATTGCAAGTCTACAACTTCCCTAGGTGGTCTTTTCCACTGCTTCCCTATTCTAACAGTGAAGAAGATTGTTCCTGATAGCAAGTCTAAACCTACTTTGCTGTAACTTCAGGCCATTGGTATATGTCCTCTCTGCAGAAAAAGAGAAAATACCTTTTTCTTTATGGCAGCCCTTTGGGTATTTGAAGACTCCTATCATGTCATCTCTTAAGCACCTTTTCCACAAGCTGAACATGCCTAGCTCCCACAGCCTCTCCTCATATGATATAGCAAGCATTTTGCTAAGGAATATCACCCTCCTTAGATTTACAGACAAGGTGCATGCTTGCATTCTTTAACAGTACTTGAAAAATCAGAGCTGAAGGTAAATGTTTAGATAGAATGAATTTGCATAAAATGTGCGAGAGTAATTATTCCAGATGTGAGAAGGGATTCTGAAGGATTAGCAGCCTCAGAAGTATGTTGGAGATGAATATGCCTCCAGTATCACTGTATTATCAAATCAACTGCAATTCTGACAAATCTTGCAGAGATTTTGAAATATACCAAAGTTATTGTGAGTGCAGGAGATGCAGAACTGAGAGAAATAGTGTCATATTGGGAGAAGAGAAGGTGATCAGCCAGATTAGTGTCACCGGAGACTCTGAGACAAGCACAGAGTAGCAAAGATTCTGCTTGCTGCCAAGCCATTTAGCTCAATATCAGGTATATTTTTTCTGGTTCCCATTTTTCTGTTTGCTTTTTGGAGGCTTTTTTTTTTAAGTACACAAACAGCTATGCCAAAAACCGTCTATAAATTAATCATACTGTAAGAAAATACCTACATTTTTCTAATTCTAAATCCTGTGCCTTTCAAAAATATACAGAATCAGATTTTTTGTCATGTTATCATAGTCTTTTTAATAGATATAGGACAAAATAATTTTTAGAAGCATAGATTAAAAAAAATCAAAGTTGTTGACTTATTTTAACTCTGTAAAGGAAGAAAAGCTTTTTTTCTTTGAAATCCTCTGGGGCCATATTCTCTAAGGATGCCAAAAGTCTTTTGTAATGCACTCCATGCTCTCAGCTTTTATAGGTTATTTTTTATCATTACTAACATATATATTTCTATGACATTTTACCAAACAAATGCTGAAGTAAACTGAATTCTGGTCTCACTAAAGTCAATAGCAAAATTCCCGCTGCCTTTAGTAAAGCCAGGATTTCATTTAGAGTTCCTTTATCAGTACTTTACTTTCATCCTTCATGGGTGAAGATGACCGCATCCAGTGGGGGGTGGGGGTGGGGGGGAGAAGAAATGGAAAAGAAAAAGGGAAGGAGAAAAGAGAAAAGGAGAAAAAAGGGAAAGGAGAGAGAATTAATTGGGGTGGACGCTAGGTCACGTGAGTACGTTGGTGACTTGTGTTATCTTTGCTTTGAACAATCTGCTGTAGCAGGAGCAGGAGAGCAATGAGGACTAGATATGGGAACTTCTCGTTTTCCTGGCCGCAAGTTTCTTCATTGCTTCTGCCGTGCATTGCTGTTCAAAGGCCAACGCTCTATTCTGGATTTGGGACCTCCAGGATGGATGGACATGAGAGACTTACTCCCACAATTCTGGGTTGACACCAAAACTCTTTAGGCGGACCTTTAGAGTGTCCTTGTACCACTTCTTTGGTGCACTGTGAAAGTGCACTCCATTTGATAGTTCGCTATAGAAGACTTTCTTTGGCAAGCAAGTGCCAGGCATTTTTGGGAGGTGGCCGGCCCATCTTAGCAGTGCCAATTTCAGCAGGGTGTGAATACTGGGGAGAGTTGATTTTCCAAGCACCTTGGTGTCTGGAATCTTGTCCTGCAACTTGATCTTTAGTAACTTTTGTAGGCAGCATAACTGGAAGTGGTTTAGCTTCTTGGCATAACACTGGTAAATGGTCCAGGTTTAACAGGCATAAAGGAGGGTCAAAAGGATGATGGCTTTGTAAACCTTCAGTTTTGTTGACATTCTGATGCCTGGTCCCAGAATGACTTATGGAGCCTGCCGAAGGCCACACTAATTTTCGCTAATCTCGCATTGACTTCATCATCTATGTTGACAGCACAGGAGAGTGTGCTGCCTAGATAAGCAAACTTTTTGACCATCGACAGTTGTTGACCTTTAACTGAGATGTGTGGCTCCTGGGGTGTTGTGCCAGGTGCAGGTTGAAACATCATTTCAGTCTTCTTCATGTTAATAGTGAATCTGAAGTTGCTACAGGCTGAGAGTAGGTCCATGGATAGTTACATGTCAGGCTGTGAGCCTCTGCATAATGCACGGTCATCAGCAAAGAGGAAGTCACAAAGTGTGGCTGTCTGGACTTTGGAGCTCACTAGGAGCCTGCAGAGGTTGAAGATGTCTCCATCAAAATAGTACCTGATCCCCATTCCAAGGTCATCAGCTTGGAAGCCATCTAACAGCATAGCAGAGAATACCAGGCTGAAGAGGGTAGGCGCAAGTACACAGCCCTGCGTGATGCCATTTGTGACTGGAAAGGGGTCAGAGCATTTGTCATTCATGAAGATGTGTACCATCATACCATTGTGGAACTATCAAACCAAATTTATGAATTTTTCAGAGCCTCCATACTTCTTCATGATTTCCCAGAGGCCTTCACAGTTTACTGTGTCAAAGGCTTTGGTTAGAATGCAAGACGAATGTGAAGAGAAGGTCACCATTCTGTTCCTGGCACTTTTTTTGAAGCTGCCGGATTGCAGACCCCATGTCAGTAGTTCCATGTCCTTTTCTGAAGTCTAATTGACTCTCAGGCAGTAGGTCATTTAGGTGGTTGCTCAGCTGGTTCAGGAGGACTGTTGTGAGTATCTTTCTGACATTTGAGAGGAGGGAGATTCCCCTGTGGTTGTCATAGAGTTGACAACTTCCCTTCCTCTTGTACAGATGGATGATGGAGTCATCCTTGAATTCTTGGGGGACTAACTCCTGTGACCACATACAACAGAAGATCTCAGTTAGTTTCTCTGTAAGGCTGTGACCACCTGATTTGTATCGCATCAGCTCTAGAAGCTTTGCCACTAAACACATGTTATATGGCCTTTTGGACTTCCATGGTTGTAGGTGGAGCTTCAAGTGAAGTGTTGACAGTGATTTGAGGCAGCCTGCATATGGCATCCATGTTGATGGAGGAGACATGATTGGGGATGATGCTGAAGTGTTCAACCCATCTCTGGAGGATCTAGGCCTTGTTGGTTAAAAGTAACATCCCATCTGCAGACAGCGGAGGGGAGGATCTGAGGACTTGCGGATCATAGACAGCCTTTATGGCATTGAAAAACTTCTTTGTATCATTTCAGTTGGTATGGTGCTGGCTCTCATCTGCTTTGTTTCTCAACAGTGTGCCCTGCATCCCTTGCAGCTTGTGGAGATGTTTCATAGTTTCTAGGGTCGGAAGGGACCTGAGCAGATCATCTAGTCCGACCCCCTGCCATGGCACAAAAGAATACTGGGG
>NW_017728948.1:38407134-38410553 GCF_001723895.1 Crocodylus porosus
TTTAGGCTAGATATCAAGAGGCGCTACTTCACGGTCAGGGTGTCTAGGGTCTGGAACCAGCTTGCAAAAGAAGTGGTGCTGGCTCCTACCCTGGGGGTCTTTAAGAGGAGGTTAGAAGAACACCTTCCTGGGGTCATTTGACCCCGTTCTTTTTCCTGCCATGGCAGGGGGTCAGACTTGATGATCTGCTCAGGTCCCTTCTGACCCTACCAACTATGAAACTATGAAACTATATACTGTTCTTTCTTTTCAAGATTCCTTTGCTTTTCTGGGCACAGCCAAAAAAGGATTGACTGTGGCAACTTAAACTCTGTTGCTACCTCTGTTGCCCAGCAAAACATATAAGACAGGAGGACGGTCCTCTCACAATTTAGCTTAGAGTTTAGGGTACTAACCCAGGGAATATGAAGCCCAAATTCCATAATCCCCCTCAACTGGAGGGGGTTTTAACCCTAGTTTTCTATTCACAGCAAAGCACAAATCATAGGTAGGAAGGATGAAGAGCACGCTACACCTCTCATTGGACATTAGCCTACTGGGTGGGCATCCTGGTGGGGAAGATATATAGGAACAGAAAGAGGGCAAGCAGAGGGAACTTTTTTCAGTAACAATGTTTTGTAAGGGAGTGGGAGTCATTGGGTTCTTGACTGGTATTCCTGCATTTTGTGTTAAAGCATAATCAGATAAGAATGATAGACTTCACTGGGGTACAAGACCCAGTCTAGGTGTCTCAGCATAACTTCCTCTCTTGACTGAAGTAAGAAGCTTGTACTTTTCCATGTACTCAAGAAAATGTTAATCCCACAGAGACTAAGATAGTTGCATTTAAAGGCAACTGTAAATTTTAAATAGACCATTAAACTTCTCTAATTACACATTCCTTCATTTATCACATGCACATGTTTAACCAAATATGTCTTTAAAAATAGTTTGTCTCTTAATTTTAATCATAAAAAATATCAAATATCTTGTACATGCTCCAACGTGACTGTATCCCTGTAAGCTGATTTATTTTTCCTTAAATATTAGAAGAGTGGTTTTAGCTTAAATTGAAAGGTATCATATTAGAAGGAATATGGTAAAATTTCAAGGTAAAAGGTAGTGTTATAATTTTAATAAGAACCTTATAATGTTTTCTTGTTCTGTTTTCATGAAATATTTCTATAGTACGTACACATAAATATATACATGAATATAAACATATATCATGTATGTATATACA
Source organism: Crocodylus porosus (assembly GCF_001723895.1). Classification (NCBI taxonomy): domain Eukaryota; kingdom Metazoa; phylum Chordata; order Crocodylia; family Crocodylidae; genus Crocodylus; species Crocodylus porosus. The sequence goes on from NW_017728948.1 coordinate 38,408,357, forward strand.
TATATAGTGTGTGTGAATGTGAATATATATATATATTTCTGGAAGTATTATTTATTTTAAATCTACTGACAGAAGATTTGAATACTGTATATATGGTATTGCAGTTTGCATATGTCTTTGGCTTATAATAGAAGATTTAACATTAAATGTCTACAAATCATTGAGCCATTTTACTTTCTATATATACTGATTAGATAGGATGCGGTATTTTGGTTAGCTGCCTGTGCATAACTGCATATGCGGCAGTATTGTTGGATAATGGAAACTTTAATTTAATTAACCTGCCTTAGGGTTAGTATGACATAAATCAAAATATATTGCACTGATAGTACTTTCTAAAGCTTTTTGATTTTCCATGATCCTTTAAATAGATTTGTTTCACTATGTTCTCCTTCATTTGTTTTCATTCTTTTTAAAGTTGCCCTTATCTTCATTTTCTCTAGCTTGGAATGCAGGGGCCTGAGTGACTGACACTTTTTTTTTCTGGTCAGTGCACAGTGCTTCTATTCCCCTGTGAAGAGTGAAAAACCTCCTGTCTGCAGTATCCTTAATCACCTGTGGAATGAGCCTTTCCTTTGTGGTGATTCATCTGTGTTTTATACCATTATTCCAGAAGCAAATGGGACCGTCTATTAATATATATTTAATTGCTTTTAATCCAGTAAATGGGATGAGCTTTAGCTCTCTAGTAGTTTGATTATGTTGGGAAACTTGGTAATAAATTGAAGTTAGCTGTAATGGTAGGAATCCTTTACAGCCTAATCTTTCCTTTTCTATCTTGCCATTTATATCTATGAAAAAAGTAATGCATTATTCACCCATTCATTCAGTATAGGTCAGAAGAAGGAAACTTCTGAATCTTTTATTTGAAACTATGAAGTCATTTCAAGATAAAATTTACATTGAACTGGAATCCTTTGGACAGCCACTTACTTCAGTAAATGTCTGAACTGTCAGCATCCTTAGTGTCAGGGAGAGTTAACAGTCATCTTTTAATGGGCTTGAGGTTCCACTAATCAAGCCAAACCTTCTTAGGGAAATGTTGCTATCTGCTAGCTAATTCTGGTCTCCTCTCCTATTTCACAGCCCTGGAGTCTCTTTAGCTCTTTTCAAAATTATACATTAACCCATGGAGACTAGTCTTAAGCAGCAGCTAGAATTTTAGCTTTGGGTTAAGCAGGAAAGGGAGGGTTAGTCAGCTGAAAGTTAGGCTCTGTCCCTGTTCTGTTGAACCATAACTCTGGAACACTCTCTCTTTTTTTTCATTCCCCAACACAAAGTATATATTTTATTTAGGGTCATGTATGCAAGAAAATATGGCATATGTTCATATTGATGTTACTAGAACTCCACTGGAACTCATAAGCTGTGATAAGGGGCAAATGTGCAGATGAGGAGAATGTGGAGATGTGGAAGTAAAATGTGGAGATAAGTAAAAAAAGAGAGAGAAAAAACATTATTAAGTCTTATTTTAAACTTCTTCCTTCATTATAACAACCTTATATATATATATATTTTTAAATATATTGTGTTTCGTGTTGAATTCTTTTTTCCCTCAACTTTTTGTCCACAATTAGTAGTTTTAGGTCTCTGATATCTTACGAACCCTGAAGCACAGTATGATTGCCTCAGATTCCCATTCATATTCACATCTCTTTTTATCTCTGAAGTTCATAAAGAGTAGTTCAATCTCATTACTTTGGTTACATTTTTTCACTTTTTCCTCATAATCAATTTGGACTGCTGTTAAAGCCTGTTATTTTGGTATTTCCTAGGGGTGCAAACTTAGATGGTATGAGATTAATTATGCTGTAACAATACTGGGTGCATCTACAAGTGCTATTAGCACAAAGCAATAAACTCTGGTACAGTTTGTCTTGGAGTTTATTTTTCCTGGGTGCAGTATTTACACATGCCCAAAGTGCTGTGGAGGGAGTGGCTGGGGCACAAGGGTGTTATAGTGCAGGCCTCGGTGGGAGGCAGCCCCGTGTTACAGCATCCTTGTGCCCCAGCCAGTCCTGGTTATTGTCATAGAATCATAGAATCATAGAAGTAGGGTCGGAAGGGACCTTGTAGATCTTCAAATCCGACCCCCCCACCTGGGCGGGAGAAAAACTGGACTCAAATGAGTCCAGCCAGGTAGGCATCAAGCCTCTTCTTAAAGATCCCCAGGGTAGGAGCCAGCACCACTTCCCTT
>NW_017728948.1:38411179-38412186 GCF_001723895.1 Crocodylus porosus
TGCTCACCTCACCCCAAATTTTGGTATCATCAGTGAATTTAAACAGGTTGCATTTCACCCTGTCATCCAAATTGCTGAAGAAGAAATTGAACAGCGCAGGCCCAAGCACCGAGCCCTGGGGAACTCCACTGTCCACTTCCCCCCAGGTTGAATATGACCTGTCCAGCACCACCCTCTGAGTACGACCCTTCCTCTGAGTACGACCCTTGAGCCAATCTGCAATCCATCTAACTGTGTAGGCATCAATGCCACAGTCACCTAGTTTTTTAACGAGGATGGGGTGGGAGACGGTGTCAAAGGCCTTGCTGAAGTCTAGAAAGACTACATCCATGGCAACACCTGCATCCATTGCCTTTGTGACATGATCATAAAAGGCAATTAGGCTGTTCTGACATGACCTGTCCCTAGTGAAACCATGCTGGTTGCCCTTGAGCATCATCCCTGAAGCCGGCCTATCACAGATATGCTCCTTGAGGATCTTCTCAAAGAGTTTCCCTAGGATTAAGTTAACACTGATGGGCCTATAGTTGCCCGGGTCCTCTCTCTTCCCTTTTTTGAAGATGGTGACCACATTAGCTAACTTCCAATCATCTGGCACCTGGCCCGAGCACTGTCTACGTGCGTGTTTCTGTGCATGTAAGTATTCTGTGTAAGACAGTACTTGTCCGAGTCAGTGCTATCCTATAGTGGAGTTAATTAATTTACTTTGCCATAATAAGGGTACACATGTAGACAGTGACACTACTGCGGCGCTAAATAGCTAGACCGACAGAACAGTGCATGTGTAGATGCACCCGCTAAATTGCAATGAAAACAATTGAGTGGAGTAAGATTTTGTTGTCAGAATAAATTGATTTTAAAACCACTGTGATGTTCAGATTGCCAGATTTATAATTATTTTTATTAATGAGCATACCTATGAATTACTCCTTAATAGTTTCAAACAAACACAGGCACGTACAACAGTGAATAATTGAACCCATTTTCATAGTTTCATAGTTTCTAGG
>NW_017728948.1:38412197-38454683 GCF_001723895.1 Crocodylus porosus
AGGATGTGTATTCCTCCTTAATATAGAGTGCCACACCCCCACCTCTCTTTCCTATCCTGTCCCTCCTGTACAGCCTATAGCCCTTGACATTCCCTGCCCAATCATGCGTTGCGTCCCACCATGTTTCTGTAATCCCCACTATGTCCGGGCTGGCGACAGCCAGCAGGAGGGTGAGTTCCTCCTGCTTGTTACCCATACTACGAGCATTTGTGTAGAGGCATTTGAGGCCTCCTGTGGATGTGTGTACTGACCCCCTAGTCCCAGTGTTTCCCTGGCCCCTATCTCTTACCTGTTTATTCACTTCGCTCATTTGTCTGGGCTGGGCTGTAGTTGTGGGTGCTGTTTGGTCTGGCAGTCTGATGTTTCCTCCGCCCTCATCTTCCCCTTCCCCCGACAAGCCTAGTTTAAAGCCCGCTGGAGGAGGTCCAAAAACCTAGAAGAGAACACATGCTTACCTTTAGGGGAAAGGTGGAGCCCATCCCATCCCAGCATGTCTCTCGTCATGATGTGCCGGTCATGGCAGAGGAAGCCAAAACCCTTTTCAAAGCACCATTCCTGCAGCCACCAGTTGGTCTCCGTGATGCACGTTTCATGCCGTCTGCCTCATCCACTCACTGGCAGGATAGAAAGTAAAACCACCTGTGCGCCCATGTCCTTCAGTATGCACCCCAAAGCATGGTAGTCCTCCATCAGGCGATCAGGGCTCCTCCTGGCTGCATCGTTAGTGCCCACATGGACCAGGACCATGGGGTAATAATCGGTGGGCTGGATTACGGTTTGGAGCATCCCTTTCATGTCATGAATCCTCGCTCCAGGTAGGCAGTATACGTCGCATGCCGAGGGGTCCTGGCAACAGATGGGGCCCTCCGTACCTCTCAGGATGGAGTCACCAATGACGATCACGCGACGTTTCTTCCTCCTGGCCTTCTTACCTCCTTCAGCTTGCACGGGACGCGGTGAGCGTGGAGTTGCCTCCTCCCTGGTTTCGTCCTCTCCTTCCTCCTCCTCCAGGGCTGCCAGGACTTCATACCTCTTCTCCAGCCAGACTGGAGGAACTGGTGCTGCCTTGTCTCGAGCAGCCCTGGCACAGGAGGTGACTGTCTGCCACTTAGCAGTGGAGGGCTCATTTTGAGGTGCATCCCCCTTGGGTGTACAACCCTGCAGGGAAAGAAAATATCTGTCAATTTCCTCCTCTGCCTCCCTGATTCCCCTCAGCCTGCTAACCTCCTCCTGGAGCTCCCTCACCTGCACCTCCAGGGCGCCTGCAGGACAGGTGTGGGGGTCTCCAGTCCCTGCCCCCCCAGGCCTTGCTGGGCAGCTCCCACAGGCCAGGGGGTTGAGGGACACCAGCCCCCCCGTGGGCTCCGTCTGGGTGGAGGCCTCAGACAAGCCCCGGCAGCACTCTGTGTCAACACCATCATAGGAGTCGCTGAGTTTCTAGCTGAGTTCGGGTCCTCTGCCCCGCACTAACGTGAGTCAGCCTCTGGGCCCCTCCTGCTCCCCCTCCGGTGCGAACGCCGGCACAAACGCCGGCATGCTCTTACAGACCGCGCCTGTTTGCGCACTCTTACAGACCGCGCCTGTTTGCACACTCTGTTCGCACGGCTTGGGAGTGTGGCTCCCTACCGGCTCAGCTAAGAGGGACCCGGGGGGGCTTCTCTTCCAGATCCAGCTCAGCTGCGTCAGTCCCTCTGCCCCACTTTTGCTTTTTTGTGCCTGCAAACCTGGCAAACACATTAAGAGTTCCATGATGCTTCTTCTATTATTCTTGCTTGCATTAAATAAATTAGAGAAATTGTAGAACTTTAATAAAAAAGTGAAAGGTCCAGTATTTTATTTATTTAGCTCAATCATGGCATTTCAATTCATTTTGAACATGGAAGAATAAACTGTTTACAAAGTCAGGGAGGAAAGGTAACTTAACAGTCTTCGAAATTTGTTAGGTGAGGGAGCCCAAGTAAACATAGAAATATTAACTCCTCAAACTTTTTTGAAAAATCTGAAGTTTTGCATAGCTTGCAATGAGTTACACTACAGAAATCTGGATTAAAATTGGCCAGTCAGTGAGCACGCATGTTCTAATAATTTCCTGTCCTCCAAGAACTAAAAGGAGAAACATATAAAAGTATGTTTAAGAGATGTATATTTTTCAGATCTCTAATCCTGAATTAATGGCCAAAAGAAGCATTTTTGACACTTGTAACTACAGGCATCTTTCTAGAAGAAGATTGATGTTGGCTATAGAGTGTTAAAGGATGTTGTGAGCACCTAAAGGCAGTATTACAAAAATAATGCTAGAAGTTCTGTTAGCAGTGTCCCTCAGGTTAGGGAACTACATGGGAAAAGCACAACTGTAGAGCAAAATAGGCTGGGATTTAATGTAATTAAATCTCTGGTGTCTTGCTGAATCCTCAGACATAGGATACAAAACAAAAAATACTGAACACTAACAATGCTACAGCTTCTTTGAAAATGGTAAAGCTCAGCAGGGTGCACAATTGTTTATTAATAATCAAGCAGCTAAGGTGTATGATGAGTCACAGGGTGTAATAAAATGTTTTCAGATGTCCTAATCATGAATTTGTCTATAAAGCATGTGTCAAGATACTGAGGAGACTTTTACAAAAATCCTTCTGTGGGCAATTTAAACACACGCACAAACTCACTGTTCTACTTTGATTGTTCGTCATTGTGGATCTTCCTATACCTATGCATGCAAGTCATGTACATGAGTTTGTATTTTTTTTTTTTGATTAGCAGTGTCCACTGGGCCTCCTCATGTTCTCTGTGTGGTCTTGTGCTATGTTTTGAGGGCATAAAGATGTAACCTTCTGTGACTGTGACCTGCAAATATCTCAGATCCCATTTATACCTTTGCCAGGTGGACACGACATTCCTCACTTTAAAAATTATTATTTTAGATGTTCAAAAAAATTCTGTCTTTCTGCCTCAAGTACAACATGGGTATATATTTCATTACAATTCCCATGTTAGCTTCTAGACTGTAGAACTTTGGTCCATTCTTGTCAATGACAAGCATAACTGATGCTTTTTCTGTTTGTAGAAAGTCATATTCCCAGTAAGCTTGTGGTAGGTAAATCATTCTTTTTGAGAGCACACAAGTCAAGGAATGGCTTGCTTAAACCCTGCTCAAGCAGTCAATGACTATTAACTCAGACATGAAAGAGCAGCAGCCACATCTTAGGCAGTAAAACACAGTGGGAAAGAAAACCAACCATTAGAATCATCACCAACCATATCAAATCCAATCCCTCCTAAGCATCAGAGCTTTTTGGGTGCCTCTACATAACTATATAATTAACTTTGTCTATTATTGTACATTCTAATAGTTTCTTGCCTTTTCCTTTTAATATTGTTTTCAATAAGACTGTACAGAAGATACTAATTTCAGTAGTTCAATTTTAATTTGATTTTGTTTAGAAGGACCCTTTGGGTTGGTTCAAGACAACAACACTAAGTAGTCTAAGGCTGTCCTCTGCTTTTGCCTCCACTGTCTCTGTGTATAATCCCACTGGCTGTTTTTTCAAATTAAATTTTATCTTTATTCTTGCTGTTATGGTAAAAGCATCTGCAAGCCTAGGGAGGACAGTGTGCATGTGAACTCCACAGACAAGTGCAAGAAAGTGATGTCATCGTTGAATTGTATAAGGTAGGAAATGCAATTTAATGTCAACAAAGCATGACAGTGGATACACTTCTCTAAAAACAGAGACTTCAGTGCTGCTATTTACCAGTCTTATGAGACAAATACCACAAGGAAAAAACTTTGATTTTATGATTAAGTGACATACAAGTAAGCTTTATACTTCTTATTCTAAGTATATTTATTCTGAAGGTCAAGTAGCTCTTATTAAGGACTGGTGCTGAGTACATTAGTAAATGCTGCAGTTTCTCAATTTTCTCATCTTGTCAATATTCTCTGTTTTCCCCCCCATCCTGGGAGCCCACACAGACTCTTACACATGTTTTCCGCTATCTGCATTTTAAAATGTGCATTCTAGATTGTAGGGAATTCCACCGACTATGGTTAATAATTACATATGCTCCCTAAGCCTGTAGGAGGCATTTGCTTGCTCACTTACTAGAGACCCATCACCCCAAGGAGCCAGCAATTAACTTGCTTTCTTAAATTTGAAGTGCTCCTACTTCTGTCTGGGTTTGTTGCTGTTCATGTTTTGTTTTAAGTTTAAAATGGCCTTATAAGTTAGTTGTATCAAAAGAAAATGTAATACTTACAGCTTACTACAGAAAGGAATTACAATAACTCAGATTCCAATTTCAGCACTTATCCTGATATTAACATGGGGTGCATCTACATGTTGCCCTACAGTGATGTAGTGATGTGCTACATTGCCATATGGTGTGCTATGGGAACATAGCAATCACATGGGTCTACGCATGATCACCAGCTACATATAGTGTGTCCTTTATAAGCAGGTATTGTCAAATGTCTGTTTATCCAGAAGTACATTTGGTTATTTACTGGATGTATTTATATGAGATTTTGACTGTAGACTTGTTACTGTGCAGTCATTTAGTACTTGCATACATGAATAGTGTCCCCAAATGGCTTTTTGGTGATTCTGACTGTGCAGTAGCTTGTTACTACTGTGTACAGTAGTGTTGCATCACACTACGCGGTAGTAATGAGCTATTGTGAAATCAGCATCTCGTGTAGACGTGGCCACTGAAAAGCATGTAGGTTTAAAATTTGTCATTATCCTGAAACAGTGGGCTGAAAATATGCTCAAGGACATAAAACCTAAGAAGATGATGTACAAACTGACTATGTAATAGCGAGAGGGTACCTTTACTTATTAGTTAAAAGCTGTATCTTTGTCTAAGATGCAGTTTTTATGGAGGTAACAAGGAATACACTTGGATATCTGGATATACATACGTGAAAGAATTCCTGAGTATTGCAAAACACATTGTGTAACTGTATTCAGAAAAAACAAAGACTTGGTTACTGAAGTAACCCCATAAAGTATGTCACAACAACACTGTATAAATATCTTTGGATTTATTGCATTTGTTAAACATCCACTAGCAGTACAAACAATACAGTATACATAAACAAAACCAATTAACAGCCGCATCCTTACAACTAAGCCTTGTGAAATAGTTTTATTGCTGACTTTGAGCTCTTTTTTCCCCAATAACTTTTTGGTTATCTCCTGCTCCAAGTTCCCTAGGAAAAGAACAAAGGCTTCACATTTGTCTTATCTCACTCCTGTTCCAAAAAGCCTCACCTTCCCTCCTTATTACTGAGAAATGGGGGAGCAATATCTGTTCTGCAAAGCATAAGTACTTTATACATCCTGGCTGTGCTTTGTTTTCTATAACGGACAGTGTTTCCTGAGCCTGTGCCTTCCACTCATTGATCCACGTATGTCTTTCTTGAATAAATAAGTAAATAAATTAGCATCGGTTGTTGGTTATGTTGCAGTAGTAGCCTTTGCAATGATGTCCAAATCACAACAGATTTGTTCCTAGTAATTATGGGAATCTTAGAAAGTGTTCCAATTAACTTTCTTTATGGTTGCTCACAGGCATAAAAATAAACAAACAAACAAAAAAACCCCACAACTTCCCCTTCTCCCCCAATGTGCTTTACTAGAAGAAGCAGTGTGTTTCTTTTACCTGGCTCCACAGCATCTGTATAGATCAGGTACACCAGTGGGGCTTTGGAAATTAAGTTCTGCCTGACCTGGAGATGAAGAATTTCATAGCCCAGGAGTACTGATACATTCTGACAGTATTAACGAGATGAAAACTCAATAATAATAAAAAGATATTTCAGTGATTACATCAAGATTTCAAATGATCTTTATTAAATTGAGAGAGAGTCCTCATCTGCACTGCAGATCCATTTGTGGAATTCTGCAAGGTTTCCTGTTGCTGCCCTTCCCTATATGAGATGATTTAAGGATACATTTTTGGTATCATAGTTGGATAATGATACCCCAATATCCATTTCCTTCTAATTGGTAATTATTCCCTGCTTTCCCTAAGAGTGAAAGGGGCTGTGTAATGACCTAGGTTCAAGCTGGTTGGGTTAGCCCTTTGTGCCTGATTTAAATAATCCCTTGATTATTAACAGAGGACATATTTAAGATTCTGTGATTTTACCCATTTAGCTAATTATTTCATAATCTCAAAATCTTTATTTTGGTCTCAGATTCACAGGGAGCTTTGGTAACTAGAAATTCATTCCTATATTTTCACAAAGCAAAGAGAGTACTGAGTCCAGATGAAGTACTGTGTCCAGTTTTGGGTGCCGCACTTCAAGAGGGATATGGATAACCTTGAGAGGGTTCAGAGAAGGGCTGCTCGTATGTTTGAGGGCCTGCAGGTAAGACTCTATGAAGACAGACTGAGGGACCTGAATCTCTTCAGCCTCCACAAGAGAAGGCTGAGAGGCAATCTTGTGGCTGCCTACAAACTCACTGGGGGGGCATCAGGAAATAGGGGATACTCTGTTTACCAGGGCACCCCTTGGGGTTACCAGAAATAATGGCCACAAACTGAAGGAGAATAGATTTAGATTGCACATAAGAAGGAAATTCTTTACTGTGAGGGTTGCCTGGTTTAAGTTAAACCAGTTTCTGTATAATGTCTGTCCCTAGCCTAAAGGTTTATGTAGGAACTACTCCACTCCAACTAGTGATATGGAAGCTGGAATCTGTGATGATGCTTCTGCAGTTATTGTCCTAGGACTGGGATGTCCATTTGCTGGCCCATGGGCCCCAAGCAGCCTGTGAGGAATTAAACTGTGGGCCCAGGCTCCTGCTGGCAGCTGCTTCTCCCATTGTACAGACAGCATCGTCCCTCAGAGGCTCCGGGCTCCCCCTCCTTCCTCTGGCTGCTGCTTCATGTCCCTGGTGATGGGGATAGCTGAAAGTGAGCCTGGAGGCATGTAGTGCAGGGGGACAAAGTTGTGGGTACATGATGTAGTGGGGGAGCACCCACATGCATGTGTGGTGTAATAGTGATTCTGGGCTGGATAAGCAGTTTGGGAGCAGGTGGGTTGCAGAGTAGGAAGAGAATTGTAGGTGCCCAGTACATGGATGGGGTTTGGTCATATAGTGTGGGGGAATTGTGGGCATGTGATGCAATGGTGGGGGGCTATCTGTGGGGATTATGACAGGACCATGGCCATCATCAGTGTGCCCACATGGCAGGCAGCCCCTGCTGCTGCAGCTTGTGGGATACATAGCCAGGCCTCTTGGAAGCTGGACAACTGTTTACTAGGATGATCTCATAGGTGCCAAGCATGCAATGTTCTCAGGTCTGTAGTGTTATAAAATCTAGTATTGTATTCCCTTGGGCACTGGGTTTCATGGCTGGTTATCTTTCTATCTGTTGCTTCTCAATTAATTGTACTAAGTCAAGTGGATAAAGGCAAGGCATTGTTTGTTTCTTTGTTTTATTTTAGGAAAGTATTTTATGTTGTTATTTGCATTATGTAAATCATACTCAACTCTTATGGCATTTGGCACCTTGTAAATATGTTTTGTAATTACAGAAATGAGAACTAGGGCCTCAGATTTAACACTGATCAAATCACTTCCTAATTAATGCCATTGGCTTCCTGTTTGATTTAGAGTAAATCACCTTATCTTTCCTTTGTGTATTCCTTTGTAAAATTAGTTCAATAATACAGTCTTATGTAACAAGGTTATAGCTTGGTTAAAATAATTGATATTTCTGAATAATTTTGAGAACCTTTGGTTAAAGTGATTCACACCAGTGCAAAATCTTATTATTAGGAAATAATTGAGCTTGCTTCTCGTGGGTCCCTTTTTTTTTTCAATAAATGCAAACACCATTGTGACCCAATGCATATAGATTAAAAGAAAAGTAATTTAGACCAAAGTGCAAAATAAATCGGCTCCACTGATATTGTTATGCATCCCAATTTTGACAAAAACATCTGTCCAAAAAATCAGGCTTCTGATGCCTGTGCATTTAGTCAAGTATATCTTTTTTTTTTTAATTAAACTTTTGACTGTATGTAGACACAGTGTGGCAAAGGCACATGAAAGCTAGAGGAACTTTAATGTCCCTTTGTCTTTTAGCTTTACATCAAGGACAAAACTATCTTGTATTCTGTCATGGATATGTCTGTATGTCCATAGAAAGATACCAATTGGATGGTAGATTCTGAAAACTCTAGTGCTTCCCTCTCAACTAACCCAAAGACCATCATGCAAGGCTATAAACAGATGTTGCTAAATGACACATTCTGGCACAGCTGACCTACTGAGTCAGGTCCTTGCCACTCTAAGAGCTTCCAGGGTCTGATCCTGGGGAACAACGCTCTAGGCATGACTTGGCAAGTGGGGAAACCCGGGGATCCCCTGTTTGCAGAGTCATGCCCTGAGTTGGAATTGCTGGGCACACCTTTCCACATTGGGTTTCCCTACTTGCAGAGGTACGCCTTGCGTTGGAAATTGCAGGTGCATTTCTGCAAGCAGGGAAGCCTCAGGTTTTCTGCTTTGAGGCATGACCGGAGATTCTGATTTGGAGCATGCCTCTGGAAACAGGGAAACCCAGGCAGGTCATCGCAGCGCTTCAAGGGCCCAGTCCTCCGTGCCTGCCTGGGGCTCCTGGACAGCACAGGAAGCTCTGTCCTGCCTTAAAACAAACAGATGTCTACATCAGTATAGCTGCAGAGATTTATATTGCCTTTTCTCACAGCCACAAATTTTGGAATTTGTGGCATGTTGAAGGACATGGACATCTGTTTGCTTTCACTTTGCAAGGCATAAAAATTGTTATGGTGGCACAAAGGCAACATCTGTTTGCAGCCTAAGGTACACAGAGAGATGCTTACATGCTTTGTTTAGGCTTCACGTAAAAGAGAAGGATGTTAGAAAGGGAGAGAAGTGAAATAGCCACAATGATAAATGAGAAAAGGGATTTGGTGTTTGTCACAATTTAGGGGTTTTCGCAAAATCTGATTTCATCAGGTCCGTGAGGTTCAGCACATATGAGAGGCTATATTTAAGACTATACTTATAAAGGATAAATACTAGGATGTTTTTCTACCAATGATTTATTTCTGTATATCCTAAACACTAGAGGGTGTGCAATGGTGTGAAAGCTCCAAGCAAAAATAAATACTAAATCAAGATTATAGCTCTTTTGACAATTCATTTTATTCTCATTTGGAGGTCAAATTAAAAAAAAGAAAGAATTATTTTGAATTTGATTTGAATTTTAAATTGATTCAAAATTGATTTTAATGGTTTTTGTTTTTTGTTTTTTTTCTTGTTAAAACAAACCATGTAGATTAAACAATGTCTTTCATATGGTCTGAAACACAGAATTTTATCTCATTTTGAGAGGTTATGATTATATGAGTATAACCTTAGTTTATCGTTTGATAGCTGATTCCCCGTTATTTCCTTTAACTGTTCTTCAGTTCTATATGAGGTAGATAGTGGTGATTCATTAGCAGTAGACATGCTATGACTCAGATACTCAAAAATGAATTTTATATTTTTTTCTTGACATAGTACAAAAACTTTTTAAAAATAAAATTTTAGCTTCTTTATTGTATTAAGTAAATATTTCAGTATCATATCAGTATATCTATAAAACATTTTGATTTTCAAAACTGTGCTACGTCTTTCTCTATTTTTAACCAAACTGAAGATAACCTGAATTTGTGTATAGTTGTTGATGAAATTTATCAAAATCTTATTTTTTTGGTAAATATACTTTTGTGTATGTCCAGAAGTTATATTAAACTCTAGGCAGGGGTGGATCCTGGGAGGGAGTGGAGGAAATGGGAAGGGAGCGAAGGGATTGCTGGCATGGTTATAACCCCCCTTCTTTGTGCAGCACAAATGCAGTGAAGTTTCTGAGCTCACTAGCATGTAAGCACAAGATCCTGCCAGAGCTCTCTGAGCTTATCAGCTGATCAGCATGAGCTGTGGCTGCAGCCTCTGACTTCACACAGCTCCAGAATCTGAATTCAATGCTGTACTGGGGGTGGGGTGAGGGGAGGAAGGAAGGCAGAGTGGACAGCTGTTTTACTCACCCCCTGGACTTCAGACCTGTCTGAAAGAAGAGATCAGTCAGAGCTTGCACTGATCTGTTGCCGAGCTCAGAGACCTCCTGGCATGTGCAGGTCACTGGCAGGTAGAAGATGATCTGATGCACCAGTGAACAAGAAGAGCTCACTGGTATGCAACACGCTGTCATAGAGGGCATGTTTGCATGCCCAGTACCCTAATCCTGGATCTGCTCATGTATATAGAAAAAATTATAGTGTTACCTCAATATATATGTGCATTTATCTGAAGAGATACACATACTCTTTAAGATATTGACACAAGAAATATCTTCAGTCACTGGAAGGTGATAAGTACTTTGATATAATGAGGTCAGCCATTTGGGGGTAAATAGATATTTGCTTTCTTTCCAAATTGATCACTGTTTGATTCACTGTTAGAACTTATTAAAGCAGTGTGAAGACTTAATCATAAATTGTCTGACAGGAGTACAGTTGTCTTGTGTTCTGAGAATTTAAAATTTAGGGTTGGGTTTTTCAAAGCAATATAGATACCACTGAATTTCTATGTGACTTTTGAAAAATTAGCCCCAAAACTCTAGTTACCTTTCTGTTATTAATTGTGCATTGGACCCAACTTTAAATAATGTCAGTCAGGATTAGTGCTACTGGAAATAATAGTATGTCTATAAATTCATTATGCTTTTGGAAATCAGAATTATGCATTGTGCTATGTAAAATCAAAATTGAGGCATATCCATGTCTATAAGCTAAAAAATCAGTACATTTATGCTACTTCAAAATTTGGAATTTACTGTGAAAATGTAGATAAAATACATTCTATGCGATGTCAAAGGATTATGCCCCTTTTTCAGGTATGTGTAAATATGTTTGTTTGCATAGACTTCTCTTGGCTTATAGTAGAAAGTCATTTTGGTAATGATATGCAGTTTTTCACTTGGGTCAATATTATTTTTTGTATATTATACTGTTGTTGGCCAGATATTTGCATATATTCTTGATCCAACTTCAAGAAGATAAATAGGAAATGAGGATCACAGAAATTAGCAGCATCCTCTTTCTTGAAATTTGAAGCTTGTTCCAGACCACAATTATTGACTTATCCAAAATAAAAGTGAATTGGCCTTCTGCAATATTTTTTATCTTTTTTACAAATATTCAAAAATTCAGTGTTTCAGTAAGGTAAATGTTATCCCTGTTTTGTGACCACAGATACTGATGCAAAGACTTGCCCAAGGCAACCCAATAGGTTTCTGGTAGGCCAGGAATGCAACCCAGATCTTCCAACCTTCCACTATTTCCTTGTAACTTTTCTTCCTTCCTATAAGAATGAGGAGTAACAGGGGGTATAACACTTTACTTACATTTTATCTGAAAAATAATCAAATAGGTTGTATATGTACCTTCTTGACACCATACATTTTATAGTTTCAGATTTTTTTTAAATTAAATTAATATTTCAATACAACATGTGCATATATAAACCTGGTGTTACTCAACAGTTATGAATCAGACTGAAGTTGATTACTGGAATATTTAATGACATACAATATATCATACATAAAATAATTTTACAACTGTTCATGCTTTTAATACTAATATAATAATATATTAAAAAGTTCAAAATTATTTACTTAAAAGATAGGAAAATGGCAGAAAAATGTCATTAAACTTGAATCAGTACATCCAAGTTTCTCTAAAAGTCATATCAAGTATTATTTTCTTTTTTTAGTATAAACTTCTTGATATTTTCACTTTTTGAGAAAAAAATGTTTTCTAATCGTTTAAAAGTATCTTTCCAACATCTATACAGACTTTCTGCTTTGTTTGTCCTGAAAAGAGCTACATCTTTTTCAGCCACTTATCTTGGAGAATTTGGACAAAGCTCAAATGTAAATATTTGTGCTGTGAAAGTAACAGACATAAAACTGATACAGTGCTAAATAATTTTGTTGGCCAGATGGCATAGTGGCAGCAATAAAAACAGCCAAATGGGAGAGCTACATTTAATCCTGGACTTTGCAATATGGGTTTGCTGATGGTGAGATTGATACTTTTTTATTTCATTTTTATAGGGCACTGACCAGAAATTGTTTTCACTAATGCCAGCTGGCCTTATGAAGTGCACATTGCCTTACCCAATCAAGTTCCAATACTGCCTTCCACCATCACAGCATTGTTTTTCATTATGTAGCCATGTTTGGCAAGAACAAAGCATCTTGGTGTAAGTAGCTAGAGAACTGAAGTATAATGAAAGAGAGCAGACTTACACTATTTTATATCAGATGAGAATTGGACCCTTCAACTTTTTTTATTCAATTAAATAAGAATAAAAAGCAAGATTATTACTGAAAGCTAACAATTTGATGAATGGAGGATGTAGAGATATATATCTATAGGCTAGAACTTATGACAGACATGAAAATTTGACATTCCCACTCATCTCTCTTAGAAGTTAACACACAGGCTAGGTACACACATTACACGTAAACTGGTTTAAGTGATCAGAAACTGGTTTAAAGCTGTAACAGAACAGATGTTCAATGCACATAAACCAGTTTAAAAATTTCTGAAACTGGTTTGAGATAAACCTGGTTGAATGTAGTATCAGACCTAACTAATTTGAGTCAAACCAGTTTATGTAATGTCTGTCCCAGACCCCTTTCTGGTTTAAAATAAACCAGACTCCCCCAGCATCCTGGCATGTTTTCTGGGTTGGGCAGGGGTCTCTGCTCTCCCTCCCCTCTTCTCCCTTGCTGCAGATCTGGCAGAGACTTGCAGGCATGGAGAGTCTGCCTGACTTCTTCTCACTAAGCAGGGATTATTTCCCCCTGCCTCTCTGCCTTATGCAGACACCTTGGCATTAGCTAGCATACCACATGCTAGCTACAGTCCATGCTATGGGAGAGGATAGAGGCAGACAGGCTTTTTGAAGCTAATCAACAAGTAGCTTAAAGTCTTTCCTTAGAACAGCTAGCTGTTTAAGAAGAGCTCCATTAGTTAATGGAGAGAGGTTTTGTTTTCCTAATGGGTTGATAAACACCGAGTTAGGGGTGATAAACATTCCCTGCTGGGCAGCTCAGGGGTGGGGGGAATAATAGCATCTTGCATGGGCCTGACATGCCCTGCTCAGCTCAGCTCTGTGGAAGTGAGGGAGGGCTGCTCTAGCACCCCCCAGCTTCTAGCCTGAGTCACTGCAGCCATGTGCCTGCATTTCTGGAATGAAAAGGAAATGTCTATCCACCTGCAAATCAGTTCAAGCTTTGCAGGTTAGATGAAACTGCAAAGAATGAAACAATTCAGGGTCAGGTTTTTTTAATGTCTGTCCCTAGCCACACTGTTACACATAACATTTAGGGACTTTGCTATGCAGTATGCAGTAGAATTCCTAGTTCTGAGTTAAGTACTCAGGCCCCTATTATACACCTAAGAAAGACATAATCAGAAACTAGAAAATGCTTAAGTTGGCTAGGGGTTAAATCCTGTTCTAGTGTTTATGAATAGTGTACTTACAGATAATACATCTTTCCCCCCCCAACTCAGTCCTCCAAATTTGGGGTTATGTCTTAAGTGACAAAGCTGATTCTTCTTTGGTAGAATAAACACATGATAAACATAGAGAGGCTGGCTGTAATATCTGTGAAAATGACTACTACTTCTTTCTGGTGCATTAGATAGAAAGGGGCAGGAAGGTGTGGGGAGAAATCCAGTGTTAAACTTTTCACAGCTCCTAAGGAATTTGCAATAGCCATTGGCTAAGTATTATAGTTCGTGCCTGAAGCAGCAAGTGCAGGTGAATTGCTACATGCAGTTTATAGCAACTTAATGAGGATTGTAATATAAAAGCAACTCTTTATTATTTAGAGGAACTATTTACAGTAAAGAAGTACAGTTTTGTTACTGCCATTATAAGGGTCTGGGGCAGATCTTTGTTGCTCTCCTACTACACCAAGAAGTTCTTGCTGCCTGAGGCCTCCGAAGTTCCTGCTGCCACACTTCCTGTTCATTCTGTGCTTCCAGAAAAACTTGCTCCATGGCACACAGTTGGCCATGACTCTAGAATTTTCCCCTATATTCTGCCTTATAAATACAATGTGTGACTTATTTGAGGGCCTGTGGTGTATAAGAAGATATGATAATTCCATGTTTTTTAATTCATTTTTAGAAAGAATGACCCTCTGGCTAAGAATATAGATTATTCCTTTATATATGTGGGAAACTGATATTTTGATAGCGATGTACTTGGGCACTTCTGTGCCTTAGATAGCTACTATTTTTGTGCCTTTCAACTCTGTACCCAAGACTGTTGCCCTGGTCTCCTCTCATTGGCTATGTCACTGTATTATAGTCTTTACTTAAGGGCAGGGATTTAAACTGATCTCTCATATCCCATGGCAATCCCCTAGTCATTAAGCTATTCTGTTTTGGGTCAGGGAAAATGCACCTTTTAGCTGCTTTGAAGGGAAAAGGGAGCTACTATTTTGGAGTGCACATTAGCTGTTATGATATAACTGTTATGTCTGCACAGCCTTATAGTGATACAAGTTATCTAAATCCCTGTAACTTGACCTTGGATGAAACAGGGTTTCACTGCAACCACTTAATTATACTTCTATCACTACAGTATTATATAGACATAACAGTTACATTTTAATACCTTGTATCATTATTATTTAATGTTGATTCAATTGTTATGTCTGCCTATGTCCTTGGACATACATGTTTTAGCAGTGCTGTAGTACTGTAGTTGTGATGGTCCAGGGAATATGCAAGAAGCAAGTTTGGTTTGTGATATCTGTCATTGGACCGACCATATATGTCTATATAAGCTTTCAGGTACAACTAGCTCTTCAACTTTAGAAGAGAAGCTGATGTATTCTAAAATCAGTATGCATGAAAAATAATCCTTTTTCATTTTTAATAAATATGGCTGTGCATGTACTTTGTAGTTCATTACAGAATTAGTATTGTTAGGGGGGGAAACATTTGTTTCATGCCCCCAGCTTATAATAATGCTGCTGTTGAAAAGGGTGCACTAAGTATATAGAAACTTATTCTCTCATCAGTGAACCTCCTTGAAGGCAATTATAGTATTATGCAAGGTATTCTTGTGCAATGATGGGAGAATAGACCTTTAAAACATAGGCATAAACATTGACCAATATTTATGATAACTCGTTTGAATTTTTTCTTGAAAGAAGTGTACTTGTAATTTCGCTGTCAGGTATAAATGTGCTTTCATTGGCTACAAACCATAGTTCTTTAATCTCTTTGAGGCATTCTGAAAATAAGGTAGTAGAAATAATGTATCCTAAGCTTAATATAGCTTGGTTTTGATTGCATGCCTTACATAAATACCACAGATAGCAAATGATTTATGACACACTTTATTTTATGTGTCTGTTGAAGGATGAATTCACATTATAGTTCATCAAAGGCTATATTTCCATGCTCATAAAGCATTCAGCAGTCATCAGTGTCAATCAAATGTTTATAGACATTTTGACCATAAACATATTATCAACTTTGTTCATGAACTGATTTGTGAAAGTTTAAGACAAGTTCATAAACTTTAATATATATTTCTGTGTTAGAGCTACAGATCTGCCTTGTAACTTTTAAGGTCATGAGGAAAAGAAATCAGGAATTTGATGCATTTCCTGGAATGAAATGCAGGTCTACAGGAGTATACACTGAGTAATATGTGATGCACAGTGGTTAGCACTGTCTTTGAAGATGCAGTCTTATTCTTGTTACATAGTCTTTAAAATATTCATTTAAAAATATGCTTAGAGATATAATGCTACAACTGTGATTCAGTGAACTACTGTATTTATTATCAGGTACCACAACATTTTAAAATAAGATATATTATCATATAAAAATGTGTCAGGTAAAATAAATCTGCATCTGTATTGGTAACATATGGGCGTGTCAATTAAACAGACCACATCTCTACTAATTCCAATGGAAGAATTGCTACAGGACTACTTTTTCATGTAGCAAAAGTAGCAAAAAACCTTGGCAGGAACTGGGGTTTTGTTCTTCATATGTACAGTGCTGGGCAAACTGGGCCCATTACTAAGGTCAGAAGTGCTACAACAATATGTATTTCTCTTGAGAAATTCAATAAAACTGTGAGAGGGGAGGCAAAAGCCCACCCCCACAACTTGCCCCAGACCCCCTCCCGAGGTGCCCCAATACTTATCACAGAGACAGCAAAGAGCAGCAGCTGGGGAGAGACTCCAGGACAGGGAGAACAGGCTTGGCCCTACAAATCAGCAGGTGCAGGGGGCATGGCATCAGAGAGGCACAGGCTGCTCAAAAAGCATCTGGGGACTCAGCTGAAGGCTGACAGGGAGAGGGAGAGCTGAACGCCAGCAGGGAGATGCCGGCCGGAGACCTGAACAGTTCAAGCACTGCAGATGGGGACAGGAAGCCGAACATCTGCAGAGGGACACCGGCAGGTGAGCCAGGGAATTCAAGCCCCAGGAGCAGAGGGATGCCAGGGAGCTCCACTGGAGAGAAGCAGCCCCCCCGCCCCGGGACACCACAAAAGAGAGATGAGACCCCAACAGAGAACCCAAGTGCCATGGCAGGAAATGGCTTCACAGGACCACTGACGTCCCTGGGCAGCACAGCAGTGAAGGAGGCACAGAGAACCATGGAGCCACATGCAGGTGAGATGGGCAACACTGGCTGGTGGGACCTAGACAGCCAAGCTGCAGCTCAGATGGGCCCAAAACGGGAAGTGACATGGGCCCAAGGGAAGCTTCTCTGAGAGGGCCGACAGAGGCCCAGCACAGGGCAGCCACTCCTCCCAGAAGCCTACTAGGCAAAGACAGATGGTGGAGTCCTCAGCAAGACCAAAGGTCCTGGGAGACAAAATCCCAGGAGCCCATCAGCAGATGCTAATATTTTATGTTCAGCTTTTCCTAAGTTACAGTTAACCTCAGACAGAGGTGTGTTTAGTTGCCCAGGCCCCAGTCTGAAGACTAAGGATGGCCACTATATAAGGCAGGATCCTAATTTATTCACGCAATTTTGGGGAAAAAACGTTCTGACTTCTTTATGGATTTGGGCTGTGTTTTGAATGTGATGCCATAGAGTTTATCATATAAGTTTCTATGTACTTAGTGCACCATTTTCAACAGCAGCATTATTATATGCTGGGGGCATGATAAAAAACTCCCCCCCCATCCTTACAGTACTAATTCCATAATGAACTACAAAGTACATGCACAGCCATATTTATTAAAAATGAAAAAGATTTATTTTTCATACATACTGATTTTAGAATACTTCATCATCTTTGTTAATCATGAATATTAAAATTCTAGTTATGAAAATACTCCAACCAAGTTTGAATTATTCCTAGTTTTGAGAATCATTTTCACTTTATTCTATATACTTGTTTTTCTATTTTAACACCAGCATACATGTGCTGTAGCTTTTCCAGTTTCTATCATTTGCCTTTAGATATGGAACAAAGACATTAAAATACATGCCAGTTTCTTATGGTGAAACGGTCAAAAGCTGGGTGAGAGAAGGTGAAAGCATGCTTGATTTGCACTGTGAAAAGGAAAGTGAAACTACACTTGTTAAAGCTGATATAATTCAATATTGCCAAAATGACAGAATTTTCAAACCTTCAAAAAACAATGGGGCTGTAAGTACCTAGTACCTTGGAAGTGAAGCTACAGAAGTCTAAATATGAAGGCAAGTCCCTAAATTATTCACCCAATTTTGGGGAAAAAATATTCTAAATTCTTTATGGATTTGGACTATTTTTTGAATGTGGATACCCTTGAGTTTATCATAAAGTGTTATCTTATACATTCATCCTCCATGAACATTTTCGTAGAAAAAGGAAGACAATGTATAAGTTTACACTTGCTTTACAGTCTATGTTTATCATTGTAATCAAGGTAAAAAAAATCAAGATAGGAAAACAAACATATATAAAAGGTATGCTATGGGCTTCCTCCTGATTCAGGAAGGTATCTGTTTAAATATGAGAGGTAAAAAACTGGACCTGGAAACCCCCCTGTGTTTTTTGTCAATAATAACCATTCTACTATCTCTCCTTCAGTGTTCTTAAGCCCTCTTTAAAATAAAGGAAAATAACCCTGTCATATACCATGCATTTTATCAATTCATGTTGCTATTCTTTATGATATCAGAATTATTATAATAACATTTAGGGTTTCAGAACAAAATGAAAACAAATGCAGTGAATGTGGATGATTTTTAATTCTCTATGTAAAGAGAAACTATTTTGTTACTGGGGTGTTGGTGTTTTATCAGCTATGTTTCATTGCCAAGTCACTATTCCCCCTTCCACCACCCCCTCCCACCACCTGTCTCTCACCTATTGCCTCTCACCTTCTCTGATTGCTCACTACCACATATTTGCATTTTCATTTACCTGCATTCCTGTATACTGGCTTCTGTCCCATCCAGGAGAGCACAGTGCAACTGTAGACTCTCCCTCTGCCTGAAGAAGGGTGTTTGTACCTGAATGCTTGTAAAGAACAAATTTTTTCCAACTATTTAGTTGGTCTAATAAAAGATAGCACATTTACCCAAAGAACCTTGTCTGCCTGTTTTGTTCCTGTGCCTTTCAAACATCAAGCATCTTGGCTAGGGTGCAGACATTCAATAAAGCCAGAGCCTGAATTGATTCAATCTTTGCAGGTTAGTCTAACCTTGCTAGGCTAAATCACTTTGTAACTGAACAGACATCCCAGACATGCAGGCACATGCCTGCAGTGGCTCAGGCTAAAAGCTGAGGGGTGCTAGAGCAGCCCTCCCTTCCCTTGCACAGTACTGTGCTGTGGGAGGGGGAGGGGAAACATGGCCAGGCCCAGGCAGGATGCTTTGATTAGGGAGGGTTTCCCCCACTTCTGACTAGCCCAGCAGGGAACTGATAACAGTGTTTATCAGCCCTAAGTCAGTGTTTGTCACCTCATTAAGAAAACAACATAAGGACATTACCAGCTACCTCTTGATTCGCTTCCTCCCTTCTGCCATAGCATGCACCGTAGCTAGCATTTGGTCTGCTAGCTAATGCTGAGAGGTGTCTGTAAGGCAAAAGGGATATGGGGTGGGGTGCAGGGATGCCTGCAGTCTGTGCCAACCTGCAGCCAGGGAGGAGAGGGAAGGGGCCAGTTTTGCATTGGAACAGAGAGCCCCGCCCACCCTCTAGATAGTGCCCAGGCTGGTTGTCCCTATCACTCCCACACCAACTTACACCACTTATCTCTAGTATTATTTCAAAGAAGAAATGTAGCTCCTCAATCTGCCAGGGAATCCATCAGTGAAAACCCTTGCATCTTTACAAAGTCCCATTGAAATAACTGAGCCTCAGATGGTGTAAGTCTGCATAAGCCTTTTGTAGGATGAAGCCCTGGTATTACAAAAATATATAGCTGAAGTGCAAGAAGTAATGCCCTCTAGAGCGCTTCATTTTCTCAGTAATGAAAAACATTCTTTCAGCTAAGATTAGATGAGACATTTTGAATACCCTTGCTATTAGACCACAGTGTTCTGTCTAGAGTTCATTAGATGAACCAGAAAAAAAAAGAAAAAAAAAATCAATAAAGATTTGAATTATTTATACATATATTGCAACAAATGGATCTGTTTGGTTCTTGAGGCTCACCGTATGCTTGACTTCACTTTCAACATGTGTTTCATTTTTTCTTTTTGTTTTCATTAGCTATTCACAATAAAATTCCAGAAAGTAGCAGCCATTGACTTTCTCTGGAGGAGGATCATAGCCTAAAAGTGCATATGGCTAGAAAGCAGCCCCAACATTTATATACATACATATACATACTCATTCTACTTTTTTCATAGGGAATACCAAATAACTTCATACAGGTGATGTTACTGTAATCAGCTTAGACTGTGGAACAAGAAATGCAAGGCCTAATACTTTTTTTTAGGTTTCTGAATCAGCTTGTCTCTTGTATTTGCTTATATTTTATTTGCTTGACTTACACAATTTTTTCTTAATTACGCAAATTTTAAATATATTAAAACTAAATATGCTTGAATTATAAAAGAAACCATCATCCTCAATGATGATGTTCATACCTCTGCAAGATACAATCATGAAGGTTGTCATACCTCAGGCTTCCAAACATGAGGGTTACAGACAGACCTTACTAGTTTAAGTGATCAGAAACTGGTTTAAACTGTAACAGAACAGATATTCAGTGCACATAAACCAATTTCAAAATGGTGAAACCAGTTTGAGATAAACCTGGTTGAATATAGTATCAGACATAACTGATTTGGGTCAAACTGGTTTATGCAATGTCTGTCCCAGACCCCTTGCTGGTTTAAGTTAAATCAGACACCCCTGACATACATACCAGAATATTGATGAATCTGTGGGTGGTAAAAACCAGTAAAGCTCCATTGAGTTCATTGTGCTTAAAAGCAAACTCAGTGCTCCACATTCAACTACAAAGGCTGGTCAAAAAAACTCTATAGCCTAGTGGTCTGGGCACTCAAGTAGCATGGACTCCTGCTCCAAAGACTTTTTTCATATTCAATAATAAATATGTATAATGACTGAATTCTATTATTATTATTGAATATTCATAGGATATATAGTTGAGCAGTATTAGGCACAGGAACCTAGGACTCCCCTTCCTAGGTGAGTGCCTTAATATGATGCTTAAAATTTATGTACTGTGTCGTACTTCTAAATTCATCTTAAATATTTTTCTGCACAGTAACAATTTTTCAAAAGAACTAGAGAGCAGAACCATCCAGAAAAGTATGTGGCCTGGTGGTTAGGGTTTTTCCTCAGGCTAACGAGGGATTGAGGCATACTTTCTGGTGAGTGATGCAAGTATTAGACTATTGGGGCACCATCTCTCTTGCCCCTCTTTTGCCTTAAAGATATGGACTGCAACTTCATTTTATTCTGTCATTATAAGGTTAGGAATTCTCAGAAAAAAAATAAAGGCCTAGGGATATGGACTGAGTGGGTGACTCTGGGACTTAGCTGTTGAGAGAGATCTTGGAAAGTTCTGAGCATATACAGAATATTAGGCACCAGAGTATTTTTTTTAAGTGAAACAGGCAGTGAGTTTAGGTACCTCAAGTGTTGGGCAGCAGTTGGATAGATTTTTTTGGAATCTAAGTGCCTGAGCTCCATCTGAAAGCTGAGTAATTCCTTAATTGTATGTACTGCTAAATCAGACCTGGTACATGAAAATTATCTAGGGCTTTTTTGCACCTTGCATGGTAAAGTGTGTGGAAAGGAAATGTTAAGTAACAAAAAAAAAATCACAATTGGAAATACAGACAATTTTTCATCACCTTATTTTGGTGCAGAGCAAAAGGACAGCAGGTGTAAATATTCAGAGGTGAGTATCCAAAATTTCCAGATGAAACTGAAGATTTCAACCTAACATATAAAGAATTGCCCAATGGCAGAGTTTCTTGTCCTCTATCAAGAGCAACTCAATCACCATGAAGTACATGGCCCTACAGTCAACATATATACATTACTTATATTCCAAGGGGGTTAGAAGTCACAGAGCAGAGTTCAATGCTGTGTTAAATAATAGGGGCAATATGTAGGGGGTGCACGCAGGTGCATGTGGACCCCATGAGTGTGGCTGTGCACCCCCTACAAAAAGCTGTCATTGACACTGTTGGCAGTGCTGTGGGTGGTCGCTACATGCCACCCGCCACTGACACCACTGGCAGCATCCGTAGGTGGTCAGAGATCCCCCCTTCATGTTTCCGATGCTGCTGCCATCATCTGTGGGTGGTCACTGACCCTGGTCAATGCTTGCCACCCCCACCCCCCACCAACAGTGCTGGCGATGTCTGCGGGAGCTCTGCGCTTACCATCGCTGTGCTCCCATTGCTGCCGCTGCACTTCCCCCACCTCCATGCCCCCCCAGCCACCGGGGGTATGCGTCATTCATGTTAAGTAGTATTACATTCCATAACATTCCTCATTGTATTGATAATTCACTAATTTATAAGGGAAACATGTATTATCATTCAATCCTATGTCTGTCTGGCTATGCCCATGATTTTATTTAGAGCTCCTTTTTCAGTGTTGGCAGCTAGGTGGTAGAAGGAGCAGACTGCAAACATGTTTTTATGTTTTTGGCCCCATCGTATGTGTTTTGACCACTTCCTTGTTTCCTTTATGCACAATGAAGGAGAGAAATACAAGACGTTAAAATTTTACTTATTAGAAATCACAGAGCAGGATGTTGAGGACTAGTTTACTGGGCTAGGAAAAGTCAGATGCAATAGGAAATAACAGAGGAGTAATGGTTGATTCTCTGTATAGGTGGAGGTCATCACTCATTCAGGATTGGTTCCTGAACCAAGGCTCAATACCCTATTTTCACCAAAAATAACCCAGAATTTTGTACTCAGTCAATTATAGATGAGTAATATAGCTGCATAAATATATTTATATCGTAAATAGCAAGCATATTGATTTGGAAGGACTTCTTTAGGTGACTTTGCTGGACTTTTTGAAGGGTTCTTGGTTGGACTTTTTGAAGGGTTCTTGGCTGGAGTCTTCTCAGAAGTCTTAGCTGCAGGTTTTTCTGGAATCTTGTCTGCTTTCTTAAAGAAATTGTCCAAGGAAGTTTGGACAAATGTTCTCCAGGGAGATGGGTGACGCAGTGAACTTGTTCACTGGCATAGTGTTGCATCAGGCCAGAACAGATGAGTGAGGGCCAGGGCTAGAATGCTGCCCTGAAAGAGAGGGGGCGGAGGTAATGGGGGCTGATAAGGTAGCCTGGAGGGGATGTGGTTCAGCCCTAATCCAACTGCGCAGGGGGCAGGTTATGGCCCAGCTCTGATCCACTATGCAGAGCTTGGGATTTTGGCAGCAGGGAGGGGTGGCAGTTTTAACTGTTACTGTTCCCCAGCCACAAAATTTCCTGACCCTTGGGGAGCCCCACAGGCTGGATTCCAAGGCTCTATGGGCCCTACTCGACCTGAGATGCTGGCAGACTGAAACTTTGAATCACTAGGGGATCTGATACAGAAATTCAGTAGATTGGTCTAACCTAAATTGCTTAATTCTGATACTACCTCCATCCAGTTCTATCTTCGTCTAAGTTCTGCCATTTTTAAACCAGTCTGGGCATGCTGAACTTCTTTTTGGTTATAGGCATAATACCAGTTTCTGCTCACTTAAACTGATTTATGTCTAACGTCTGTACCTTACCAATGTCTCTATTAGAAAAGAAATATGATGACAACAAAATAAATGATGTCCTCTGTTGGAACTGGTGAAATAGCTAGGTCTGGTGTGGTCTGGTCTTGTCTTTCTTTTTGTTTTCCTTCTTTCCTTCCTTTCTTCCCTGAAGAAAGAGCCATTACAAACTTGTTTAAAGGTCACAGCCATGTGAATCAAAAAGGATTTCAGACCTTCAAAAATAATTGATGTGATTAGACAACCAAACATGAATCATATGTAAAAAGAATAATTCTAAGAGAACTTTTGATCCTTTGAAATTAAAAAAGTGTTGTTTTGAAATTTCCAGTACAGCTGTCAGTAAAATTAGGAACATGAAATAATTTCTTTAAAAGTCAAATCTTAACATTTAGGCTTATTGTTAAACAAATACATATTAATGGACCATCCTGTTGTTTTTGGTTTATGTAGGATTTAGCAGAATAGAGGCCTTGTCCATGACTGGAACTGACAAGGACTAATATAATAGAGAGAAGACAATGACTACATTATTATTAATATTATTATTTGTTCTTGGTATTGAAATACTTCTTTTTTTATCTGAGGGAACCGTCGTCCTTCTGATGCTGGTTCATTATCAAGTTGGCATGAACTCTTAAAATTTTACTGCTTGTAGAAAATAATAAAAAGGCTGCCAAATAATTCCTCCTCTTTCTTTTTTTATTGTAGTACTTGCCTGAGGTACTACAGCCTTCTCATTGAAAAATAATACCTATTTAATTTGCCAATTGTATATTAAGCACAATGACAGGGACTGTGAAATGTGTGGCTTGAAGGGGGAAAGGAGTTGTGTGGGTTGAATCCATTCATGCAGAACAGTAACTATTCATTAATATTTTGTTTGTTAGTCTTTTCACAAGCTAATAGCAATTAAGAATGAATACAAAGAAAAGGGTAATGTTATGTTTTGTCAAAAATACAGTCTTTAAAAAACACCTTGAATATGTATGATTGTTTGATGTTACTGCTTCCTACTATGCAGATTTACCTCATTCATATATCAATATAATTATTTTTATCTCATGAGCCATTTTACATTGATTGATTCTCTGAGACTAACAAGGATTGTCTTGTAATATTTTAATTTGGCTTTATAGCAAGAATTTAAAACTCTGCTAGCTGTATAAATACCAACCACATGAGAAGTAATAGAATAAGTTAAAAAAAAGTCAAGGAATGTGAGAATAATGAGCATAATCATGTTAGTACCATCATAGTAAGGCTGTTGTTGTCACTGTATTTAAGTAATATTAGAATTAGTGTCAATATCTCTCTGGTTTCTTGAATTGCTGTCCCTCCATGTTATATCCCCCAGAGCAAAAGGGAAGGTAAGTTTTGCCATGATGCCACAAGATGAACTATTGCTATTGCTGCAAATATTGTAGGTCTGATTTTCCATCAGCTCATGTCTTGAGCCTGAAAATAACTTATATTAATATAAAACTGGTATAAGTGAATGGAAAAAAAGAAAAAAGAAAAAGCATGCCTCTAATGTCATTGCTGTGCAAAATTGGATAATTTTTAGACTACAACTGATTTTACCAGGGAAGATCAGAGTAGGTGAGCAAAGATTCACTTAAACCACTGTAATGTCCCTGCTCACAGCTCTCTGAGCTGACCAGATATCAGATAATTTCTCAATGTGAAGCTGTGGGTGTGTACAGAAGTGCTCTGTGCACATTTACAGCACAGTAACTTAGAGCACTTTTTATAACACTATAAAGTTACAGCATTCTTAAACATGACAGAAGTGCAGTGTTTGGTAGTAGTTGGGGAGGTGTGGCATCTAACCCTCCCTGCATTTTCCAGGTTAGGAGGCATCATGCCACATCCTCCGGTGCTGGTGAGTAGGGGGTCGGGGGGCTGGAGGAGGGGGGAGGAGACCATGGGGGGGGAAATATTTCACATTAGTAACATCATGAATTAAAAATATCCATTAAAAGGGTCATAATGTGGGTGGGTGTAACTTGTCATTTCCTGTCTTTTTCAAACTTAGCCCTTTACAACTTGCGTATTTTTCTTAAGAGCAAATTATTTAATCTATCCTGTCTCTAAATTAAGAAATACTTATGTATGTGATTTGTGTAATGACAATTAATATACGAATAAAAGTTTGGAAGACCAATCCAGCAACACTCCATTAGTTTATTAATTAAGTATATTAAAAAAACCCAAACTTTAATACCATATAGCATGTATTACCAGCTTTAGTTGGACATGGCACTGCAGCATATTCTATGAAACAAGATCAGCATGTCACTTCATGTGATCCCTTTATAGCTAACTTGTTAATCCTACAGAATTAGCTCAGTCAGTACTTGTATCAGGCAGAAAAGTGTTAAAAATATCACACTACAAATATTTCTTACTGGTGAATATCTGGCAGTTGCCGAAAATGATGCAATGTGGGGGACTAGACCTTTTCCAAACAAGAACGTTATGCTTACCGGACAATATCCAACAAAAGTAACTAAACTAAAGCTTATTCAAAGTTTAACCAGGCCAGTGGGTCTTCAACCTAACTAACAAATTATTATGAGAATTTGGTTAAACCTGACCACTACCAAAGCTTTATTTTAATTTATACGTTAATTAACTAGACTAAGTAGATGGTGAAAGAATACTTTAAGGTATTTGTGCTTACTGTATGATTGCACATTATATATAATTTTAAAGCTTATAGAGTATTGATTTTCACACCATTAAACAATTCTGAAAAAAAAAAGGATCAATGAATTTAAAATAGAATAAGCTTTTTCCTCATAGAAAAACGCTGTATGCGATGCAGCATATTAACATGTTTTGTATGAACACTTAAGCAAGCTGGCAGGCAGTGCTGGACTTCTGTTCACTGTGAGACTTCATATGAAGCAATCTCTGCCTGATTTTCATGGGCACAATAGTGCCCTCTACACAATAGTGCCAAAACTTTGTGCACACACCTTGACCCACTCCTATATTACACAACGAACACTGAGATTCCATTTGGAGAAATATTCATAGCTTTGGGAGGTGATTTCAGGCAAATTTTGCCTATTCTTTGTGGGCTGAGCACCCTTATAATAGAGAACTGTTTTAAAACATCACCATTGTGATGACATTGTTTAAATATAGAAACTTCAGTGTAACATGAAAGCAATAACTGCAGCAGATTAATTTATTGCTTATCTCAAGAGAATTGAACAGGGGATCTGCATATAAAGATTTCTCTGATCTTATTTGAGTGGTAAAAAACTGCCTTTAAAAAAAATCCAGTTTAATCAACTGTGTCTATGGCAGTGACTTTTCAGAGAATGCTATTCACTGCAATTCAAACGATGTGATATTGTGTCCCCCAAATGAACACACTGATACTATAAATGAGGATGCAGAATTATTGGAGAAGAGATTAGTAGATAGTGTAGATAACAAACATGGCAACAAGGAGATCCAGTATCCAACTGAGTTTTTCAATGGTTTGTCGCTATGCAGTTTTCCTGCCCACACTATAATGCTTTAGTGGAAATGATTGTGATTCTGTTGCAACATATGAATCTGAAAATTGGCTTATCAGCAGCATGAGACTGATCATAGAAAGACTACAACACTACAAACACAGAAGTGATAAACAGCAAAAGCTACTGGAAAATTTGTGTTTTTGCCAAGAGTCATGTTATGTCCATCAAACACAGCTCTACCTTTTAAGTTATGCAGGAGGCAATTCCCTGTCAGAGTTGCTTTTGCAGTGACTATCAACAAAAGCTAAGGTCAAACACTTGATAGAGTAGGGGTTTACCTACCACAGCCTATGTTTGTACATAGCCAGCTAGTTATATGTTGCAATGTCAAGAATGAAATCGTTTGACAACCCGAAAATGCAGATTATGCAAATGATCTATACTACCAAATATGGAAGATGTTATCATGAAAAAAATGGTATTCCATGAATTTTCTAGCAAAGTTCATAATTATAATATACTGCTCAAGATCACATGCTGTTCCTCTCCTCTTCGTGACTTGCAAAATAATGTACCTTTATAATGTTTGTTTAAATGATATATTTGAATGCCTTTCTGAAGAATTTTGAGTTCAAGAAGAGATTTCAAAAGGTAAATTGACTATTTTGTTATATTTTAACCCCAGATTCTGTGGAAATACTTTGAAGCAAATGACTTTAAATCTATAAATCAGCTGTATGAAAAGGTTGAAATGAGTACATTGGGCCAAATTTTTTGACAGAAACAATATGTTCTGCTTTATTGATGATTTCAAAGTTTTTGCCACAAACTTCCCACATATTTAACACAAATGTGGCTGAACATTGATAGCAAATTCAATAGAGAGTCAAACATTAAAAGAAAAACACTGGAAAATCAGAGGAAGAAAAGGAAGAGTTGCAAAAATAAATTAAATGAGCTCAAGTTGGTCAGTGGAGCGATGTATTTGATCACTTGTTATAAGTGGGGGCCAATCTTTTTGGCAGGAGTATCACAAATCTGCCCTTCACACTCCCTGAGTGCCACTACCAATCCCTTTCCCAAACCCAATCCGCTGCTCAGCTTCCTACTCCCTATCCTGTAGTTCCTGTGAGCTGCTGCTCTGCTTTCTGCTTCATGCCCTGTGCTCTCTTTCTATTCTGATGCTCTGCTTTCTGCTCCCTGACTATCTGCCACTGTGCTGCCTGCCCATCTCCCTAATTTGCTACATGCTGCACACGGTTTGCCTGTGTCACCTGTGGCACTTGTGAGGCAATTTGGTCACCTTGGTGTTATAACCTGAAGCATTTTTTCACTTTAAGTCTTCATGCAAAGAGCTCGGAGTTGGTGAACAAATTTGATATTAAGAGGTATTCAGAAAGAATTTTACATTTGAACCAAACATGCAGTGAGAATAAACATTTTTAGTGAACATTTTCTGGTACACGCTTGCATGTTCACAACATAAAATAGATATATGAAACCATGTATCAGTAAGTGGCACAATTAAATGGCAGTCTAATTTTCAAAGATTATGAGGATATAATACTTGAGTTGGTTTAAGATTAATAGTATCTTCATCCACTAGTATGTAGCCTGTACTAAGTATATTGCATGATGCTTTGTATGGAATTACTATTTATCATGAGGACCAGAATAAACAGCAGTACAACTATTGAGATTTTTCTATTTTTAAAATGCACTGAACTAATCAACTACAGTGTTTCTTAACTGTTCTGATAGCAAGCACACATTATCATCCAGGTCTCTTTCATTTTATCAGCAAAGTACAGGCTTACTCCTTACTCCATGAGGCATGATGCATTCAAAATTTATAATACTTTGACTGAGAAGATCTGCTTCTTAGAAGTCATGCAATATAGAGTTCAGAATTCCAATGTCTGTAGTAGCTGAAGAAGTGTAATAAATACTGCAGACTGCCAATTAACATGCACATCATTCTTTGGGGAAGGATTTTACCAGCATTATATTGCATTCATTTAAATTCTGTGGAATAGACTAAATTGGCTCTACTGAACTGAATATGATGCGTGTTAATTTTGTGTGAAATAATTCTTGCTCAGACCAGCACTTGAGAAAAATGGTAAAATGAAAACCTGTATCTGTTTAAAATTCAGTGCTAATAATTTATGAAAGGGCCAGCACATTTTCTTTAATTTTGAGAATAAATAATGAACTTGGAGACTTTCAGCCTTTTCTCCATAACAGTCCATTCTTACGTCTCCCCCAAGCTCTCTTCTTTATTTGCTGGAATATCATTTCCCTTATATGCTATGGGAAGAGGGAACTGTGGTCTCATTTCCTGGGACCTGGTCACAAGTCTCTGTTGAGCTGTATTACTCTGAGTTTTGTGAATTCCACATAATGCATGGGTGGGATTTTATTGCCACAGGTCACCCCAAACTGGTGATATCAGATGCACTGATCGATGACACCTTTGGATAGACCACACTTTAAAGCCAAACTTTTAGAAGTGGGTGATGATACCCACTTTCTTGGAAAAGAATCTCACATAAGGAACCAGAAAGAAGTTGAGCTGAAACACTGTTTTAGGTCATTGTCTGCATATATTTAATTGGAGACATGTATACAGTATCCCTATATTACATTTTATTGTAGAACAAAACACAGCCTTCCTCCAGAAAATAGTTGTATTTGTATACCATATTCACTCACATACTGTAAGTACTTTTCTCCCCCTAAATCAGGCCCCCACCATTGGGGTGCATCTCTAAAGCAGAGAACCTGATTTTTCTGCTTTGGAATAGAGGCGGTGTGGAATAGAGCAAGCAGACACTGTGGCTGCCAAAATGGGGCTGCAAGATGGGGCTCTCAAGGTGCTGCAAAAAACAGGAGCACAGTCCACTGTTAACCCTGTCACACCCACTAGTGAGGCAGTAGCCTTTGGCTGAAAAGCCGCTGCCCTGGCTGAGGTCTGATGCTGCATGCAATCTATATTATCTTAATGAGGCTTGGGGAATAGAAGCAACTCTTTATTGCTTAAAGGAACTTTATATAAAGAACTGGTACAGTAAAGAAGTAACAGTGTTGCTACAGCTCTTGCAAGGATCTAGGACCTAGCCTTGTTTCTGTTCCTGCTGCCTCACTCAAGACTGTACACCAGAATGCCACACATCATGGACTTCTTTCTTCTGTGTTCATATAATATGCAAAACATTATCTTGCTTCCATAGGGGACAAAAAAGTAGTAGTTTTATTATTTATTGGAATAACAGCCCCTGTTTTCACTTGCAATATTGTTTTAGGGAAAAGGAATTTCCCCCAACAATCGTCTCAGATAAGTTTTTTATATGAATTGGTGGTTCAGCTGGTGTAAGGTCAATACAATGAGCTGTGACTCAGGCTGCAGGGTCCAGAAGGCATTGATCACATTGAATTCATCATAGCTGTTCTGTACCTTTGGTATTATATTATACCATATCACCTAGCAGCACTCTTGATCAGAATTGAAATCCGAAATGTTTTTCTCTCTTTCCTGCACCCAAAGAAGCTCATTAAGTGTTTCAGCATACCTTTTGAGGTTTCACTATTCCTAGGTTACACTTATTTATCTTATAGAGGTTACACATACTCTAGTCTTAAAAGTTTCTCTTTTGCCACAGTCTTCCCAAGGTGGAATGAAAGTGATAATACAAAAGAGTTATGCTGTGTAACTCTTGTTCAGATGATCTCCAGTGGATTCCCTATTACCTCTTTAAATAGAACAAATCTCCCTTTTTTCTTCTCAGTGTAAACCTGATGTAAATAAATAAACAAATAAATAATACTGCTCAATGGGGAAGGAGAAAAGGAAGGAATTTTAAATGAATCAAAAAAGTTTGTTTACTGTTAGGGAAGATGTGATTAATAACCAATTTTTCTCTACTTTTTAATTTAGTCTGGAAGTCAGTCCAGCTCCAGGACTAGTAATAAGAAAAAAAATTAAAGGGATATATTTTTAAATAACAGTTACGTCTTCTTAAAGTATTTTTTTTATTCTGCAGACAACTTAGCTTCAGCCTAAGCTTAGATTCACAGATTTCCAGTCTGTGTATTTCAAAACAGTTAAACTATTCAAGTTTTTCATTTATCATAATTATACATGGGATTTTACTACAAGCAGGCTCCAACACTCTATTAACAATCCATTCCAAGATAGTCAAAATTTGACCCATCTGGGCACATTTGCGTCTGAATGTGCCTGAAGAAACTCCGGCATAGTTTGCACTAGAGTGCTGGGCACACCATCTTCAGGTGCACTCAAGACCACAGCATATTGAGCAGCCTCAGTTGGCAGGAGGTCCACGGCATCAGCCTGCCATCCCAGAGCTGCTCCACCACAGCTCAGCGTGCTGTGTAGGGGATGGCTAGGGCACGAGGGTATTACAGTGCAGGGCTAGCCAGCCAGCCCAGTCACCATCTACACATGGGTTGCAGCGACTTGTCTGAGACAGTACTATCCTATGATGGAGTTAATGAGTTTAGTCCATCCTTATAGTGTTGCACATGTAGACAGTGAGGCTTTACTACAGAGGTAATTAGGCAACTCAACAGTAAAGCACAAATGTAGATGCACCCGCTGGGTGACAATTTAGTCAGCAGACTAAATTGCTGCACAGTAAAGCATCACTGTCTACACATGCACGGCAATTAGGGAGGAATAGACTAATTTACTGCACTGCTGGATAGTCCCATCAGATATAAGTGGTATCCAGCAGTGCTGGATGTTGGGATTAGTTTGCTTTGGCTCAAACTGAATTCGAGCATATTCAGTCACATTAATTGTACATGTAGATGTGCCCTCTGTATATTAAAGCTGGGGACTGGACAGATGACTTAGGTGTGGTTTGGAAGGAATCTTTTCCTAGGGCATGAAGTCACTGGAAATGTTTTCACAAATGTGTCACCTCTTTACCTGGGGAAAGGTGGAGGTGGAGAGGAGGATTGGTTTACCTCTCCATTTTGACATTTGTTCTTATGAATGATGATTCTATGGGGGAGAATTCAGCACTATACAGATGGTCTGTAGTGCATCTTTATACATACACAACTATTCTTCTACTAGAGATCCATGAGCAGCCACAGGGAATGATAAAATATTCCTCAGTACAGACTGCTGTGTATTGTAATGGAAAAATATTCATATTATTGGAGCTCAGGCTACACAGTCAACTTTCTACATCAGTTTGGAATCTTATTTTAAAAATGTTTTGATGTTTGAACATTTTAGCTTTGAGCATTATTTTTATTATTTTTTGCTGACACTTTTGCTGTTTATATTGTCTTAGAGCCATAGGGAATTTGCCAGTTGTGTATAAAGGAAGAAAAGTTTAAATTGCTAAATAGTCTTATTTTTAGTGTGTTCTGCATTTTGATTTTTGGAGCTAATTGCTCTGAAAACTTCCATAACACTCATAAGCTTTCCTCCCTCCCCTTTTAATAAAACTGAGCCATACCCTGGATCTTAGCAGGGAGCCACTTGGAATGTACTAGTAACTGTAATATGTTCAGGAAATAAAGTGCTCATATTTCTAAAACAGAAATATCTCCACTCATGAAATCAAGAAAGGCAGTAAGTCACCTTACTCGGTAATAATGTGATAAAAGCAATATAGCAACTATGTCAAAACAGTTGAAATAGCCTATGAGTTTTGTCAGTGTAAGGAGAATAATTAATTTTGTTGAACTTGCTTAGCCTTACTTAACTTTCTGTAGAATACATGCTTGCTTGTGCTTAAGGATATCTCCTATTACCTGAAAATAGTCATATTAGAGTGAACGGACAAGGAATGCCAAGAACACAGAAAAATTATCTACATTTTATTAGACTAATTTAAATAGTTGGGGGAAAATGTTTATAGCAAGCTTTCGGGTTTAAAAACCCTTCATCAGGCTGAGGAAGTCTCTGCAGTTGGTGTGTGCTCTTCCTGGATGGAATGAATTGTACAAGTAGTTTACTATTGAATACTAATGAATAGTAATAGTAACTAATGAATAGTTTGCAAATATTAATGTAAAGAGTAGTCCAACCCATTCCTACTTTTAACCTTATATAGGGTGACCACATCTCTAGGGTTACTATATTTCTATACTATATTTCCAGATCCAAAAAAGAGGACACCTGTCATGGAGCGGGGGAAGGGGGAGCATGATAGTGGGCAGGGGAACAGTGACATGCCAGTGCCCTGCCCTGCCCATTGTGTTGCCTCTCACTGACAAACCACACCCCCCCAGCCCTGCTGCTGCCCTTCACTCCCAAACAGCAGTACCCTTCCCCCCACCTCTTGCTGGTGCCCCTCACTCCCAATCCACACCTCCCTGGCCTTGCACACCCATTCATCTATCCTGTCCCCTGTGCCTCTCATTCCTGATCCACAACCTCCTGCCTCCCTCGGAGCCCTGGTGGTGCCCCTCACTCCCTATCCTCAGCTCCTGCCAGCCCTGCTGGTGCCTCTTCCAACCTGTAGCCCTTGGACCCTCCAGCTGTGCTGGTGCCACTTAGTCCCAACCCACCCACAGACCTCTGTCCCCCCAGCCCTGCTGCACAAGCAGCTCCTGCATTGCACATGCACTCTTTCTCTCTCTCTCTCTCTCTGTTTACCTAGCTTGCTGCAGCTCATGCAAGGAACACATGACCCCCAGCAGCCAATTTCCCAACCCCAAGCAGCCATCCTGGGACAGCAAAAAATCTGGACATTTGTTCTTATTTTAAAAATCTGCCTGGACACAACACAGAGGTCTAAAAAATAGGACATGCCCAGGAAAACCCGGACATATGTTAAACCTGCCTGACATGTCATGGTTTGGCCAGGACAGTCCCGGATTTCGTAAGCCATCCTAACATTCCAGCTGGTTGATGAAAAATGAAGCAAAAATCCCAGATTGGCACCACCCTGCCCACACGTGCCTGGCCCAACTCCTCCTGAGCAGCAGCTGGAAGCTTAGGAGGCAGGCTAGACTGAGTACTGCTCCTCCTGCCTGGGGTGGGGATCAGTGTAGGTGTTGCAGGCTGCGGGAGAGGGCTGAGGCTAGGGCCCAGGCAGCTGCATGGGGTGAGCCAGGATAGTCATCCGCTGCTGGCAGCCAGCTGCCATGCTGCTGAGTCTGCTGCCAAGGCCCAGGCTACATATGGTGGCTCATCAGTGGTGGAGGGAGGCACTGTGTAGCTGTGCAACATGGGCTGGTGGAGTCTTACGTGGGCTCTGCACAGGAGCCAGGTCCAGCCAGGTCTAGCCTCTGTGCATGGGGGAAGGAGCCCAGCCATGGGTCTCTGTGCTGTCTCTCCCCACCCTGCTTCTCCATCACCATGGATTCAAGTCTGGGTGAGTTCAGTGCCCTATCATACAAATGTGCTGGATGGGACCCTGGTGTCTGCATCTGTGTGTCTGCATGGGGAGGAAAGTATGGATGCATGTGTGTGTGCGTGTGCATTCACGTATACCACCATCTCCCTTCCCCCGCTCCAGATTTCCTTTCCCTTATCCCAGATTTTTTTAAAAACAATATGATTTCCCTAGGCACACATAACATCTTATTGTGGTACTGTTTGCATAATGCTTTGAAGATCCTAAGTGATAATGTCGGTGTTAGTGCTAAGATGGTGATAGCTAAGAGCAATCAGATGCCTGGCACAAGTGGATTAGAGATTAGAATGTCTGGTAATTTTCTGGTTTTGTAGGTTTGATCATAGACTGAAAATGCAGTTTGTTAATAGCAAATTAAAATATATTATTACTGTTTGTTGTTTCTTACAACTGATTTAACCTAGAATCTAAATCTTATTAAATGTTATGAAAATGAACTATAATGTTTAGTTTGTTTCAATGTTAACATAGTACCTTTCCCTGTTTTTGAAAAACACAGACTACATTCAGTGTCCTTTAAATGTGGAGGATATATCTCCTCCACTTTGTGGAATACTCTTGGGTGGTAGAGTTAAAATATTAACTTTTTAGAGTCACAGTGATTTGTTCTCTGATACCTGATGTTCTGAATGAGCACAAATCCATAGCAATCAATGTTTGCATGGCTGCAGTGAAAGCATGTGGTGTCAACTGTGTCTGTGGCATTTTAAAGGCTTTATTAAATCAGCTGGCAACACACCCAATCTCAAAGTATTAACTTTTATTGCAACAGAACTATGAAACTGAACATTTTTTATCTTTCTTTCTTAAGCGGGCTGTCTTTCAAAACCACAGATATTGATTTTTTTTTAAAAAGGTTTGAGTGTCATGGTGTTAGCCCTAGTCTTAGCACAGTTTGGGGGAAATACACACATGTGCACATGTACACAGATTTGCAAATGCCTCCATGCAGTGTTTCATAAACTCTTTGAAAAAACTTATCTTAGGAAGAAATAAAGTATACAAAATTATGTATCTTGTGTGTGTGTGTGTGTGTGTGTGTATGTGTGCGTGTGTGTGTGTGTGTGTATGTACTTACATGTGCGTGTGTGTTTCCCACTGAAAATACACACACACAAGATTTTTTCTATTTCCTAACATATTTATTTTCTGAAAGGAATTTGATAGACTGCATGAAGGTACTTGACAGTGTTTCCCACTGAAAATTACGTAGAATTTCTCATAAAATATCTTTCTAAAAATTATACACTTTGCTTACTTTAAGTCAGAAAAAACTATAGTTTTTTTTTCTTAGATAGTAGTTGTTAAAGATATTTCTGTTTAAGTCATGTTTTGAGAATCATTTGTTTAAAGACCTAACTTTTCAGTGACATTCAGAATCTTTTCTCTTGCAGCCATTTCGTAGAGTGACGTTTTCTGTTGTGAGTCAGCCTCAGGACCCACATCAAGGGTCATTGCAGAGTTGCTATGACAGCGGTCTGGAGGAGTCAGAAACACCAAGCAGTAAGAGTTCATCAGGGCCAAGACTGGGTGCCCTTCCACTCCCAGAGGACAACTACGAAAGGACTACGCCGGATGGCAGTGTTGGTGAGGCAGAGCATATGGAAAATGGTAGGGGCAAACACAACATCCACACACATAATCACACTAGCAAGCAATAATAAGTAGACATGGAAAGGTCAGTCCAAAATAAATAAATAAATTAGTTTAAATTATAATTGTTTTAAATGGCAAAGTTTGCTAAAACATAGCTATACAAAATAATGGATCATAACCTTACAGATAAAATCAGCAGCTTTTCCCTATTCTTTTTTTCTTATTTTATTTTATTTTACTTTATTTTATATTATTTTAAAACTACATTGCTGAAACCAATAAATATATATTTTTTAAAATACCAGCTTAGAGGCTGGGATGAAGTAATTACATTATACTGAAGAGGGACTTCTGTTCTACTTTTCTTCATCCTATTTGGTCATGAAACTGCTGCTTATGAAGTTTTCCTAAAATTGAGGTTGTACAGCATCAATAAAAATAACATAAGATTTTAAAATCCCCTTATATAGCCTTCCCATTCTCTCAATATTATGTACAATGTTTTCTAAACAAAAACAAGTTTCAGTTCCACGTTGAATTATTTAGCAAATAGCAGCACCGAATTTTTTTTCGTTTGCTTCACAATTTATTGTGGAAAACATCTTCAGAACATCTCACTTAAATTCAGGGTTCATTTATACAGACATAAAAAAATGCACCTGGATTTGCAGTATGAGTAATTATCCAGGAATTACAAAATAATGGTAATTTAATATTTAATAAATGTTAGAGGGGGGTGTGCCTAAAACTAGGAGTTTCTTTGTGCCTAACACCTAAAAAATTTTGCACCTTGGTAAAAAATAAGGGGGGGGGGTGGAGGGGCTTGAAAAACACTTTTTATGTTTGTGACAAATACTAAATAACTTACTGTCCTCCATTGACCAGCCCTGATCTAACATCTTTTGAAATCCAAGAGCATTGATTTCACTGGCTTTGGATTGTGCCCATAAACCATAAAACAGAGTACTGCATGTCAAAGTGTACAGGTTGATGATGACCAGTGAAACAATGGGTTTGCTGATAAATTTTATATAGATGTGTATGTGGGAAGGATGATCCATCTTTACATTCTTAAACTTGGTGTAGATTTAATGATCTGGTGTGGTTTTACACATCCTTTTCGCTTCTTTCAGAGACTTGCATCAGCAGCTAATGGCAGTTCTTATTTTTATTCCTGAAATAGATATACTGGGCTCGTCTGCATGTGGCCCTGACTGTACAGTTGGTACTGGGCAGTCATTTAGTACTTGATAAGGCAAGTACCTAATGACTGTGCAGTACCTGCTTGTACTGCATAGTCCTAGCAGTGCATGGGTCGTTTTCGACCCAATTGCACAGTAGCAGCAGCATCACAATTAGTGCCTACCAGTGCTATGTTGCTGTAGTTCATCAGTACATCAATGTAGCGTCTTGTGTGCACATGCCCACTGATCTAAAAATTAGATCATTCTCTGTGGTCAGGAAATTCACAGATCTAATGTATATGAGCAGAAATGGCTGCAGCAAGTCTGTATTTGCTGAAGGTCTGCAATTCAATAATATATGGCCATTTAAAGTGATACAAAGAACTGAGCAAAAAATGTAAATCAGAATTATTTTATGTTAAATTATTTGTCCAGAAGTGTGTGTGTATATGTATGTGTATGTGTGCTTGGGCACATGTGTATATATTATATTTCTATATAAAATTCATTTTTAGGCATGGTGATATGTGTGGTATTGAAAAAAAATATGAAGGCATTTAAGGGACTTCTCTGAATTGCGATTTTTAAAACTTTTATGGTGAACTTTAGTGTTAAAGAAAATAAACATAAGCTCTGGCTATATGTAATGTACACAGTATAGTAAAGGCAGGTACTGTTCAGGTATATTTTTATCAGTTTGTAACTCTTAAAAAAATGTTTGGACATCCAAAACATAGACAGTAAAGCACACAACTTAGACAAACTGTATAGCTGTGTTTTATAAGTCAGTAACGGGAGAGCTCTTATACCAACGAATTGGGAAAGATGGTATATTTCAGTTGTTTCAGTTGTTAAGCATTTTCAAAAATA
Source organism: Crocodylus porosus (assembly GCF_001723895.1). Taxonomy (NCBI): domain Eukaryota; kingdom Metazoa; phylum Chordata; order Crocodylia; family Crocodylidae; genus Crocodylus; species Crocodylus porosus. The sequence goes on from NW_017728948.1 coordinate 38,450,012, forward strand.
AAACGGATTAGTGTGCTTACATTCTAGCATTTGTGGGGAAACTAGGCTTATATTCAATTACCCTATTTTCTCAGATAAAGAACCTCCCCATAAATAATATACATCTTGATTTTGAAAGGTAGCATGAAAAACAACCTTTGTTGTCAAAACGTAGTAGCAACAGGTAGGGAGCCGAGTCTGCTCCCTAGCATGCCAGCAGCCCTATGCACCTTATGGGGTCTATGGACCAACCTGGTGTGCTGGATATAGGGACACCCATTTCAGCCCCATATGGGTTTCAGGGTTGTATGCCAAGTCTGACACCATGCATCAGGTCTGGACTCATGTGCTGTGCCTGGGTGTTGGGTTCAGGGCCGTGCTGTCGGTCTTGGTCTGAGTGCTGGGTTTAGGACCAGACCAGTCCCACACCCTGGCCTAATCCAGCACACAAGGACATGTTATCCAGTCATGGTCTAGAAATGAGTTGGTGAGGGACTGGTGGCAGCATTAACTGCTGTTGTTCCCAAAGCTGTGGCAATGAATGCTGCTGCTTTTCCCTGGGTGCATCTACCGTTTCATTAATTAGCTGTTGTTACTACACATTTTGTTTAGTACCTGTAATAACATGTATTAACTGAATGCACAGTGATCAATGCTACTGCACAGTAGTCCCATCACATGGTTTTTTGTGAGGCTATTGCACAGCAGACTAATTCTTCTCTTTATTAGCATGGCTTTCACCATAACACACTGATGCGAAGTAGAATTAGTCTGCTGTGCTTTTAGTGTCTTGTGCAGATGTGCCACCTGACCACTAAATGTCTGGACCCATGGTGATCCTTTTTTCTTGCAGAATGCACACCCCAGTTTTCACCAGCTAGTTTTGGGGGAAGATGTTGGTTATAAGTGAGAAAATATGGTAATTGACAAAACAAGACTGTCACAATTGAAAAGTTTCAATAGGAAGAATTCAAGACTTGCAGATAGTAATGGAGAATTTCTTTTATAATCACAAAGCTTGAACAGAGCCCCCTGAAAAATGGGTGACATTGTGATTAAAATTATCCTCTACAGATTTTTAGGTTCTGCTGTCATTTGTTAAATACAGGATTTTGATAGTGCCATGTCATCTGCCTCTAGTAATTTTTCTTAGTGCTGGCCTATGGCTAATGACAGGAGAAGATGAAATGCACTTTTGGTCCTTTGTATATGTAGCATTTGACATTTGAATGAGAGTTTTCTCTGAACCAAGTTTTAAGTCCACTTGTCTAGCTATATAGTGCAATTGTATTGCTCAAATTCGGGTAATTTAATCTTCAATATTAATGGATCATTCTGACATAAATAGAATTGGAATTGAAACCTGTCAAGTGTTCATTTGTCACATTTAATTGGAATCTAGGTAATCTGCAGTGTTTTGCTTGGTTAGGTTTTAATCAGAATTTGTATTGGATTTTCATTTGGATTTTCCATGGAAACAGCATTTTGAAAGCTATCCTAGTCCTTAATTGTTATTACTTCAAATATTTACCATTTAATTTCAACCAGTATGAAACAATGCAGTTATAACTAATTGCTTTGGATTTACTTTCATTTTCAAGTTTGAAAAGATAATTTTCAGCACAATAACATAAAACCTTCTGAAACCTTTGATGCATTCTCCATGCTAGCTAGGAAGGCTAATGAAAACAATGCACCTTGCTTGTTACAACAAATGAAAGAAGGCTGAGTGTACTACAGCCAGAGTAAATGTGAATAATGAAATTCAGTTTCCTAAGTTTGTTCCTTAGATGTCTCTTTCCACAGAAGTAAAACAATAGGGCAAGTGGGCTGGTTCTCTTAGAATAAGCAGTATGGTATATTACCAGTGTATGTGAAGGTCAAATCTAGACTGAAGTCTCTTTCACATTATTAGCCCTGATATCAGATGTCAGAGAAAAAATGAAACATTAGAAGATTATGAAAAATGCAGTAGGAAAAGATCTGTTAATTAGTAAAATCTGCAGAACCAGAAGATTTCTGAATCTGTCCCCATGCTTGGCCTTGCAGGTTACGTTAAAAGAAAACTTGTGCAGAAGGCAGGGTCTTGTTTAATGTGCATTAATTGTTTCTCTAATATTGCCATATAAAGGTAGTATTACAATGTTAATTATCCTTTTTTTCCCCTTGAGAACTTTTTCCTTTACATTTTGACTTTTCAATTTAGAAATATAGTCATTGTCATACTGGAACAGATCCCTGTTCTGTCTAGCAGTCTTCATGCAATTGTGGATTTTCTCTTCATGCAAATGTGCCCTTTTATGAATCCTACTTAAACTACTGAGTTCTTGTAGCACTGAATTCCACAGGTTATTCATCAGCTATATAAAAAGTCTTCCTTCCTTTATCAGTTTTAACTTGTTTTCTTTGGTTTCATTGACAACCTGTGGTTGTTGTATTTTGAGAAAAAGTAAATAGAAACATTCAGTTTACTTTTTAACACTATTCTTTAGCTGCATGTTTTTAACATTTTTCCTCATATATCCCCTCTCTGGATTATACATTCATATTCTTATTATTTTCCTTTAACGTTTGTTTACGGTCTCTAAATTTCCATAATTTCTTTCACATGTTTTCTGAGAAGGTGTGATCGTAACTGAAGTCCAGGTGAGGTCATTACAATATTTTTGGTATTATTTTCTATCTCAGTTATTACACAACTTATCATCAGGTCAAAGCTTTTTGTTTGTTTATTTATAATGGTGCCTGGGTCTTTTTCAAAGTAGTTAATTAGAACGAGCGGTTTAAACGCATTCTAGTCCCCCTCCTCTTTCCTCTCCAGGTTACGTAGAGTCATGTAGCAGCCACGATACTGGTATCAAGATCCTGGGTGGGACTTAACTAGTGTTGGTAGCTGAACTAGCTAGTTTAAAGCTTGTTCAGCTATATTTAACAAGTTCCAAATACTGATACAGTTCTGGACTGCAGTGAAGATATAGTTCAAATAAAATGTGTCTCATTACTTAGAGTGAAGTACACATTACACTTAGTCCATACTAAATCTGTGGAATTTTAGGCAATGTTAAAATTAGAATGTGCTATGAGAAGTCAAATGTTAAGGGTTAATACCATTTTTGTCCTGCACAGTGCTTACTTGCCATTAGAAGGCTGATCAGCAGGGGTGTAGCTAGGAGCTGGGACACATGGTTTCTATCCCTGTTCTTGGTCAGAGGGGTGGCCTGGGAGTTGTGCATCCCAGGATGCAGGAAGACTGCTTATTTTATCTCTGTGTAGAAGACTGAAGTTACCCTAAGATGACCTAGGTATCACAACCCACAGTTAATCCTCCCCTGAAGTGGCATCACTTTGAAATGTTCAGAGGATACTTAGCATGAATTAATGAGATTCATCATATAAACACTCACATTTTAAGTGCCTTTAGTATGGTCTAAGTGTAACATGTAACTTCACAATCAATCTATAAGGGGTGGAGGATAGTAATTATTCATCTCTATAAGGGGTTCTTAAACCTATAGCTGAAAATAAAGAAATTATTTGCGCTCATTATCTTATATAAGGCAAAATTGAAGCAAAGAAGTGCCTGTGACTTTATTACACATGATATCAAGTAGCAGAAATTGGGAGAGAACTGACTCCAGCTTGTGCTTTAGTTGCTGGACAATTTTCTCCCTCCAGGAGGAGCAAGGAAACAGCAGGTAAATTGTGCTCCAGTTAACAGCAGACTAATTAAAGGAAAAGAAAGAAAACTTGTTTAGTTATATTAATATAATTTGATTGCACATTATTTTACCCACATGAATTTCAAATTAAGATCCTAGTTCACAAATAGTAGGTGACAATTGAAAAAAAAACCCAAACAAAAAACAGTTCTAACAGGGACATGGCAAAAAAGCTGAGCAGGGTATTTTTGTTGTTTTTTTCATTTTTCTTTCTAAATATAAAGTGTTGCAGGGTTTCATTTTACCAAAAAAAATCTCTTAAGTGTGATTCAGTGTTGATTATTTAGTAGCAGTCTGCTACCATTACAGGGTATCTCAGTCTGCTTTATTAAATACGAAACTAAATGTGAATAAAAGTGGAAGCATGTAGCTATATGCAGTTTTATATTTTGAAAATCTATTTTGTGCAGATCTTTACAATAGAGATATTAATAGTAGATTAATATTGCTGCAAACTAAGGTTAAGTATTTTCAAGTACAAATGACACAGGGCAAACAAACAATCATGGACTTCTTCTACGAACTGTTGTACATTTGCAGTTTGCATTACTTTCAGCTGTCCTGGTTCTCTCAGGTTGTAATCATTTATCAGTAGTTTTATTTTAGGACTTGATCCTGAAAAAAACCTTCTACATGTGAGTAGTTCATAAAACTGTTAAGATTTTCAGGAGTGAGAGCTTTTCTGAACTACAGTTCAGCTGCTGTACAAATGCAGTAATTACAGCTCTGCCTAGTAAGAATTCATACTTTCTTTGACTCTTCCGTCAGAGCAAAGCTACACACACCCCCTACACCACCAACAACAGGAAGGCTTCATGGATTATCATAGTTTGTCTTTTCATTGATTGAGAAAGAATTCTTATGTTTGCTATGAAAACCTTCCAAGCAACGGTTTATATCACAGTTATACATTCTGTGATGGACTTTAAGCCCAGAAATAGTTTAATTCTAAGAATGAGATATTCTGATAAGAC
>NW_017728948.1:38454783-38499537 GCF_001723895.1 Crocodylus porosus
TTGAACAAGAAAAGCCTTTCTGATAGAAAGAGAAAAGGTTGTGAAGTCTTCTAATTGAAAACATATTTATTATAGTATTATAATTGCATAGAATCCAGTGAATCCATTTGCCCAAACTTAGACATACTTCCTCTATTTATTTATTTATCTCCTCTCCCCATTCCAGCTGAGACTTCTATTATTTTCTTAACAAGAGAATATTTAATCAATCAGCAGATAGTAAGATTCTTAATATGTCTATTGTGAATTATTATTTTACACCAAAAATAAGGAAGTCGCATCTTTCTTACTTGTTTTATAATCCAGTAATACTAGTAGTTCAGGAATATTAGTACAGTGATATTGTATAAGGTCATGATAGTAATACAGAAATATGCTAATAAGAAAATATATTTTTGGAATGTGGATAACTAGCGCAGGTATTGTACCTTAAGGTTGTTGTTATGCATACCTTTTCTAGTTCCATCTGTTTATACTGTACTTCATATGCATAAAGCAAGGCAAAGGACCAAATTCAGCCATTTTGGGCATGTCTGCACAAGCGTGCACAAGTGGTTTGCAGTTCCACAAACAAGTTCACCCATTCACTGCCCTAATTATCAGTGTGGTGGGGGGTTTTTTTAACATGGGGACATCCTGGTGTCAGAAAAAAACACTGCTGAAAAAAGGGGCATGGTGCAGGCGTCAGAATTGTATGCTGCCAGAAAGGCAATGTGGCCAGCCAGGCTGTGAGCAGCTGGCTCAGTGCCACTTCTGCCCTGGGAGTCCCCCCAAACTTCAGGTAAGGCTGCTGGGGCGAGCACAGATACTGGCTCCAGTCTCCCCTACCTCACCCAGGTCACTTTGCCGCATGCTGAAGCACGTGTGCAGGGGGTGTACCTGGGGAAAAATAGTAGTGGCACAAATATGTGTCCTATGGGAAACATATGCCCTGCATGTGCGCGCTTCTGGGGATGCACCCACTGGGTGCATCCACACATGTAGGCATGTGTGGTTGCATCAGCTCAAATAGTAGTAGCACAAATTTGTGCCGGAGGTTTTGTGCCTCAACACATGTGCCTCAACTTGTTTGGTGTGGGACATCTTGTGCCACTTGGGGCAAACTGACTCTGCCCAACTCCTTTAGGATCTTCAGCCAGGGGGAGCTAGAGGCTGAGCTGCCCTGAGGAATTTCTGAGGCCCAGTCAATTGGTATCTGGGGACACTAGCCTCTTGTGCCAGCTGGACTTATGAAACAGCCCTGACCTAGAGTAACCCCTGCACCCACCTGCTGCCACTCACCTGCAACAGCTTCTGCCCCCGTGGACCTGCGGCCCCATGGCTGCACACCTGCCAGACCCAGACAGGGACTGCACGGCTTCCTGGGCAGTGGCATGGGCACTGCAGCAGAGCCTCCTGTACCTCTGGGCCAGCTGCAGTGGGCTGTGGCTGCACAGTTGGCCTTTGGGTGGCACTACTGTCATGTCTTCTGGTGTCCCTGCTCTGCCATCTGGGAAGCTAAGAAGATATCTTGTTATGGTGGCCCGCTTTGAACTGTTGAAGCATGTCCTCCTGGCCCCAAATGGCCAGGAGGTCAGCACCTTGTCTGCCCTCCAGCTGGGTTCCCACTGCTGGACCTGGGTAGGCTCCTCTGCTGGGTCCTACCACTTACCTCACCAGCAGGAATCCCTCTTTAAAAATGGCAAATTCTCTCACTAAAAAAAACTAAATTCTCTCATTAAATTACCCAAAATCTGAGTTCTTTCACAATTAAAATTAAATGCCAATATATATAAAGAGATCACTTCAGTAATGTTTTATTGATATATTTACAAGTTTAAAGCAATTTGGAAGTCTACCAGTGCCACTATTATCATAATAAATTATAAATTATAAATGTCTATACACTTTGATGTTTGCTTTTGGGTTTTTGGTCATAGAAAAATCAGATCTGCCCCTGTCCCTGCCGCCTTTGTTCATCATGATGTGGGGAGCTAAGCAGTACTGGCAAGCTGGTGCCCTGCCTCTGCCCTTGCCCCTCACTGCCAACCTACAGCCCTACCAGTGCCCCTCATTCCTGACCCATAGCCCCTGCCTGCCATCATTAATTCCCTCCTGCAACAGTTCCATCCCAGCATCAGGACACAAGTCCAGCTTCAGCTGTACCATGCACTGCTTTGTGACTCTGAGCAGCGCCAGCCCTTTCTGTTCTGCACCATGTGCCTATGCCCAGGCCCCAGTGATCCCCATGCCATTCCTGGGAAGCCCTTGGCTGGGGCTCAGGGACTGGGTTGGGCAAGGCCTAGCCTCCCCCTACACAAGCTGCTCTAGGGCAGCAGGGGGGCTCTAAGCCCAGCTCTAGTGGCCTCTCCTACCTGGTTCTTTTTTCCTCCCCTGATTCCCTTCACTCGCGTGCTCTCTCTCTCTCTCTCACACACACACACACCCCTGCTACCAGTTCCATCCCTCCCTCAAGCCCATCACACCCGTCCCCAAGTGATTCCTGGGACCAGGAGCCCCCACAAGCTGGGACTGCATGTCCCAGCACTAGTGTAGACATGGGGCAGGGCTGCAATGTGGCAGTTGCCCCTGAAGCTGCAGCTCTCATCAGCAGGTCCTATCCCATCCTGCTAGATGGATGGGCACGCAGAGTATGAGATTTGTCGGGGGGATGTGGGATTTGTGGGTGGAGTGGTGTGAGAAGGTGGGTCTGCGGTTTGTGGGTGGCTATGTGGCTGGGGGGGTTGTGGAGTGGTTTGGGGGTGTGGGGTTTCTGAATGGATTGTAGGGAAGTTTGTGGGTGTGGGAAGTGGAGAGACTGTAGGTGGGAGAGGACTGCTTGGGAGGGTTGGATCCCCCACCAGCCCCTCGCATGGTGCACATCTACTACTCCAGCAGCAGCAATAGCAGCAGCCATTGGCGTGCTCATGCCAACTCCTGAAAGAGAACCCTAGCAGTGTGGTGCCACCTCAGACCAGTGGCTGTACATGGCGCAGGCCCGGCTTGGTCTGCAAGCCCTCAGACAAAACCGGACCAGCTCCTGCTGTCACCTGTGGCTTCCAGCACTGCAGGCAGAAGCTGTGTACAGTCAGGCTGGGCTGGCTCCATGCAGGAACAGTCATGCCAGAAGCTGGTCTGTGCTTGGAGCTGGCATGAGTACACTGATGGCTGCTGCTGCTGCTTTTGATTGGGTTAGGGGGGCTGTGTGCCTTGTGGGGAGGTGGGTGAGGGACCCACCACTCCCAAGCAGTCCCCCCACCCCCACAGAATACCAGGGAAAGCATTTGAAGTTCTATCTATATTTTAAATGGAGGAAATGGTAGGGGACAGGGGAATCAAGTATCCTGACCCCTGCCTTTTGTCTCTCCCCATACCTCTTGCCCCCTGATGCCCATCCCCTCGCCATTTGCTCCCACCATTATCTGCCTCCCATTGCTTTCATGCACTGAAGCCTGTCTCCCCATTACCTACACCCCCTGGCAATGTTCCCCCCCATGATTTGCCCCCTCTGCCTGCCCCCCACCTACTACTTCTGCTGCTTGGAGCCTATGCCTTCAACTCCGATGACCTCCACTGCTTCCTGCCCACCCATCTGTTTCCTCCCTCTACAACTTCTGCACCTCCCCCTCCCCCCCACCTTCCCCAGGCCAGCTCTAGTCCTTCCCCACCCTGAGGCATGGAGCATGTGGTTTCTTTTCCCCCCACCTGGCCACATAGCACTGATTTTGGAAGTAGCAGCTCCAGCTGAGGAGCTGGGACCAGAGCTGGTGTCACTGTTGCATGGCTAGGCAGGAGCTGAAGTGACCGTGTGCTCTTTTTGCCCCAGGCTAGAACAGGCCCAGAGCTGAGGCCAAAGTCAGAACCAAAGGGTAGCAGTGATAGAAGTGGAGAAGATTGAGAGCAGATGTGGTGACAGGAATTACAAAGGTAGGTGGCTCAGGTCAGAGGCTGCAGGGGGCAAAGGTGGCAGGGAAGCAGTGGCTGTAGCTTCAACGCCAACCTTGAGCCTATGGTCAGAGTTGGAGTCACAGTGGCTGCCGCCCCTGCTCGTACTCAAACCAAAAATAAGACACATGTTAAATGGGGAAAAAATCTTAATCTTGGATTCAAGTAAATACAGTATTACTTTCCTATTTTATTTATAATAGCTCTTTTTTTGCATCCCAGTGGATCATTTCCATCTAAATTTAAACCGTGATTTTTTTTCTTTTTGATTTTTCCTATAAAACTCTTCAAAAGTGAAATATATATAATAATCCCTATAGGGTATTCAGATGGAAAAATAGATTAATATTAGATAATTTTTATGTAATACTTCAGCAAACTTTACTCAATTTTCTTTTAAAATTAACCAGAGTTCCAGATCAGTATTCTATCAGCCTTGCATAATTTTTTACACTATTACTGGCTTCACTGCAGGAAAAATATATAACATTTTAATTTTATATATAAAAGGGACAGTGGGCTCTGTTGTTATTGTCCCACCAGGAAACCTACAAGCCACCCCTTGGTATAAGAAGGCCACTAGAGACATAACAACAGAGTTCTTGGGAGGAGGAGGAGGAAAGATCACAGATTGATAAGGACAGTTCCGAGGATATGCATCAAGCAGAGAACACTGGCCAGTACCCACTGCCCCTCTAACATGTCCAAGGAGCCAGTGGAAGCCACCCAATGAAACTTTTCCTGGAGATGTGAGCAGAGGAGTAACAGGAAAGCAGAACAAGGGTTGTCCTCCTGGCCTGGTAGATGGTAAGTTTGGCCAGAGCCAGGAGGAAGTTGACTAGGAGGCCCTTGTGGCAGAGACCGGGGGCGGGGGGCACAAATAGGGAGTATGTAAAAATAAAATCTGTGGGAATAAATGCAGCCAAACCTCGGCAAAGGTTCCTGAGAAAGCAGTAGGGAGGCTCAGGAAAAATTTTAAAAAAGCTATTCCTTCCTAACAATGATCTCTGATAAGAAGAGAGTAAGGCAGTATGGCACTTTGTAGACTATCTAGTTCAGGCAGGCATGAGCTTTCATAGGCATTGACTTACTTCATGAGATGCCATGTAAGAACTGACAGAACAAATGATCTTACATAGTATAGGAGGGAAGGAAACAAGGGGAGTGATACTTCTACAAGAGGCAATAGGTTAGTTGAAGAGATTAATTGAGATGAACAAGGCAGGTAAAAAGAAAAAAGGGATATGTGTGTTCATTTGGGAGAGTAAGGTGCTGCTGCAAGTACCTTGAAATCAAAACAGATTCCCTGAATTTCAAATCAATTCACAGAGGTCGGTAAGTGTTAATATTCTGAACCCAGAGATGGGAATGCTAAGGCACCAAAAGATTAAGTGATTTGCCCAATGTCAAGTTGCAAGTTGATGGCTGAGCTGGAAATTGAGCCAAGGGGTGAAATGTTGGCCCCAGAGAAATCAATGCAAGTTTTACCATTGACTTCCAGGTCTTACTGAAGTTGATGAGAGCTCTGCCATTAACTTCACTAGGGTTAGAATTTAAATCAAGGTCTCCTGACTCCTAGTCATTTGTGCCAACTGATAGTTCATTTTCCCTTCCAGAGATGCAGATTACAAAATTGTTTTTGCTATTGTCAGAAATTCAGAAAGAGGGCAAATATGTTCTTTAATTTTTTAGTCATGGAGTAGAAAAAAATATTTCTTGGTTTATAAAGCAGTTAAAAGACAGTTAACATCCAGTGTAGCTTTTTCCAAATGAAGAGTCTCATACAGACAGTCAACACAAATGTATTTTTCCTCAATTCAGATAAGTCCATTCAGCATATTCTATTTTGTTCAGCCTTCCCCAGTTCTCTGAGTATTCACATTTGATGACTGTTGGCAGGGGGGCGGGGAGGTTCGCAGTTTCCTGGACAACATTAGGTCCTTCAGTTCCTTCAAATCTTCAAGAATAATGAAGACCCAAAAATTCTTTAGATTGAGAAACTCCTCTCTGTTACAGTGACAAACAGGTTTTGTTCTCACCAACTGGTTACCATTTCCTTTTTTATTTATTTTTTCATTGCTGCCTGGGCCAGGATTTTTTTCTCCACCCCCTATTTAAAGCAGTGTAGTTAATTTTATTTCATGTAGGTAGTGTGGGTTTGTGTTTTTAAACACTTTTTTTAGGGAAGCAAGATAGATAAAAGTAATAAGAAAAAAACATAATTTATTCTTGTAGGTCCATTTGGTGATTACAGAGCAGTGATTCTCAACCAGAATGGTGCAGGACCTTGGAGTGTAATGAGATCCTTTTATGAGTACTACAGGGTGCTCCTCAACTTTGTTAAATTCAAGGCACCCCTTGGAAAATGCCAACTCATAGCTTTCACTTCTTTTTTGACTACAGAAAAATAATACAGCAATTTCTGTTGCAAATAACTCAGAAAGACCAAAACATTTTTTGACACTGTGGATTTGTACTTGAAATTTCTGGGTTTATCTTGTGAATCATGCGTAGGTGTTTGCATTGTACAAAGAAGATGGTATGTCTTGGCGCATTTCCTTTTATTTACCATAAAGATTAAATATCCCTAATCAGATAGGTTTAAGGTACTAGTTCAGTAAATGCTGTACAACCATACAAACAGGCATAAGTACTATCTTTCATTATCTACACATCAATACATGTCTGCCTTAATTAGTCATTCATTTTCAAAGGTAATCTTTTTATGAAAAGTAATTTGCTTTTAATGTTTGGTCCTTCCTTCATGTTAAATGAGTTAACTAATTTTAATAAAGTTCATTGCATTAAAGTTTTACAGAATTAAAAGATAATGACCAAGAACCACCATCATACCAAACTATTTAAGCTCATGCAGGAATATGAAGGGCCCCAGTCTTCCATTTCTTTTCTCTCTCACAACAATAACTGTAGTTTCTGACAATAGGAGATGGAACAGACATCAGCGTCGGACCTCTTAGAAGTAGACAATCCAATGTAAGGGGGGGAAAAATAGAATTTTTTTTTCTGATCAGTGTACATCATACTTTAAAAAACAGTTGTGTTAGCTCATTTCCTGGTGACCCACAAAAAAAATATTTTGGCACAAACGTATGCTTCTCTTACAGAAATGGAGTCAAATTTAAATTACAATTTAAACACATTTGAAAAGTATGCCAAATATGTCTGTGTAAAACCTAACCAGCTCATATGTTTTTGTCTGCACTGAAAGTACTGAAGAAAGAGAGACATCTCTGTAACTGCTAGCAGAGTTTAAGTAGCCACATTGGGTTAGTTTTTTAATCTTTCTGAACATGGGAAACTAGTGCCGGCTTAGTAAGGGGAGCACATCAGTGACTGGGTGTAGGGGGGTCCCCCCACAGCCAGTTGCTCCAGCCGATCACTGCAGCTACTTCTGGGAGTGGCTGCAGCTAATTGCTCCAGCTGTAGCTACTTCTGGGAGTGCAATGGCACTTCCACTCCCCAGGTGGCACTTGCAGGGGGGCACTGGCACTACCACCTGCCTCTCCTACCCATCACCTAAGCAATGAGCATGGCTGGTCAGGGGATGCACCAGCACTGTCAGGGGGTGCACATGCATTCCTGTGCACCCTCTACATGTTGCCACTGTTTCTGAGGAAGAAAATATGTGTTTTGCTTAAAAACCAAGCTATAATTAATGTGTGAAAAGCTAAAAGAGATATGTGGAAACCTTTAAAGAGGGGGCTAAAATATTGGTGTCAGTGGGTGTATCTACATGTGCAATTAATTTGAGGCAATAAACTCCAGGGAAGTTTGAACTGGAGTAAACTACTCCTGGACATAGCATCTACATGTGTGCCTAGGACAGCAGACATTTGAGCCAGTGCAGAGCAGTTTATGCTAAGGCCACTCCTTCCCTGTTCAGCCCCAGGCCCCAGGTGGTGGCATCAGGTGGTAGACAGGCTGGCTGAGGCATGAAAGTGCTGAAAGTGCAGAGCCATGTGGCTAGACAGCAAGCAGGAGTCTGGCTCCCTGCTAGCTGGGCTGACAGGGTGTCCCTGATAATACTATCTTATGGCTGTGTTAATTAGTTTACTGTAGCCTAATAGCATTGCATGTGTGGACAGTGACACTTTATTCTGCAATTAATTAGTTTACTCTGCAGTAAAGTGCACATGTAGATGTAGCCAGTAGGTGCATCTCTATAGGCATTTGTTCCCTGATATGCTGGTACCCCTAATTCCCAAGCCACAGCCCCCCTGGCCCTGCCAGTGCCCCTCACCCCTGACTCACAGACCTCCAACCCTGCTGGTGTCCCTCATTCCTTACCCACTTCCCCGCACCTCCAGGCCCCAGGTCCCCAGTGTGTGGGGTGGAGGGTTGTGTGAGGCAGAGGGGTGTGGGGATGAAGGGGTGCCCAACATTATAGGTGCGATGCAATAAGTGATGCCAAAGGTGACACATCAGTAGGGCATGAGGGAGCACATATCCCCCCACCCCAGATTTCTGCACACACATCTGGGAATGGGGCTACATCCTCGCTTAACTGGCACTGGACAGAAGCTGCTTCCATGGCCCAGTAAGCGGGACCCAACATGGGATAATGAAGCAGGGCGGCAAGACTCATTGCTGCTGCTGCCACTGCCGCCACCACTGTGAGCTCCACACCAGGTGAGCCTCCATGGCTGCCAAGCTGAGGTGACCCCCTGCCTACCACCACAGTAAATAAAATTTTCAGGAGTGTACATTATTTCTCCACAAGGTTTGAATAAGTTCATTTTATCATAGATGCTCCTACTCAATGTCTAGCAGAGACAAGCAGACCCTGAAGTTTTATTCTAGTGTCTCTGTCAGATGATCACTACTGGTCTTCAGCTGCCATTCTTCTCTAAGTAGGGTCTAGAATGGAATTGAGTCCTTATGTTTTTTCTCACGCCTGCCCAGGCCCAAATAGGCCTGCTAGTCTGGGACACTGGTATTCTCCAGTAATCAGCTTCCCTTTTAGTCCTTAAAGAACCTTAGTATGCTCTCTGGAGTTGCCTTATCTCTGACAGGTGAACCGAGTTGTATGCGATATCTATCTTTTTGTTCTATGTTTTGAGCATCACAGTAGGGTCATAGACCACGGCTGGGGTTCCTGTCCTTTTCAGCAATGCAAACAAATAACACACAAACAACAAATGCTCCCTTCTTCTGCATAGTGTCAACAGCCATTTTTCATAAGGAAGGGGAAGAAGGAATTGATACAAAAGGAAACTGCATGTTAATAAGTAATTGAAGTTGATCAGTATGCAATTGTGAGCATGTGTCCTGTTTTTTTCTGAAATGCTTGCACTTTGCATATGCATAATCTATAATATATGAGCACATATACATGCTAATACATATTGTATGAACACATATATATGATTATATATATTTATTCATATTAGGTAAATATTTATTAGCATATGCACACACTGTGGTTATATATAACTATACATATATAGTAACTGTAGCCTTGATTTCCCTAAATATGTTGCCAAAATTAAAAGAAGTAACAAAACAAGTCCCTTCTTTTTCTTGTGGATGTAATTACTTGAATAGTTGGATATTCTCAGGAATGTTATGCCTTTTCTAGGCATATAACTGACATCTGCATCCACTGCTTTACATTACTGTAAGTCCATTGATTTAAATTAAAATACTCTGATTTACATCAGTGAAACAGGCATTACTCAGGCCCATGCAACCTTATTTTTCATTGCATAAGTTTTTTTAAATTGTAATTGCACAGTTGTTTCTTTATAGCTATGCAAATATGTCTTTGATTCTCTTATACTAGTTGTTTAATATGTATTCTTTGAAAGTTTAACCCCAAATATTTTAGATCAGTTTCTCAGCATGAGATAGTTTGCTTCCTGTGATACATTTCAAAACCACTTGAAGAAATTTCGTTTTACAGTTGAGTTGACAAGTTTGCATGTGAAATAGAATGGGAGAAAAATTAATCATTGTTTTTAAGTTTTCACTGTGAAGATATCTTAGACTTGTATATCCTTTCCATTAATCTGAGAGAAGAAGCTTCAATAGGTATGTTCGAACTAACTACCAACTTTTCTATCACTTACAAACACAGTGTGTTGTTCTGTCTTTCACAAACAAGATTTCAACTCTTTTCCTATCTGATTTAATTACAGGGTTTGCTAGTTTAAACCTGAATCTGGAATTGTATCAGCAATTCCATGCTAACGTACCCTGAAGGGATTTGAGACTTATGTCTTTAAAATTTATAGATTTAATAGATTTTAGGGTTGGAATGGACCTATTAGACCGTTGAGTCTGACCCACTGCCCTGGGCAGGAAAGAGTGCTGGGGTCAGATGACCCCTCCCTGGTATCTGTCCAATCTCCTTTTAAATACCTCCAAGGAAAGGGACAGCACCACCTCCCTTGGAAGCACATTCCATATTTTGGCACCCCTCACTATAAAGAATTTTTTCCTGATGTCCAGTCTAAATTTGCTCTCCCTCAGTTTGTGGCCATTATTTCTAGTTACCCTGATGGGCACCCTGGTAAACAGCGTACCCCCTATTTCCTGCTGTCCCCCCAGTGAGTTTGTAGACAGTCAGAAGGTCACCTCTCAGCCCTCTCATGTCCTCATAGGGTTTTTCTGTAAGACGTTAACCAGATGGGTGGCCCTCTGAACCCTTTCCAGGTTATCTACATCCCCCCTGAAGTGTGGCACCCAAAAATGGAGGCAGTACTCCAGCTGTGACCTGACCAGTGCCACATAGAGGGGGAGCATCACCTCCCTAGACCTGTTTGTGATGCACCTCCCTATGCCAGAAAGAGTGTGGTTAGCGTTACTTATTACTTCATCATTCCTCTGAGAAAAAGAAAGTGCAGGACTTAAAGTCAAAAAGATACTGTGGACATAAAGGAGGAACCTATTAGATAATGAAAATATTTTTAAACTAAAGTTCTGGAAGACCATAAGATTCAACTTCAGAACTTTTTAAAAAATTTACTGGAAGTTATAAATATAAATCTGTTTTTGCTAAGAAGTAAAAGGATCAATTTACACAAAGGAAAGATGGAAGTTAAGCCCATAGACTTAAATTAACCGTGTTTATTGTATATTTCAACCTTTTCAGTGACAGATTTTATGGAACATTTTTAAGAAAAAATAAATTAAAATGTGGTCATTTGATTAAACAAATATTAGTTTTAAGAAACTGAGGTTTTGACAAGTCTAAACAATGTTATTTCAGGTATCTTAGAGTACTTAAAGTTTCAGGATCAAGCCCCTAATAAGCAGAGTTTAAATGAAAATGCCCAAACAAACCCATCCTTGTTTTATAAAAATAAAACTGAAGAAAACAAAATAGAACCACCACCCACACAAAAAAAAAAGAAAGAAAAAGAAAAGAGAAAGAAAAAAAAGATTGTCTCGCTAACCCTGGAGTCCTTTGTGTATGGATTTCAGGAAAAATCAGAGAAAAACAAAATTAGAAAAGAGATTATCCCTACATCCCAACAATGTTGTGCCTTCAAAAGGTAAAATTCAACCTTCATTTAAAATGTTTCATTTAAAATGCCTACCAAGTTAGAACATACTATTAAAAGTAAATTAGCAACAGATACAAATGGCCAGTCTTATATCGCTTTCTAAATTTATGCCAAACACTGATAAATCTCACTCTTTAAAGACAGTTTTGATATATGCTTGGGTCCCATATCTTTCTCCATAGAAAGTAACTGAAAATAGGGGTATATAATTAATATTTGAGTACGCGATTAAAAATCAAAATAGCAGAATATGAAGCTAATGAAGGAGGAACAGTCCACAAGGAGTTAATTAATTTTGATAGTTACCTGGTACCTTACAACCAAACAAACGTGTCCAAGCTGGTTTTCCCAACTTGCTTGTCTTAACCTGCTTTTTGCTATATCTAAGGAACAAATCAACCCTAAAGAGCCCTGCAGGGGTACTTGTTCTTTTACTGAGCAATCTGTATTATTTCATCAGCAAGGGAAGCAAAATCAAAGTGAATCATATCTAAAATTTCATGTAAACAAGCCATAGGACAAGCTTGCATTGAAGCGTTTTCTTTTCCTGTGGGGTAATGGCAGATTTGTTTTCTTGATCAAACAATTCTTCTTTCAGTGTTAGAGATTTGTAACAGTGCTATACAGATCAGTGCTGTCCAGAGAGAAATCTTGCAGAGTTGTTTTTCTTTTTTTTAACTGAATCTCCAAACAGTGTATTTGTTAACTGCTACAACAGACAGGGGTATCTTTAGTCTATTGCAGCTGCACAGTGTAGAATAGCTTAATTGCTTCCACAGTTAAGGGTCCTTTTTACCCATCACTGAGTATTTATGTGGTCCTTATATAAAAGACTCTGTGATTCCTTTTGTCAAAATGAAATGACATTTATATGCTCATGACATGTCAATGCAATATTTACATATGGAATTTAAAAGTACACACTTGTCTTAGGCTGCGGTGGCAATAGAATCTGATTCCTTTTTTCTCCTCACTGCCTTTAGTTAACAGTACACCTGACCAGCACAGTTCCTAATCACCCTCTTCTCCTCCAAGTGGTTAGAAATGGATTCCTTGAGGATTTGCTCCATAAAATATTAGCTTGAAAACACAATAACATAAGAACTGGTTAAGGAAGTATAAAAAGTGCTATATGTCTCCTAACAGCTGATGTGCCATCACATCATAATACAGGATAGATTGCAACAGGACCATTTGGCAGCTACTCACCTTCTGAGTTACATCATCAAGTGAGAGAGCAGATTGAACGGGACCGTGTTCCTCCACAATGTCCTTATATGAAGGAAGATGAGGAGTGAGCAGGCAGAGGAGAAAAATAAACCAAGCTATATTTTCTGAAGTACTGGCCACACAGACAAACTGGGATGAAGAATGTTTATGAGAGAGAACTTTAATTTTGGGGCAAGTCAGTAACCAGAAAGGGCCTTTGAGCTTTATGATTGTGACACTACCTGCCACTCCTTACTCAGTGAAGATAACAGTTTTATAATCCATCCTATAGGTAGGACATGACCTGCTTTCACTGCTCCTTGTACATAACTCCAAAGAAAACAAGCAGGGGATTTGGGAGTGTAGGAGGGAACAGTTCCAGGTTTTTTCTTCCTGTTTTGTGTGTGTATGTTGGAGAATATCCATGAGAGATCTAGATGGAATGTACAGAAAGAGAGAAAAAAATAGATATTCCCCAATATATCATATTTTGCCCTGTAGATGTGCAAAATTACAGACCCTGTACCTGGGGACCTAATGCCTGGCATAAAGAAGCATGTGGTGCTGCAGGCTTATAGCCAAATATAGAAGGGAACAGAATGAGTTGGGATTGAAAGACAGCTGATATTAGATCTTTATAAAGTGTGATAAAAATGAGATGTTCCATCCTAGAGGTATGCACCATCCTTAATGAAGGCTATTCCCCAAGGGATGGGCTTACTAAAAACACAGAAATGGGACCCTCACACACAGGCAGAACTAAACACATAAATAGCATAGAAGAAGAGAATATAACCCAAGATGCCACCATAGCTTCTCCACTCACTTCTTTCTTCAAAAAAAAAAGGGGGGGGTTGCTTTAGTAAGTAATGCCCCACAAATTAGGTCCTATGTCATAAACTGTAAGTGACAAAATTAAAAAGAATAAAGGCGTTACCTTAAAATTCTTAGGGTATGTTATAGACTATCTCAAAACAATCATAAAGCTGAAATATTTTATCTACTGCTTATCTCTATCTGGCATTGTTATTTTCCTGTTGTTTTGTAAAAGGTGTTAGGGTATTGTGGGAGTCTAGTACTTCACGGTGACAGATTTGCCATCACTCCTCTTCAGCCTTGATCTCCTCTTGCCTAAAGAAAGAGAATAAGGAGAGGTGAGATGTGTGTTGCTAGTAGTGAAGAGAGTGACTCACAATCTTTACAGGGCTCATCCTCCTCTACACCCTGTCTGTATCACACCCAACCAGATGTTGACCTGTGGCCTGCTTTGGACCTCATTCTCCTACAGACATGATATTGAAGCTAGGTCACCGACCAGCCATCTTCTTAGTGGCTATCTGGTTTACTCCTTACTGCAGTCACTTGAGGACCTCTAATTAGAGCCTTTGCCAGAGCAGTACCTTCCTCTCTCAAACTACATTAATTAATCATTATTCCCTCCCCAGTTTGATCAATCAAATCAATTCACAGTGGGGCCATTAACTTCTTCTCAGTAGATTCATCCCATGAACACTAAGCTACAAAGTCCGTCCACATTTAACTAATCAATTTTCTCGCAGTTCAATCAAATACCCAGCTGACCGGCTGGAATTAATCTCCATCACTCACAATATTGGTAGACCCCACCTACAGCCAACCTCTGTTTAAGTCTATCAGGCATAAGCCTGCCACTCACTGACCCATATTGCTATGTCGAGTTCAGTATCACAGGCATACACCCCTTTTAAACTTCCAACCTTACCAGTTCCAGAAGTATTTTCCTGCCTGAGGCTGCAAGCATAATTGCCAGGGGATGTTTGTAGGC
Organism: Crocodylus porosus; assembly: GCF_001723895.1. NCBI lineage: Eukaryota > Metazoa > Chordata > Crocodylia > Crocodylidae > Crocodylus > Crocodylus porosus. Next base: position 38,469,250 of record NW_017728948.1, read on the forward strand.
CCTCAGCATCTTATTTCCATTTTGTCTCCATTACACTAGTCCAGCTCTGGTCATCAGTCTCACACCTCCACGTGGCTCACACAAACTCTCTCTTGCTTGTGATACCCCTTCTCTGAGGCAACCCTCTCTGGACCAGCACAGTTTTATCTTCTGGCCAGGCTCCTCCTGGTCAATAAGAGACAGCTCCAAGGTCCCATGACCTAGTTTCTCTGTGCAGCAGGCACGGAGGCTGCCATGTCTGCCTCAGACGTCAGCATCGCTACTCTCCTTGCCACTCTATTGGTTCTTCACTTATCAGTGAGTATCCCAGTGTGCTCAGGTCCAGACAGGCTCTCCAGACTGTAACAGGGGTCAGGTTTGGTGCCCTGCTACAGGTATGCTTTTATAGAGGTCTTAGAGAGGTGAGCTCTACTGGCAGGATTGATTTGCTTTTTACAGTGAAGATAAATAGTAAAATAATTTATTCTTGCCCTGATCAGAAGTGATCGAAAGTTATTACTGTATATAGACTGTTAAGTGACCTGTGTAAAATGAATTAATGAGGGTCTAAGGGTTACCTTCTAAAAGCTGTACCTACTGGGTGGCTATTAGATCACAAGACACTAACTAGCTTCCTGCTTGAGACTAACAGCAGAGGGGCCAAAAGATGTAGTTATAATATGAACTCTACTAGTTCTTGAAACAATGTGGCCGTGTAGTAAAAGTCAAGGCCAGATCATAGGCACATTAGCAGGAAGCGAACTTGCAACAAACAGGCTGCATCTGCACAACATGCTGACTGTCCAACAGCTAGTTACTACTGCACAGTAGCACTGCATGGCTGGAAGCATGATTCAGTGCTCCTGTGCAGAACAAGCTACTGTGCAGTCAGCATCACATCAAAGCTGTTCAGCGACACTACCATGCAGTAACTCCAGTTACTTCACAGTCATTTAGTACTTGTTTATACAAATACTAAATAAGTGCACAGTAATAACTGTTCAGTCAGCAGCTCATGTAGAAGTAGCTACTGTTGATGAAGCAAGCTTTAGCAGACAAAATCTAATATCTTTTCTAAGTGGAAAAGATATTAGATTATATAGCTGCTTCATACATTTTCTAATTTTTATGCCAATGTATATTTAAACATCTCAAGTCAGTCCACCTACTAATACTTCAAACTCCCCATACCAAGGATATTAAGAAGACTACTGCACTATAATTATGGACAATTGTTGCATCATAGGAAATTATTTTATTTTATACCTGGCTGCTCCTAAAAACAAATAAAATAGTCCTCTGCCAAAATGTGTGATAATACAGAACTAAAGTTAAAGAAAAAAAGAACAAAAAAGCATTTTGTTGTTGCCTCGAGACCTTTCCCATCATACTCTGAACTCACTCAGGAAAGAATACTTCACTAGATTTTCTCAGGAAAGAGTACTTCACTTCTTTTATTGGCTTACAAATTTGTCTCAGGTGTAAACTTCATCTGTTGTCATTTTCCAAATGCTCCTGCTTTGGTAAGTGATCTCCATCCTTGTACCATAGATTGAGAGTGGCCAGCTGTCACCACAGAGAATTTAGATAGAATTCTGTTGCTAGATCTTATTGATCTCTCCCCCTCCATAAATACACACAAAAAGTTGTTACTCTGCCATGTTTTAGTACTTCCTTTTAGAACTATTAAAGAATGGGGCCATAACTGCCCACACTGTGCTGTGCACACAGTGCAAAGTTAATTTTAGCCGCTACTTTGCCATAGTGGCATGCTAAAATGGGGACGCTTGCTGCTATGATGAAGTACCTGCTGGTCACATATAGACTCGTGATTGCTATGTCACCATAGTGCATCGTACGGTGTTGTATCACATTGCTACAGTGATGTAGGGTGATGTGTAGACATGTTCAAATAAATCTTGTGTTATGCCATATTGGACTGAGTATGACCAAGTCATTGGGATCTTAGACACTCCAACTTTTTTTCTACATCATTTTCCTTTCAACTAGTCAAAAAGCAGTTCCCAGTAACTGGTGCTCATTCACAAACATTAAGTCACAAACCTATTAGATGTTATGTTGAGTTTTTCATTTCTTTCAACTGTTTAAATAAGGCTAGAAGACCTTGAGCAGTGCTAATGCTGTCCCTCTCCCGTTTATAGAAGGTATATTCATTACATTAATTAGATGATGTTTAACCTAATATATGACAACTGTCTCTCAGGATCATAAAATCATAGAAAATTAAGATTGGAAGGGATCTCAGGAGGTCATCTAGTCCAACCACCTGCTCAAAGCAGGACCATCTCCAACTAGATCATTCCAGCCAAAGCTTTGTTTATCCAGGTCTTGAAAACCTCCAAGGCCCAGCACCTCTCTGGGAAATTTGTTACAGTGTTTTACTATCCTCTGAATGAGAAAATTCTTCCTAATATCTAACCTAAACTCCCCTTGCTTCAACTTAAGACCATCACTTGTTCTGTCATCTGCCACCACTTCGAACAGTTCTAGCTTCATCCTCTTTCAGACTTTCCTTCAGGTAGTTGAAGGGTGCTATTAAATCCCACCTCAGTCTTCACTTCTTTAGACAAAATAAGACTTTAGATTTCTTTAGACTCCAATGTGTCCACTTTCTTTTTGTAATGGGGCCCCCAAAACTGAACACAGTACTCCAGATGTGGCTTCAGCAATGCTGAAGAGAGGGGAATAATCACTTCCCTTGACCTTTCAGCAACACACCTAGCCCAGGATGCCGTTAGCCTTTTTGGCAGCAAGGGCACACTGCTGGCTCATATTCAGCTTATCATAACCCCCAGGTCCTTTTCTGCAGAGATGCTGCCCAGTCAGTCCCCAGCCTGTATGGCACTACATCAGGAACAAGTGTATCAGTGGTGCAGCACATGTCAGTGCTAAGAATATGGCAATGGTGCACTATGAACTAAAGCACATCAAACATGTTTTAGTTAATAGTGCACTGCCACTATTTTCTCAGTGCTGACATGTACTGCACCACTGATATACGTGACACATGAGGCTGCCAGTGTGTGTCAATTTACATGCTTGAGCAGACTTAATTAATCAAGTCTGCTTTGATGCACTGGATTTCCAGCATGTCAGCGTAGTCTCCCCATATGTAAGTGTCCTACAGCTATAAATATATATATATTTTTAAATCAATTCTGTTCTGATGCACTGGATTTCCAGCATGTTGGAGCAGTCTCCCCATATGTAAGTGTCCTACATCTATAAATATATATATATTTTTAAATGAATGTTCAGATTCTTCCATTATCTTATGGCTCCAAAAGCTGTGGCTTTGGGTCTGGGTGGGAGGGGGTGTATGTAATGGAAATAATGAGAGAGAGATGCATATTCAGTAAGATATTATATTAAATGTATTAATTTCAAAGGAAATCTTGGCAGAGGATTTTAGAGAACACCCGGATGACCCAGTATTACAGGAGGCACTTGTTTAATGCCTAGCCAAACCAACCTTACTCATAGCATATTGTGTCTTGTGTTATGAAATGCCACTTTCACTGTGGGTGCATGTACACAAGATGCATTAATGCGCATTAACCTAACTTCATGCACATTATGGGGCAGGTATCTACATGTGTGTGCCCTTAACACATATTAACTTAGGCTAATGGTGCCTAAATGCAAATGCAGGTATCAAATTTAGGCATGATTAGTTAATATGCATTAAGGCACATGTAGACATAACTCAACATTAACTTTGGTACCATGTTTGCCCTGCCACTAGGGGGCCAGCCTGGACCCCACCCCAGGGAATATCCAGGGGTTGGGGTGCTAGGGCACCTTTCCTAGGGTCTTGCCCCCTAGGCCTCCCCCAGTGTCCCGTCACTCTGGGCTTGAAGATCCAAAATATTGTATATACTTTTCCCCTTATATATAGCTCCCTGCTTGTAAGCAGGGTTTTACGGTGGGTGGAGGAGGGGCTCTGTTGGTTGAGGGGGGGAGAGGGAGAGGGTGTTCTGTTTGGTGAGGGGAGAGGGATGGGGATGGATGTTGTGAGAGTAATAAAGTTCTTTTTGTTTCACCCATGTACATGTCCTGAGAATGGTGCTGGGGGTGGACAGGTTGGAAAAGGAGGGAGCTGCCGCATGGTGTCCATGGAAGCTCCTGGGCAGAGAAGCAGCTGGTTAGCGATCAGAGTATCCTAGATGACTGCCAGGTACTGGCAGCCATATCGCCAGACGCTGCATCTCCCTCAGTGGCCAGAGGGGCACGTGCTGGGGTTGCACAGACTTGGGACTAACCATAGTGCTAAGTCTGGGGACTTGGGACTAGCTTTAGTGCCAAGTCTCTGCAGCTCTAGACACTTGCCAAAAATTGCTTAATGCACATTAAATTCAGTTGCGCTTAAATGCACATGTAAGTGCACCTGAAATGTCATGCCTTTTTGTCTTTCATCCATGATCATTATTATTAGCTGTCTGCTCTGAAACAGCACACTTTTTACTCCCCTGGCATAGTGTACATTGCTGATGACTTCAATAAGTCATGGGTACTTAGCACTTTGGAAAACCAGGTACTGTGTGTAATGCATATGTCTTTTAAACCTGCAATACCTGTGTTTCAATGCTGAGAACCATGGCATGTGCTACAGTTACAGGGTTATTAATATTATTTTTAGTAATTGACTGAAAGTGCCAGCATTTTTCTTTTCTTGTCGTTCTTATTTGGTGCTGAATTTAAGGAATAGGATATGGAGCTGATACAGAAACAGGTTTATATAAATATAAAAAAAAATCATGCAAGAAAATCATTAAAATGAAACTGACAACTGAAAATTTGCTACATTCTCATCATGCATTGGAGCTTTAGTCATGGAATAACTATTGCTATATTTGTACATGCTTAAATTCCTTAACATGATCATTTTAAAAATTTGCTTTAAATCCAGTTTTATTAAATACATTGCAAATTGATTTATCTTTTTGATAGGATCACCTCCTGTGCTGATCTCAGTGGAGCTTTGTCATTTGATGTGACATAAGCGTCTGGCCTATATTGTTTGTGTACAGAGAGGATTTGAACTCAGATATTAAGTTACCAACTCAGCCTGCAGCTAATTCTGTGATCTTTGCCTCAGTTTTCTTTACAAGTGGGCGTGTCTACATGAGATGCTAACTGCACAGTAGCCTAATAACGCTGTACAGTAGCGTGCTGGGCAAAACCCATGGTAATATGCCTATGGGCAGTAGTATTAGGCTACTGCACAGTAAGCATCACTAAAAACCCATGCACCGGTGCTACTGCGTAGTAGCATGAGTTATTGCACATTGATTTAGTACTTGGTTACCCAAGTACTAAGCTTTTTGCACAGTAACTATGGCACTTTAATGAACATGTAGACATGTCCACTAGTATGGAAATAATTGAAGTTACTTTCCTCAAAGGAATATTGTGAAATATATGACAATATATGGAACAACAGACTCTGACTGACTGTTAGCAACCATTAATTTTCTTACAGTTTTCATGGTAAAGATCAGTTATAGAGTTTACAGTAAAGATCATTTTGTAATGATTCTGAAAAATGTTGTGAGGTCTAATATCAATATAAAATCTATTTATACTAGTATAATTCCAGAGATTGAAATGTAACTTCGCTGTCCTTGTATTTTAAGTGAGAATCAAATTCTGTTTTCTACCCTTCTCTAATCCTCTTTAATATATATGCTATTAGCTTGAATTCATTTTCCCTTGTTGAAAAGGAAGAGCACTCTGATCAGCTCCCTGATTTATTTATTTTTAATTGAGATACTTATCGTCATTAAAAAACTAAAGAAATAACCTATAAGGAAAGGAAACATGGCTTATTAGGTTACAGTTTGCTACCTGACCACTTGTCTTATAGTAAATTTTAGTGTAGCTCTTTTAATTTAGCTCTGAATCCTTCTTGAAACTTGGGCTTCCTCTTCAGTGTTGAAGTTACCATTTTCCTAGGTTAGAAGATTTGAACTGAGGCCTTAGTTTTTGTTTAATCATGCAGAAGACTTGTTGCTGAACAGTGCATCATATTTCTACCCACCTCAGTATGCCACCAAGGAAATAAGAGAGTGAGAATAGATATATTTTATTTTTAAGGCTTACAAATGACCAAAATAATAGAAGAGAGTATCTTCTTGACAAGTAGCTCCTGAGTAGAAACAAGCTTCATAATTGATTACAGCATTAGAATAAAAATTATGCCTTAATTAAAATGGTTAGTAAACTATTAATCAATGACTAATCAGCAATTCAGGTAGCAAAATATTAATCTTTATAAGGACCACGGTGGCATCATGCTGCCACAGATAGAAATATGCTGATTCTGTTTTGGAGTCCATCTCTACATCTTTAAAATATGTTCATTTCAATATCTACTTTTGTTATGTAATTTTTAAAATTTAAAATGTTGTGTGTCTGTTTTGTTTTTTTTAAATGGAGAATACTTGTTATTAAGAGGAAAAAAAGTTAGGAAACCTTTTTTAAGGAAAGGAAAATTCATTTAGGCTAAAATTTGCTACTTGACCAGTCCTATTGATTTTAAAACCAATTAAATGGAGTAGTTCCAAAAGGATGGTACCTACTCCTTAGTCCATTATCCCAGATTAATTTTCATTATTTGTTTCAAGGAGATCAAGGAGATCTGTTGTTTATAAGCAAATTTTAGTTTGGCTCCCATGCAACAAATTTGCAAAGTCTCAGGCTATTCATTGACAGGAGAAGCCAAAATGATTAAGTAATTCCTTTCATTTTTATTTCTATGCTGATTTCCAAAAAAAGCATGCTCATCCTACATTCTGAACAAGAATGGAGATTTTACCATTCTTAGAAAAACTGTCTGTTAAACCACAAACTAGTCTCAGCTTTAGCTATAGGGACACTATCACCATCCCAAAATACAGGTCATTTTGCTAGATGTTTTGGTAGCTTAAAATATATAATTAGTTTTTTGTTATGCATGAAGAAATAACTAATGCTGTAACTGAGACAATGATGAGTCACCCTTGTAGGTGTAGTCACAATATATATTTTTTATATAACTTTCCAGCAGAAATGGCATTCTGTTCTGTTTGACTACTGGGCATGAGTTTAAATGAAGAAGAAGCATCACAAATGATGTATTAGTTAAGATGCATCCAAGTGCTTCTGAAAACCAGCCTTGCATTACAGTTTGATTTTTAATAAGTAGAAAAATCCCAAGCCTGCTGCAGGCGTTTCGGAAATGTATATTAGCCAGCACAGCTGCAGCTTTTTAATTTTTTTAATTGTCACATGAAATAAAAGAAACGACTGTAGATAATTATATGACAACAGTATAATCACCAATGTGAAAATGACTTCAACAAAGGAAACTTTGTGGCATTAATTATAATAAATGAGATTCTTCAGCTGAAGAAAAAGGAAAAGGCATTTTATATTTATACTATGATTGTACCTAACATTTTTCTACAATAACATTTTAAAGTGTCATAAATCCAGCATTTTAAATTATTTACATGCTACATCCAATTAAAGGTTAAGTTCAGCCAGCTAAAAATAATCACAACTTAAAGCAGAAAAAATGTTTCATTAATTGCTTCGTTATGTAAACACATTTTTAAAGAAAGTGACTTTCTATACTTTTAAACAAGCAGATGTTTTCATGAAAAAACTTACCAAAAATGGGTGTCATTATAGCCACAAAGCCTTTTTTAATTTTTTTGTGTGTCTCATTGAAATAAAAGGCCAAAATAATTTCTAGTTTAAACAAGTATTGTGCAAGGCACCAATTCTGGGAAATAAAACCATGTGAGATAAACTTTATATTGATTTCAGTTGAAATACTGACCATGGTATAGTTAAGCGTGTCTGTGTAGGACTAAGACCAAAGTGGAAAAAAGCCTAGGATTTCCTTTGTATAATTTACAGTTAAATTTGTTCTGTTCTGTACTTCAAAAATAATGGATCATAGGGTTTTGTATACCTGATTGGACCGTTCAGATTGATACTCCAATTTTTAGAGTAGGCCTGTTTTGGACTATTAAGAAAAGCTAGTAAAAATGTAGAACTTGCATGTGATACTGAGGTCCTGGAACAAAAGAAATGGCCAATCTATAAAACTGCAGCAAATCAGCAACTTTTTTTCTCATTAAAAAAAAATTCAGAAGGAGTTGCAAACATGCTTTGACCAGCTATACTTCAACCAAGACATCCCAGCACAGTGTGGGAAGAGAAATCAGGCGATATCTAAGCTGTAGCGCACATTATATACACACAGCTAAGACAATATTCGTTGCTGATATCACATGCAATAATAAACATTCTGAAGTATCTATAACATTGTAGTCTGTTTAGCTAAAAATACCATTAGCACTTATAATATTAGTTAGCCCATTTTAAAATCCAGATATGTTATGGATTGGGGGAGGGGCTGAGTATATTAAGGATTGATTCTATACTATTTTACCAATCAACTTATTGCATGTCTTTCACAATACAGACTTCCACAATCCATCTCACTTTTAGATAAAGCTGGTTGTGTTCCAGTGCATGTGAGATTTTCGTTTCTTTGTTTTTTTTAACATTGTATAAGAAGGTTTTGCAGTCAACATTTAATCATTGTGATATTAAAGGAAATTATTTGGCTTGGAGCATAGTAGATGGCAAAATACTCAAGTATTCAGCCTCTTGTGAATGTTGCCATCACCTCATGATGATAAGGTATTATGCAGCTTATTAACCTGGCAGGGATACAAAAACAAAGCCGCAATACAGACTTGTACTGGTGAAATAGTTCTGTATCACAGTTTGGTGATTCTCTGGGTTGTAATAAAATGATGCATTAAACATTCAATATATAAATAATATATAAAAATGTTTCCTAGATGATCCTGGTCTGCACAGAACATGTAAACAAGCCTAAAGCCTCAAACCTGTAAGTAATTAAAGTACTGACCTTAAATGGTTGAGCTCATTATTTACCAGGTATAAAATAGAAACAGAAAAAGAGCTATTAGGTCATCTGGTCCATTCCCCTGCCATTGCTGGATTGTTCCCTGTAGTATAGTAACGATCCACTAAATAACATGCTCATTTTCCACTTTTATAGGTCTCGTGTTTCTGTTGGTATACTATGGGACCATTTATCTGGATATTATTGGGCTACTTATCCTATTAATTTATAGATGATTACTTTTATTAATTGTTCATTATACCCTTCTATTCTCTATCAGAAAATGTGAGCATTCTCCCCATCTGAGTTAGCATTACTTTATATATTTAATTTCTATCTTGAGTTTTAAGGAGCTCTTTAAATTCTCTCTTCTTTTTTTCTTGTATGTCTTTTTGCTTTATATTTCAATTTCAGCTGTACAGAAACAAAAAGGAAAGATGAACAGATTCAGAACACTATGCAACCATGCAGTATTTTACATTCAAAAATATTTATCTCCATTTTTATTACATGACAAACCCAGTTTTTGGATCCAAATCCAGTTAAATCTGTATACAGATTTTCTAAATTATGTAAACAGGTAATTTTTACTTTAATATTGATAGATGAGACTTAAACTAGTGTAACTTGACATAGCACCATTGGCTTCATCCAGATGAGCGCAGACATGTGGTATATGGTGCCATAGACCACACATGCAGGCATTCCCCGTGCTGCTACTTGAAGCACGTCGGGGGGGAGGGGGCGAGTTCTTGACCCCAGGAGATTCTGGGGTAAAAAAAAAAAGTGGGGCAGCACACGTGGTGGCAGAGTACAGCAACCAAAACCAGAGCCTAAGCAGTTCGAGCCATGCTCTGCTGCTGGCCGGGCTGTCTGCTGCAAGAGCACTATGGCTGCAGCTCCCTGAGGTCCCCAGGACCCTAGGTAAGGCTGCTAGGGCCAGCACAGTTGTTGGGCCCAGCTCCCCTTATCCCATCTGTGGTACCTACTGCACACCAGACTGTGCATGGCACGGGCATTCCCCAGGCACAAGTAGCAGTGGTACAAGGTGTACTGATGCTACTTGTCCCTGGGGAAACACTTTCTTACTCATGGGGATGCAGCCATTGACTGCACTTAAGACCAGTCTCATATTAAAACAAAACAAAGAAATTATATTTAAAATTGCATAAAATTCTAGATATTTTCTCTATATTTTAAATACATATTCAGGAAGTATTTGTTAGTGAATAATCAGCCAAAGTTCAACATTTGTAAGTTTAATAATAACTTAATTAACATAAGTTTATAACGTATAACTTAACATGTATAAGTTTACTAATAACTATCTATTAAACTATAAGTTTAATAATAACTACAGAATGAATTATGATGGAATATAACAACTGCTTAAAACCACTTTAAGGTGTTAATGTGTGGTTAAGAGCTCCAGGAGCCACCCAAAATTACTGTGTAACAAGGCCCTTGCAGACCTTTCGGCCATCTCTCAGTAAGTTACTCCCATCTCCTTTATATTCAGCTTGGAGTCTAATGAGCCATGGCTGTCCTAGTGAGTCAGCAGCAATTAACCTGAAGCTCCCTATGGGGTTCCAGAGCTTACTAATAGGGACAAACACTAAGAGAATCTTTCTGCTGTCTTATGGCTCTATTCCCCAAACTCTGACAATATGAATGGGGGTTAATATTAATGCCTTTTATTTAAGCAGTAAGTATAAGGGGGGGGGAGGGGGGAGGAGAGGAAGAATCCACCTTGCAGAACAATGCAGGAAACTTCTACTTCTAGACAAAACACCACTCAATCATTTAGGGTAAGTACAGACATTCAAAAGCTTAAGGCAGAATTGATCTAAGTTACACAGTTTGTTATAAGTGGCATAGTTTAGATTGGTTATGAATACAGCATACATTCACCCTTTGGTGGGGAGGGAGACTTTTAGACTGAGTTCCACCATTTTTAAACCAGTTTGTGTGTGGCAAACTTCTTTGTTAATTGTATAGACCAATTTTGTGTGCCAAACTTCTGCTCTATTACAGATATAGACCAGTTACTGACCACTTATACTGGTAAAAGTATAATGTTTCTACCTGGTCTTAGTCACAGCCCTTCAGAAAGTAAGTATAATGGTTATATTTTTGAAGCAGGACTTCCTTTATAAACATACTGAGTAGCATTAATAATAGTCCTAGTATTAGAAATAGGGAAGCAGAGCCCAATGCAAATTTATACATCTAGAAACAAAAACTTTAGGCGTATCTATAGAATTAGGGCCTATATTTAAGAAAGCAGTCACTTGAAACTCAACCTGTGTGCTGACTGTCATGTTGTGGCAAAATTGCTAAGTAGCTTTTTACATATGTAAACAATAGAGTGGAGAGTAGGAGTAATGAGGTGATTTTAATTCTGTATATGGCACTGGGGAGACTAAAGTATTGAAATACTATTATAGTTCTCCATATTTTTAAAAAGGATATTGAAAAATTGGAGAAGTTCCTGAAAAGTCACAAGAATGATTCAATGCATGAATAACATGTTTTAAAGTGAGAGACATAAAGAACTCCATCTGTTTAGTTTATCGGAAAGAAGATTTAGAAATGGCTTGACTACAGGATAGAAATACCTTCACAGGGAGAAAATACTGAGAACTAAAGGGCTCTAGATGAAAAAAACCACAATGTGGGTACATCTCCACATCTCCACATGGTGACATTGCTACAGCGCTGTGCTTTAGTTCTTCCTTTTGGAAATACTAAAGCACAGTGCAATAATACAGGTAGTTACTGTGCTGTGTGTGTTGTGCCTGGGTAGATTTCACTGTTACAGTGCTGTAGCAGTGCTATGGCAGTGTGCTACTATGGCAACATAGCTGGTGATCATGTGTAGACACATGTAATCGCTACATCACTGTAGAGCACCATATGACAACGTAGTGCGTCGCTATGTTGCTTTAGGGCAACGTGTACATGCACCCAGTGAGAACCAGTTTCTGGAAGCTGAAGCCAGACAAATATCTTTAAGAAATAAGGCATATATTTTAATAGTGAAGGAAGCTAACCACTGGAACAAGCTACCAAAGGAAGTTGTGCATTCTGTATTTTTAGTTGTGTTTATGTCAAGACTGTATGCCATTGTGGAAGATCTGTTGTAGCTAAACAAGCATTATTGGGCTTAAAACAGGGATAATAGGGTGAATCTAAAGGCCTATATACAGGAGATCAAACTGGATCTTGCAATAGCCTCTGTGAACCTGTAGACCAATAATTCTCAACCAGGATGTTGTGAGATCTTTTAAAGGTGCTACACTATATTAGCACTTTTAGGCGGGCAAACCCCTACACACAAATTACAAGATAAGCCCAGAGTTTTCAAATAGACTTTTATAGAGTCAAAAACATTCTGACCTTCTGTGGTCTTTCTAAGTTCTTTGCAACAAGAGAATTGCTCTATTATTTTCCACAATCAAAAAATCTAGTGAAAGCTAAGAGCTGGCATTTTCTGAGGGATGCCTTGAGCCTAAAAAAGGTTGAGAACCACTGCTTTAAATGCTAGTCCACACTGGGCCTCTGTTGTGCTACATATTGCAAACATATTTATAATGTTAATATCTAATTACTATTATATTTTTATTTGCCTTACACTTTTGACTAAAATCCACATTTTTGGCAGTAATTAAGATTGAGTTTATCTCCAGTGTTTGCTTCCATTGTTATTGCCATCATGTACTATATAGAAATAAGTGAAGTGTGGTTTGATGGCACCATCTACTTTCTTCTTCTCATCCTGTGAAGATACTTTTTAGCTGTTCTTTGGAGCTGAGGCTCATGTATGGACAGAGTGGGCCATAGGTGTTTTATATATTTAAAGGATTCATTTTCAGTTCAAACAGCATATTTGAGCATTGCTATAATCAAAAATGCCGTTTGAATAAAAAATGAAGTTTTTAACCATTAAAAAATAGCTTCAGAGCCTTACACTATCTCAAGAGCAAATTCAAAATGGCAACAAGAAGCCCTACAGACACTCTTAATGATTAAAATCTTTGTATTCAGATAAAACAAACACATTTGGGTATCTCAAGTAACGTACTGTACTGAGATAACTGTTGGACAACAGGTAATATACTGTAATGTGATCAATGTTCTCCAAGTTATTCACCAGCATACTGTTTAAATTAGAAATAAATCTTATAAATTCTTAAAAGTGGCAGTTTGGATTTACTCTGGCTAGGGGCGAAATCTGAGATAGACATATGTTCTCTAACATATGGTGGATAATCTCATCATGTAAGTGTGGTGTATTCACTGACATTCATGAACCTAAGTAGTATGCCTGGGAAATGTCCCTAAAAGGTTTAGAATAATACTTATTTAACAGCGTTAGAAAGAACATGTTTGCACTTAGGATTTGTATGTCAGGACTCAATTAGCAGACTTAGTTTGTACTTGGTAATGGTCCTTGGTACTGGTTAGACATTACCAAATTTTAAAGACTTTAAATTTTAAAGATTTAAAAGTTTAAGATTTTAAAGTGAACAGTAAACTGTATGCCCTTTTCTACTATAAGTTCCACTCCTTATAATGAAAACAATGGCCTTGTTGTCAAAATTAAACATAATAGCTATTCCAACTAGGTTTACCTCTTGTTTTTGTTTTGGTTTTATTGTGGGATTTATGTTTCCAATATTTAACCCAAAATTTTTGGCTCCAGTGCTATTTCAGACCGTGCTCAAATCTCAATGTTGTATATAATTTTCATTTAAGTTGCATATCAAAATGTCATGAAGCCAATTATTTTAGGCTGTTGGTAAATATCTGTAGGTTGTGATACATCTGGCCTATACTATAAATCTATTGTGAGGTTAACTAATGGCCACAAACTCCTGGAAGACCATTTCAGATTCAACATTAGGAAAAACTTCTTCACAGTCAGGGTGCCCAGACTGGGGAATAAGCTTCCTCCAGAGGTGATGCAATCACCTACTCTGGAACTCTTCAAGAGGAGCCTGGATGGCCAGCTTGCTGGGAGCACTTGACCCATTATCTTTCCTGCTTGATGCAGGGGGCTGGACCTGATGATCTTGCAAGGTCCCTTTCAGCCTCCATTCTATGGATGACAAGAATCTACTGATGGATTTTGACTCAAGTGATTTGTCAGAAAGATTCTAGCATACAGGGGCTGATTCAGGAGAGGTACAATGGTAACCCATGGCCTAGAAGAGGCAGTGGCATTTCTGGTTAGGAAGTACTGAGAATCATTTCTCTGATTCCTGCTAATCTTTCTACTTGGCAGGTATTAATGACCTTCTATCCTTTCTAATGATCTTAATGTTCCATTATTTAAACTATCCGTTCTTCTGCATTTTTGTTGTCTGTTTGTCATTCCTGTATTTCAAAGCCCTACAGACTGTTTTTAGGCCTGACTAAAAATCTTTATTTAGGTATGGTAATATTAACTATAGGCTACTTCTTTTTTTTAATAGGAGACTTACAGTTAAATATAACTACAGAACTAATGACACTATATCTTTTGACTGTTTTGACTATTCTTTGCTGAGTTTGTTGCATTGTTCTTTATTAACGTTAAATATCATCTAGCAAAATACTGTATATTCCAATAGTTATATTTATTTTTGCTTTGGTTTTAAACTAAATAATATAGTGCTAGCCCACCAAGCATTTTAATAAATCTACTAGTTTCTCTTTAAATGTGTTTTATATGATGATGTTCCACCCTATTTGAAACCATCTTTTCAAACTCCTAGATCTGCTGAGGGGTGTCCATATCTTGTTTTGGTATTTTACATTCTGACATTAGGTGTGTTTTATCATACTTATATCTTAAACCTTTATTTATTACTGCTATTATTGATACTACAATTAAAATCTTTGCAGTAATCAAACTGGAAATTGATATTAAAAAACCAACTAGTGATCAAGATGGCCAATGTAAAAAATACCTTCTGTATCTGTAGGTGCATCTATACATGTGCTTTACTGCAGAGTAGATTAATTAGCTCCACAGTAAAGCATCAATATCTACATGTGTGCTGGTGTTAGACTTGGGAAACCAATTATACTAAATAATTCCAGTATAAGATAGTAATGTCAGAAAGAGTACTAGCTTATTCATTAACTGTGCTGAAACACACATGTAGACACTGACTGATGGCGTAAATTGCTCCTGGTCAGCCCAGTCAGTCAGGGGCCTGCTCCACTCCAGCTAAAATTGCTGCTGTTCTAGGTGCACATGTAGACTCTATGCCTGGGAGTAATTTACACCAGCTTGAACTGCTCTGGAGTTTATTGCTTCACATTAATTGCATATGTGGATGTACCCAGTGTTAGTTACTAGTGCATAACCCCTGTAAAAAAAAAAAAATTTCAAATGAAAAATAGAATTTTTTTCCTCAGAATTACAGCGCCCTCCCCAGTAAGCACTTTAACCAGCACTTGTCAATGCCCTGATTTAGTATACAAGGTTCTATTACCTCTTGTGATGGGGAAAGCGGTGTTCACAACAGGCTCGTCATCAGAAGTAAGAAGGAAGACTGCCTTTTTTTTCTATTTTTCCACAAGGAAGGAGATGTTGGCTGGATGCAGATATTTTGTGAAAACTTAACTCTATTGTTTAATTTCTATCAGAATCACAGTAGTCCAAAATGAAATAGGCAAAATTCAGTTCCTAAGATTTTATCCATTTCTATGCTTGCATATGGAAGTTGACCATTTTTAAATTATTATTTTTTCCTTACATTTCTGCTTGATAGGTATACTACACACTGCAGAGTTTGCATTTTATTGTCATTCAGTATGTCCTTTCCTTCAACGTGTGAAGGAAAGTTGGCATTAGTGATATTAAAACAACCTTCTAATTAAGGCATTTATCATTTGGAGCTACATCCAATTAAGGATAAAGCCTCCTAACACTTAGGCACTTAGACCAGAAGTGGGAATCCAGCATTCTGCATTATATATCTGGGGTCTGTATAGAGCATGTGGAGAAATTTAAGACCTTCAGATTCATATTTGAAACAAGTAACGCACTGATCAGGGAACTAACTAAAATCAGTATATTCCACATGCAGTTTCTTACAGCTAGCCAATAGAAAATACTAATGACAGGGATGAGTCTTGAATCCTATTTCTAGAAACCTCACTTAAGACTGTAGAGAGAGGCAACTACAGCCTTAAAATCTCTTCTCAAAATAGGCAATCTTTTAAAGAACCAAAAATGTGTTCTTTTCTTTTGAAAGCACAATCAGAGGAGGACATCTCCCATGACTTCTTCTAGTCATCAGAGCACTTCATCTGCAAGTACATAACACGGCTTAATTTAATCACCAGTCTGAAGAAACTCAGCTTGTCATTGTCCACCATCAGAGAGATCATACTAACCACTAGCCTATGGGCTTGTTTGAATGGAGCCAAACTCTACTTCTCCTGTGGAAACTGAGCCACAGATTACACATAGGCAAGAAAACCATGAGAACATACATGATACTGTAGCTTACCAGTTAGAGGAGTCTCTGGAGTTCTGGTTCTTTCTTTATGAGTGGTTCATGCATTTTACCTTAAACCATCATTAGGTAAAATAAAGACAGTGTCCAGGGCTTAGGAACATAAACCCAGATATTAACGTTCTCTTCTCCCTCCAACTTCAAGGTCCAAACCAGTACGGAATTATACTGGCCCTCATCCTAGTTTTGGTCCATTGTATCTTGATTTTTCCAGCACACTGTCATAGAAGAGCCTTGCAGCACAGTGGCATAGCTTTGGTTGGGAAGTGTGGGAGGGTGGGGGGGAGAGGCAGTATGTACAATGGATAACCTATCCTTGTACAGCACCCCATGGCATCCTTAAAAGGATCTCACAAAACCCTGGGATGGTATAGCTCCCCAATTGGGAGTCACTAGTGAGATGGTAAGGGCATTCCCTTGGGAGGAAGGAAGTGTTTCCTTGAGTAGATGAGCTAACTGAATATGAGCCTCATTAAGTTCACTAAACATGAGTCTTGCATATAAAAGAGTAAAAGAAATACTCCAAACACAAGTCCCATTTTAAGAGAAAAGGCTGGCTATCAGGTTTTGTATGGAGCCCCAAATTCTCCTAGGCATGTTCCACAAGCTTGTTCTAATATGGGGTACTTCTGATAAGGTGCAGAACTAGAATTTTCAGATGGTTGGCGGTTATTAAGATCACAAGTTTAGTTTGGCCTCTAGGGATAGCAGCTATTGAAAAAATTTTTAGGATCACAATATTTAGACTTAATGCATAATTTAAGTCCCACTCTAATATCCTTCATTACATCTGGTCTTTTTTCCTCTAAGGTGCTGTGGTATTGCTCTAGGAAGAATGTTTACTATCAATATGATTCCAATACCCTATGTGTAAATTGAGTTCCTTAGGTTTTCTTGTGTGACTGAGTTAAATATTGGGTTTCCTATTAAGGGATATGTACCCTGTAAACCTTTCCAGAGACAATGGAGTTTGGCTTATGGTAAATATAAATATAAGGTTTTTGTCTATTTTCTTAACAGCAAAAAGTCTGATTGCCTTTTAACAGAGAGCAATGGTGGTGGTAGTAGTAACATTCAGGATTTTAGAGGGTCACTCGCTAATGAACTATGTCAAAAAACTGTCCAGCTATTTGTTCTATTGAGTTCATTGTGGTAAGCATTCACTGCTGCTTGGTAGCTGAGTCATCTCAACTGAAAGTCAATCAGTTCAGTGGAGTTTTTACCAATAAAGACAATATGACTGTGTCTAGGTTTTTTGTGCCCTGTAATTATTCCTGTGAGAGACCTCTTCATCTAAGTATTGTTTCTTATTATTCCTGTTTAGTACATACAATTAGCATTATTAAAAAACTAAGGGTAACCCCCCCCCCAAAACAAAACAAAAAACCAAACCAGGTTATTTTGTTAGCTATAATAATCTGGTAGGAGTTTTAGTCATTGTTTAACATCAGATTGTGGATGTTAAGGAAAGGGGTACAAAAATAAAAGCTTCTGCTGATATAACAATAATCAGATTGATGCAATTCAGAGTGACTCACCATTTCCTCTGGCATCATGCCTAAATCTAGTCAGTCAAGACTAAGTCTTTTGAGTGTAGAACATTATGCCAGATGTTGACTAAGCTTGTGTTGTAAGGCTAGAAATCATTAGAGATTTTATGTCCATAGTTAAAATAGCCAAATTCTATTTTCTTTTGAAGAAAAAACATATTTAAAGTAAGGGCAGATTGTTATTTTGGTTGCAGTTGCAAAACAAATGAGCTAAAGCTCTAAGTACTTACTGTTGAAGTTGTGCGTGTTTCTATAACTGTTTATTAATTAGCAGTATATAATAAAGTAAGATGACTCTGTGGTCTTTATAGAGTACATAATGTTTTTATTTGTTGCATCATAAAAACAGCTTATTTGTTTAAAAAATATGTTTCTGCCATAGATCATGTAAATATACTTTACCTGTTATAAAAAAGGCCAGTTGTGAGGGGATCTTTTTTTTTTAAGAAGAAATTACATTATCCCGTTTTTAGAAAAAGCTCCAGAAAAATTGGATAGAGTTAAAGTTGCCTTCAGGCAGCTTTAACTTGTATGACCTGCACTTACTTAGCAGATCACCCTAGGTCTCATTGACCTTGGCAGCATAAAAGCAGTCAGATTTTTACATGGATGAACTGTTCTTGAGCAATTTCTCCAGTGTATTAGGCACAACATGCTTTTCTTTAACATCAGGCATGCATATCTTGTCTATATGTTTCTTCTGCAAGGATATTTATTTGGTGATTACAATAAAAAATATATCTTTTATCCACGTTTGAATATTCTGCATATTATCCTCAATAATGATAGAGTACAATATTATGTTCTGTTCTGTTATTTTTAGACTTCCTCATTTATTTAATAATGTTATTGTTTCTAGCACACACAACTTATAAGGTAGATATATTGATTTTGAAGGACTGAATTTCATTCTTCACAACTCAGCAAATCCAGGTTAAAACAAAAAAAATAAAATGAGAGTGTTCTCTTGCTCTGCTTTTTTACAGACCATTAGAAAAGGCAATTAGAGAATGCAAATTTTAAGTTACCAAAAATGGCAGCACTGGATAAATTTATTGAATCCTCATTTGTGGAATTAACATTTAATGCATATGTTAATTTTAACAGAATCCTCTGTCATTAGGTACCTCCTCCATTTTCACCTAACTCTTGATCTCTAAATGATAATATGCATTCTAGAAGACTGGTCAAATATACATTAAAGAAAAAAAATTCTGTTATGCTCTTGCATATGGATAAAGGGAGGGAAGGTTTAAGAAACCTCCTCCTACCCACACACATCTTTGCATGACTTAAGTAAGAATCAGAAAAAATGCAAGGACTATTTCACTGTTCCTTTGAGGAATGCCTAGTGCCTCACAGGATGAGAGGCAAGGAATATCTCTGTCACATCATGCACACTTCCTTTTAGTATATGTGAGGAGCATTACGCCGATTTCTGTAAAAGGGAGCTATACTTCTTTCATTAACCTGGGAGGCATTCTGCATTTAGGTGCTTCTCCTCTAATAGATAATTTATGGAGCTTGAAATGTAGAGGCAGAGTCTAGTCCAGCATAAATTTTAAATTGGGGATAGGGAAGGAGGAAAAAGGGGCATGAGAATAGGGAGATAAAGATCCCACAAGCACACCTACATGAAGCAGAGTTATTCTGTTTTAACATAGGCCATCAATATTAAGTCTTGGCAACACATTTCCAGTTGTATATATTGTTCTTGCAGCTTTAAAATTGTATAGAAAAGCCCATTTAACACGCAGAATTAATGAATTCTAAATTCCAGCTCTTTAATCCAGAAGTCTTGTCCTGTTGTCATGCAAACCAAACTCTTGCTATAGCCAGTAAAATATATGCTTCCAAGTTAAGAAGTTAACATGGACACCAGTTTCTGTATTAGTATACTTTTTTTCAAAATTTTAAAGAACAAATTATACTTCCAACTTGTGTTTTCCTGGCCATATAAAACAATTAAACTTTGCAAACCATATATTTGATTGTTTTTTAAATCTGTTTCAAACTATACAACTGCAGATTGATCATTTACAACCACCACTGCAAAAATAACAAATCAATGGGATAAGCCAGTCTGTGTTCTGATCCCTCATGACTTAATAATTTCTTTCTTGTACTACTTTAAGATAATTTCTAATTTGATCTTGTTCCTTGAATATTTTCCTATCTTGTATTTTGTTTAATCTGAGGTAAAATAGCATTGAATTTTCAGGAAAATGACTCCACCAGGGGAACTGCTGCTAGAAACTATGAATCAAAATGCCAATATTCTGCACTCAGCATAATAAGTGGATTGCGTTTGGCTTAAGGCAGAGAGAGTATGAGCAGAACTTAATCTCATCACACATTTTACACTAGAATAGCATATGATGCTTCCTGTTTCCTGCAGTGTTTGATTCAGTAGACATTCTAAATATGCAGAATCTGGTTACCCTGCTGATTGTTCATTTATGCCCAGTGGATAGATAACTTACTTGATTTGGGACAGAATGTCTTCTCTGCCTCATTTGGAATAGAAATCTGGATCTAGATCTCTCCAGATGAGTACAGGCAGTCAAAAACCCCAGGACTGAATTGATTCATTCTTTGCAGACTAGTCTAAAATGAAGAGATTAAACTGAGAAACAACTGGACAGAAAGTCAATTTTTATTTAGGAAATGCAGCCACATACCTGCAGTGGCTCAGTCCAGAAGCTGGGTGGTGCTAGAGCATGGCTGTCTGGTATGTAGCCAGCATCAGTTGCTTCATTTTTTTGCTTCCCCCTTGATCTTTGGGACCTGCAGTCCAGACTCACAACAGCAGAACTCTGCAGGTTTGCTCATGACTTCTTCCTGCCTCCAGGTGCCTCTGGGATTTGTAGTCCACAGTCACAGCCAGAAGTAAGTTTTAGCAGGGCAAGGCAGCTTTGGAGTCAGGGGAAGGGAAGTGTAACTCCTCTCCCTAGCCCCAGACCCCAGCTGAGATTTGCCGGAGAGGAGGGGGGCAGGGGCCAGTCCCTGCCTATCCACACCTCAGCCCATCACTGCTGGAGCAGACAGCACAGCACAACCCAGACTAGGGCTGGAGAGCATGCCGGGATTTTGGGGGACGGTGATTTGACTTGAACAAGGAAGGGGCCTGGGACAGACATTTCATAAACCGGTTTGACCCAAATTAGTTAAATATTATACTACATTGAACCAAGTTTATCTTAAACCACTTTTAGCCATTTTGAAACTGGTTTATGTGCACTGAACTTCTCTTCTATTACAGTTTTAAACTAGTTTCTGATGACTTAAACTAGTTCATGTGTAACTTCTGTCCCTAGCCTCCCTCTCACCCGTCAGAAGAATGCCCTCACTAGAGACTCCTTTGAGATAAATGTCTTTCAATCTATCCTGTTAAAGATATTTGTTGTGAGGAATACAACACCTAAATACACAGTGGAGTTGGGACTGGGATCCTCATTTCTCAGGTAAGTACGCTGGTCAAAATGATTCTATCATGTGAATAAATGTCGGCGTAAAAATTGACATAAGCCACACCAAAACTATTCTGGGGGAGATATTCCAAGCAGGAAAGGCATCCTTGAAGTCTTTCTCACCCACAGCATGCACATGTGCACATGCACATGCACACACACATGCACACACACACATTTCAAACATTCACAAAAATGAAAGCAGAAACACAATTTCTTAGCACATTTAATATACCATATATTTAATAATATAACCTACTTATTTTTTGTAATATAGATGTTTTCTTCTCACTTGTTCTCTGTTTATGCAAAAAAGGTACTTTCCTCTTGGTTTTCAGAGCCTCTTAAAAACAGATATTAGGAGCTCTTTTTGCAATACCAAACAGGTATCAAACAAGCTGAGCAGATTCTTTTCAGTCTTTTTAAATGCAAGAATTAAAAATCTTAATTTTAAACTCTGATTCATTTTCAAACTCAATAATGTCTAAAATTTTGCAGAACCAAAATTGTACACCCACATATTTCCATTTAAAAGCAAGTCGTATTTACATCCATAAATGAAACGTTTGAAAGAGTCATTAATCTTCATTTGATCACAGCTTTGTTAGTGTTATGGTTGTCATTCCTTTATTTATTTCCAGCATACCTAAGTCAGTTTTGTCCTGCACAGAAACCATTTAGCTCACCTAGCACATTGATTTCTGCTTATATGCTTAGCTTTCGATTTGGAATTCTGGAAGGTGTTTCATTACTGACTACATCATCCTTATCTTCTTTAGTCACATCACCTGCTGATTTTTCAGTAATATGGATTGAAGCTCAAATGAGTGGCTGTTCTTCCCTGTCTAGTCCTGGCTTCTAGCAAATTGTTAAAGCATCATCAGCTGTAGCATATTAAGCAGCAGGTGGTCTATAAGCTATGCAATGAAACAAGTCATGAGGTTGCTGCAGCGCAGATTCTTCTTGGTCAGAGGGAACACAGATATCAGCATTTCGTATAAAAACCCACACACAGTTAATGAGCCATGTTCCAATTGTCATGGCCTTCACTGCTCTGAGATTTGCTGCTTTCCATTAGCCAATATCTGTATAGTTATTCTGCTTCGGCCAGACTCATTGCTCTTTCACTAGTATCATATTGTCTCTTCACCCTACTAGTAACAATTGTGATAAAAAATCTTTGAAGTGTCTTTATTTTCTCAGTACCTATTGGTTGAAAATAAGAGAAGCAGCTTTCCAGTAGTATCTTTAGTTTCGTGCTTGAAGGACATAAATCAGTATGAAAAGAGTACAAACCATACTCAGCTTGTATAGAGAAAATAATTAAATTAATTAAAAAATCCCCCCATTATAGTACATACATTTCTGGGTTTTTTCTCCTGTCTTCAAATAATAATGTTGGCTCTTTACAGAATAATTGTTATTCATAAGCTTCCTGATTAACAACTTTTCTGAAAATCCCATAACTACATAGCCAGGTGACTTTGGTCTAGTTTTTATTCCAACTTTTGTCTTAGGTTCGAAATGCAAGTTCTTGGCTCATCGTGGTATAGCATCATTTCACATTATATTCCAGAATTTCTCATGTTCTAATTTAAACAGACATCAAGAAATCTCTGCTACCATTTGATAAAGAGTTTTTTTGCGCACTCATTCATAGTTTTGATAAGATAATAAAACAGGATTTTGCCCATACTGATGTTAGCATGAGCTTTGCCATTAATCTTTAATGGAAGCAGCTTAGGTCCACAGTGGGCACATCCACACCAGACATTTACTGCAGAGCTGCCTAATTGGCTCTGTAGTAAAATCTCAGCATCTACACATGCGGCGCTATTAGGCTGCAAGAAACTAATTAAATCCGATGTAGATTGGTACTTTTAAATATAACTACTATCCTGCTGCAGACTTTTTACTCTGCAGCAGTGCATGGTAGACACTGACCCGGCTGGGGCACAAGCATGCTTCAGTGTGGGAGCTAGCTAACCCTGCACTGAAGCATGCTTGTGCTCCAGCCAGCCCCTCTGTAGCAGTTGAGCTGGGTCAGAGCAGCCCCAGGTTGGTCCCCTGGGTCCCATGCCAGCTGGAGCTGCTCTTAACTGGCTCAATGTGCTGCAGTCCTGGGTCCACATGCAAATGTGGCACCTGGGAGCAATAAACTCTGGTGTGATATGCACTGGAATTTATTACTCTGTGCTTATAACATGTGTAGATGCACCCAGTGGGAATGCCCCCAAATGCAGGGGTGCGCACTTGCAGCAGCAAAAATAGTAGGAGCACAAATTTGTGCCACTACTTTTTACTGCAGTGCTTGCCTCTGCATTTGCACCTTGATAGGGGACAAATTACCAAACTTCAAGTGAACTGCCCTTTCCTCAGTCCTCCCAGCTCCCAGTGTGCTAGAGAAGCCAGGAGACAACGAAAAGAGAGGACCAGGCCTCCATGTCTGCTGGTGCATGCACCTCTTGCATGTACCTTTACACATTTTTCAAGCTGTTTCGAGCCTACACATCTGGATGCAGCCAGTGAGTGCTTCTGAAAATCCCACCTGCATCATTTCTTTCATTTTTCCAGTCCAATTGTCAGTCAAGCAGCAGTAGCAGGTGGGTGCTCAGGGCGCTCATGCCCCACACAGGCACTGCCACCTGGCTTCAGCCATTGCTGCACATAGTATCAAGGAGTGCAGCCAGGCCAGTCCACCTCTATCACATGGGGCTCCATGTGGCACATGTGCAGCTCCTGGCGCTCGTACACAGCCAGGGAATGTTTCACACACTGGAGCTAGCTGCCTACACCACTCCCTGCTCTGTAGGTCCTAGGACTCTGCTGGAAGTGGAGAGGAGACTTGCCTCCTGCTTCCCGGTGGAGTTCCAGGACCTGAACAGGAAGTGGTGATGGCAGGTGGCCCCATCACCTGAGGCTTCCCTCAGTGGTGTGTGAGTCCCAACAGCTGCAGGTATAGCGTGCGTGTCTATATACAGTACACAAACACAAATCAGGACAAAAATATGACACGGGGGAGAAGGGGTGGGAGAGGAGTGGATCCGGGCCCAAGGGAGGAAGGAGGCCGGCTCCTCTCCTCCCACTACCACTGCCACATCAAGATGGGCTCGCTGCTCCTTCCCCCCACTGCCATGGCAGGCTGGCTTCTCCCCTGCCTTGGGCCCACTCCTCCCCCTCCTTGTGTCAGGCCCAGGCCCATTCCTCCCCCTCTACCACTGCTGCTGTGTCAGCCCGAGACCACTCTCCCCCCCCCACTGCTCCTCCCCTCTCCCATGTTGGGCCTGCTCCATACCCACAACTGCCACATCGGCCCTGCAGGTGATGATGACGGGGGGGGGGGCCAAGGCTAGTAACAGTGGCCTTGCCTCCCTGCAGCATCCCAATCCCATTTCTCCCCCCGCACTGCTGCCATCACCTCCAAGAAGCAAGGCCCCCCCACTCCCTGTTCCATCATGGTGGCCTGCAGGGAGCAGGGTGGGGAGGGTGAGGCCAGCACTGTTGACCTCACCTCCGCTGTTCCATCCACTCCATTGCTGCCATCTCCAGGGAGCAGGGCGGGGGTGGGGATGAAGACAGACCACTCTTTCCCCCTTACTGCTCCTCCCCTCTCCTGTGTTGGGCCTGCTCCATACCCACAACTGCCGCCAATCAGAGTGCAAATGAAGCTTTACGGACAGACAGACAGATTAAGACTTTTATAATATTAGAATATCTTTAAGAATACTTTTCTTAATTTGAATGTTTAAGACTTACAAAGCAAGACAAGTTTGATGCTTTTAGATGTAACCATTTGCATTTTCAGACAACAATGAGAGATGGACACGTGAAAATCTTGCTTCAAAATATATATGTGTCACCTTTGGACTAAGAATAAAAGTAAAAGTTACATGTTTGGACTACTGCCTGTATCTCTTGTAGGCAATTCTTAGTCACCTTTGGTTCAGATGATTGTAGTTATAGCCACAGAGTGGAAAATACTTCATCAGAAGCAGAGGAATAATTCCTCTGACAATCCCCCCTTCCTCCTTTAATTTTTTATAGTGTAGTCATGGTCGTTTTGATTTTATATTTTTTCTCTGTGTTATATGAATATTTTTATATTTGTGGATCAGAATTTCTTATTCCTATTATTAACATTTAAAGCATATTTTTTTAATTAAATAGTGGATTTCTTATTTTATAGAAACAACAGATGTTCAGCTTTTCTTGAATCTGAGCACTAATACATTTTTGCAGTTACATGAACTTTAAGGAAATTAATTCTTGATCATAGAGCTCCTTGGTAGCTAATGGATCTGCCAGCTTATTTTTGGTTATTTGCTTACTCCTAACATAAATCAAAGGCTTATGTGTTTACTCTTACAGACACAGACTCTATACATTAAATGAAGGGAACCATATATGAACATTTCATTTCTATTACATAAAAATCAAGTATGGAATCTGAGCTGCTCTTCACATTAACCCTTAGCTATAATAGGAACAGATTTAAAATGATCAGTATAATCTATAACCAATTGTATCAACTAGTTATCAGTACAACTTGAGGTGGTTAAACTTGTTTAACAAGAAAAATGCTTAAAGATGCACATTCTTTGTAACATATAACACATTTCAAATAGATTGGGGTGCTCTGAAAAATAGAATTAGATTCCTTACTTTGGAAAAAGACTTTGAAAATCTTGGCTTTGATAAAGACAATTCTTATTAAACCAAAGTCAAAGGAAAAGCCAAAGTCCAAAAAAACTGAACTAGCTTTCACCTGCTAATCACAGCCACCTGTTCTAACACCCAGTAAAAGCTTAGTCCCTGGGAGAGTTCCTCCCTATTAATCACATTGCATTATCTGGCCATCTGTTATAGCTGCCAGAAAAGCAGCAGTGCCTTTGGTGGTCATTATTAACAGATTTCACACACTATATTTTACTTGCTGACACTCTCCACCGACCCTTCATCCTCAAAAAAGCAGGAAAAAAATCCCAACAACCCATCGGGTACTTTAAAAAGTCTAGCCTTTTTTACTTGAACATGTCAGGTGGGTGTTTGCTCCATGGGGTTCAATACCTGAGGTTCGGAAGCTTACGTTTTATAGCCAGGGCTTAAAACTTTCTATATTAATAAAAAAAATTGAATGGTTCAGTTAATGCTCTTTGGGGAAGAAAGTTGACAACTATGTACAGAACCTACCTCATTGCTTCAGCTTCAAGAATAATAAAGGGCTGCTTGCTTTTATATATATATAAATAAAACCCTCAAAACAGTGCTTTACTTTATACTCAGTGCACTCCTACACTGAACCCATCACATACCCAGAAGAAGTATCGTAGTAGTTGGACCTGGCTCATCCAGCATCTGTCTAGATTGGGTACTTCAGTAGGGCTTTTTTGGTGCTTTTATTTAATAGTTGATTGACTCAGCTTTATATAAAAGCACCAAAAAGCCCTGCTGAAATGCTCAATCTATACAAATGCTGTGGAGCTGGGTCGAAGGAACGCACTGCTTCTTTCAATAAAGCACTGTTTTTTGTTTGTTTGTTTTTTAACATCTGTGAGCAGCCAAGATGTGCCCTAGGTAACTTCAGACTATCTTCCTTCTTGGCAAGCATCACTTACTCTTGTGGCTGCCCGGAATATTTGGAGTACGGTAATAAAAGTAGGAATTGCAGACAACTTGTACATTCTTAATCATCGGATTGAACATGTCCTACCATGCTCATCACATACATTTTCTGTCTTACTGACTCCCCTACACCTTAGGATATGATGGACTATCTATCAGAAGGCTAATGCAGGCATTCAAAAAGCCTGGGATGGATTGATCTAAGTTATGTGGTTTTCTGTAAGCAGCAGAGTTTAGACTGGTAGTGAACAGATCACACATTTGCTCTTTGGGAAGGGGAGGGGAGCCAAATCTTAGATCAGGTTCTGCCATTTTAGATTAATCTGTGTGTACCAAACTTCTGTTCAGTTACAGGTATAGACTGGTTTTACGTCCTGAACTTCTGTTCTGTTATGGGTAGAGTTAGTTACAGTCTCTGATCACTTATACAGTAATGTGTAATGGCATTACCTGGCCTATAAATATTAGTCATTAATAACTGATTTTAGTGATATTGTGACAGGATGATTTGGGCCTGTGATTTCTAGGCAACCTTTGTAGGTGCTTCTAACCTCTGTTAAAATGAAGGAGTAGTCATCCACTATTGGTGTTAGCCCAGAACGTTATTGTAGTATTAGTCTATTCAGTGTGTTATCTGCAATGTTGTATTTTGATATAAAATACATACAAATATTGTCAGCAAAAGGGGGAAATGGTTTAAATATGCCCTGTATTTTGTTTGAGTAAAGCCCTTTTCTTACCCTCATTTAAGTAACTGGGATGCAATATGTTCTGAAAACAAATCATCAGTGGCCTACATGCAGCTGTGCAATAGTTCTGACACACAGTAATCTGTATTTGCCAGCTGGATAGCCAGCAGATGGATTTGGGGGCAGACCACCCATAATGATTAAACAGATAGAGAAAGCATGGTAATTTATTAAGCCTCTTCTATAATTCAACCATTCATTCTCATCCTTTGAGGTGTAAATGGAGAGGCAAAAATGTAGGCACCTAAAACAGTTGTTGAAGTAATCAGGATTCTTCAGAATCTCATAATGCCTTTTTGGCCGCACTGAAGAATGTATTCAAAATACATATTTTATATGGGAAATTTGGATGGAAAACTCGTTATTTGTTTTAATTACATAGGTGGCGACTGTTTTCTGAGTTAGGTATCCACTAAAAGAGGATGTTCCCACATGCTTAGATAGCCAGCACTTTGCAAATCTTTATTGCTATTATAAAGACAAAAGGACATACCTACACTACCATTTTAGGTTGACTCTGAGGGTCACCATCAACCAGTCCAGATCATACCACCATCAACTAGTCCAACCAGTCCAGACCCTTTCTAGCTACCTATAGCATACACCAATGCTGAGCACATCATATGGAGAGCATTTGTAGGAATCAATCTGCAGGTTCCTGTCTGTCTAATTACAATTAATAGAGAGAGTGAGTTGGGTGAACATAGAAGTTAGGGCAGGTAGGATTTTATGGAGCATTGCTAGTGGATTTTCTGTGTTCAACATCTGTGACACATAGGTACGTTTTAAACTTACTGCACAAAGTGGTAGGCTAGGAGATGTGATCATATGAGGTTGACCTTATACCCAGAAGGTAGTATAACTTTCAGAATCAGAGGAGAATGCCACCAGGGGCTGAGCCAAAAGGTTTACAGTAGAGTTATAAGGTTAGGGTCAACATTGAAAGTGAGATTTAATTATAAAGGTAGAGATACTATCAATCTAACTTTTGGTCATCTGTTAGGCAAAATTACTTCCTTCATCAACATCTACTTTACTTTAAATTAATTTAGCCAAGTGAATTGCCTAGTCTACTCATAATTTTTTATACAACTCAAGCAATAACATTATTAATATTCATAAACAATTTTGTACTTAGGTAGCTCAACATCACATAACATGTAGAAAATACAATGAGCTGATCAGCATGTTACCAATATGAGACTGCTATTACTGTCTCCATTCTGAAGATGAAACATAGTTATGTGATATAGTAAAACATATGTATGTTTTTTTTTTCCATGATCTTACATTGATGAGTATCAAATCCATGATCCATGAGTATTTATTAATTTTAGTTTTGGCAACAAGTTTAAATTATGTCCATACTAAAGCTTTACATGCCAAGCTGTTCTATTCTGTGAAAACTGTGACAGTTCTATGTGCAGAAGTACAACTCTAGATACCGGAGAACTTTAAAGTAGAAAACTTTCAGTAGAAGCTTAGTGAAGTTTTCAAGATTTCAGTAAAATTTGGGGCATTGTTTAAATTTAGAGGTCTAGGTTCCCTCCCTATCTAATCCTGTTTTGTTGGTTGGTAGGTTGGGGGGGGAGGGGGGTTGAAGGGGAGAGGAGGGTTGTCTAGCACCTAATACTATTCCATTGTTTCTGGTTTCTGTTACTTTTCCATATTAATAATTTCTCCTTCTGGGTATTCACACCCATTTAAATGTTTTTTAAATGTTTCCCTTTAATGAACACCTAGCCTAGTTATACATATTCAGGTCTGATATTCCTCTTTAAGTCATTCTTTCTCAACTTGAAATCATTTCTGCTGCTCTTATCTGCACTTTGTAAATATAATTTTGTCTTTCTGTTATAGAGAAGCACAGAAGTCAAAGTGTTGCTCTTGTTTGCAGATTACTCAGTTATCTGCCATAGATCCTGTGTCTACTCTATGACAAGTTGGTATAGGCAGCCTCAGACAGTGGTGACATTCTTTGCTTGCCATAGTTTCTTGCAAATTCATACCCAAATTGCTACCCACTGATACTTTATGGACATTTAAAAACATTACCTTTAGAGCACTCTAACTGTGCTTAGGGCAATTTAAATGGCTAAGTGTGCAAGCATTCACAGAGCTTAAACTATCCTAAAAATGGTTCACCCAATCTAAAATTAGTTCATCTGAGAGGTGAACTAACTTTAGATCAGCCTGGGAAAACCTGATTTAAAATGGGTTAACCTGGCCTAACAAATACCTGCATGCATTCACAGCACAACCCTGGTGCTGGGAAAGCCCAGACACTTCCTAGCGGCCTGGAACTGTGCTGTTTTAACCTTCCCACAACTAACCCTCCCGTTACAGACACTTGCCTTGAACCTGTCAGCTCCTCATAGACCCATCAGTCTCCACCATGGATTTGCCAGTTGCCCCAGTCCTATTAGCCTCTGCCTTCAGCCCCTGCCCCTCCTC
>NW_017728948.1:38499637-38512580 GCF_001723895.1 Crocodylus porosus
ATCTCCAGCTGCCTGGATGAAAACCTTCACATGGCACAATGTGACTAAGGTTTAGATGGAAGACCCCCTAACCTAAGTGTGGGTAGTCTGAATGCTTGTTCGCATCCCTGATGCCCTACAATATTAGGGGTTTCCAGAATTCCCAAATTTCCATTCCTAATGAATATTTGTGTTTCTATTTTTCTATCACATGAATTAACATGGATTTTTCAAGCTGAAACTTACTTTTGTTTTCTGTCTCTGTAACTTTCACCTCTGCTTTATGTTTTTGTCCTCATTTGCTCTCTCAATACCTTCCAACATATTGTCACCTTGCAATTAATTATCTAAAAAAAAGGAATGAAAAATCCCTATTTATAAAGTTATACAAAATGTTGTTGTCAATCATTGTATAATTCCATAAAACTGTGACAAACACTGCATGTTTATAAATTGGCAAATGAACTTCATCATTCCATCTCCTGACTAGTAGGGCTGTGCAAAGCTTCAGTTGCTGATTCAATTTGAAGGAGAATCAGCCTGATTCAGTGACCAATTCTCCGAATACAATTAGAATCGAGAGATTAATAAAAAGGTCTGAATTGATCCAAAGTCTCCAAATTGATTTGGAAAAAGATTCAGAGGAGATTCAAAGATTTGGTGATTTGGGCAGTCCCTGCTTGTAGAGGGTGGAGAGGGGGACTGAAGGAGGGGGAAGGGGACCATGGGAGGACCCCTGTCAGGCCCCATTCCCTGCCTGCTCCCCCAGCCCCCTGAGCACCCCCCGACCACCGCTTGCTCTCCCGACCTCGTCAATGGCTGCCCTACCCAGTCCCAGTGCTTTAAAAAAAAAAGAAACCCCACAGACACCAGTTGCTGCTGGCGGGGAGGGGAGGAGGTGTTGTGCACTCCCTGGCAGCCATCTCCAATCAGAGTTGGCTGAATTGATTCAGAACAGTGATTTGAATCATAGAATCAAATCATTGTCCCCTGAATCAGCCAAATCCAAATCCAAACTGAATACTAGCCGCTTTGCACAGGCCTACTGACTAGTAATTGACTACTTGTTGTGAAGAACTGTGATGTCCAATCTATTTCATTCTGCTCATTTCCTCTGAATTCTGTAGGTCATAGGACTGTGATTCCAGTTGAAGTTTAGAGCACTTACATTAATCAGAAAACATCAAAATGAGTGCTGTTGCCTATGCATACCTGTATTTTGCCTATAAATAACAGGCATTGATGACTGGTTAGAACTGCAAAGTATATAGATAATTTGAATTAAACAAATAATAAAATAAAGTTACTCTCTTCTTTCAATGTTCGCATTAAAGATATTTAACATCAGACACTAGTGAAGAGGGGCCCTCTCATGCAGAGCTCTGTCTGTACTACTTTCCGTGTAGGTCATAATGGAGAACTAAAGTTCTGTTATCTAGGACTTGTACCTGATTTTTAGAAATAAGAACAGCTGACAAGCACATACCAATATTTGACTCTGCTTTGCTCCTTCCTTAACTATGGTACGGCAGCAGGCAGTAATACCCCCCCCAAAAAAAAGTATTTAAAATTGATCTATGCAACAGATTTCATTCATCTGTACAAAGACATGTGTACATGCTGTAAAACAAACCAGCAACAGATGCTGGCTTAATCCATTAGCAAAAGTAATTTAAATGATGATACCTTTTTTAATGTCTTGGATTTTTCTTTTTTTCTTTTTTTAATAATGCAATAAGGAAAGGAGTGCTAAATACTGAAGGATAGACAGACAAAATTGAAAAATTGTGGAAAACTATTACAGAAAACTAGAAGATTAATTTATCTATTTTATTAAACTACAGCCTACCATGGGCCGCAAATACATTAGTGCAGTTTATGACATCTGTCTAGTTTGTGATTCAGCTCTGGGTATATAAGTCTGTATGCTCAGTAGAGCTCCACTCTGGCCTGGAAAGCTGTGGTACATACATAAAACTAAGCCCTGCAATTGCAGGTGGGCAAAAACCCCCAGGACTGGTATGTGTTTGTGGGGGGGACTCTCCCTTGTTTTTGTCCAATAGCCAGGTTACTCTCCCAGGTAGCAAAAAACCCAGACTGTATTACCCTAAGACTGTTCAATCTGCATTACTTCCTTAAATGTCAAGCTAGAGATTAGGCATTATCTAGACTTTTCTCCCACGCTCCTTTTGAAGCTGAACCCCTGAGAAGCCAAGACATGTGGGGCCAGGATAAAAAGAACAAGCCAGAGTATACATGACCAAATAAAATGCATGTTGCCTTGAATGTAATGGAGGCCTATAAGGAACTCCCTTGTTTTTCATTATCCAAAGAATACTAAATGCAATGTGCAGTGGAGCAGCTTCCAGAGGAGGGCTAAAGAAGGATTTGGATACCCTGTAAGTTGATGGTTACAACTTGTTCTTCCCAGTAAACTTCTGAAAGTTCAGAGTTCTGAAGGTGAACCTTCTAGGTAGGCAGGGCCTAGAAAATGGGTGTCTCACTCTTTGGGTGTGTCTACACATGCTTTTACATATGCCTACGCTTAATGTGCATTATCCTAATGCTCATTAAGGCGATTTAGGTGCCCATCTACAAGTACACACAGTAAGACACATTAACGTGGGTGTATGGACTGAATTAGGACTGAAGTTAGTCTCAGGTCAGTGGACAAACACTGCATTAATGCGCATTAGTGTATCTACACATTCACTAATGTAACAGCTATTTGCACATTTCATAGACATTAGACATTAGGGCTGGAAGGGACCTCAGAAGATCATCGAGTCCAGCCCCCCAAACATACATTTGATATCTGCATAATGTCAATCAATCACCCAATCAATCACCTTGATTTGCCTAAAATCATCATTTTTAGGCCACATTAAGGGCACATACATGTAAACACTTGCCCTTAAAGTGCCTTAAATTGGGCTAATGTGCATTAAATGTGCATGTATTGACACACCCTATAACTCTTAACTATGAGGTTAAAACATGGGAGTGCCCATAAGACCCACCTATAAAATAGGTAAGATTGGGACATGGCTTCCTGCATGCACACAGAGGGCTAAACAGATCCGAAACTGTGCATAAGCCATACACATTGCACATGCCATTTTTGATACATAAAATAAAATAGGATTCTCTGCTATAAATCTGAATCTGATGTAAGTCTGACTTCTACTGATTTATGGTGGTATAAATTA
The DNA here is from genome assembly GCF_001723895.1 of Crocodylus porosus. Taxonomy (NCBI): domain Eukaryota; kingdom Metazoa; phylum Chordata; order Crocodylia; family Crocodylidae; genus Crocodylus; species Crocodylus porosus. The sequence goes on from NW_017728948.1 coordinate 38,502,826, forward strand.
TGAATAAAAGAAACACAATGCGTAGCTCAGTGGGGTCCTTGTTTGTGGCTAGGGCTTGTAGATACCATGGTAATGCACATATTAAATAATAAATTAGGATTTTGTTTTTGTTATACAAGTTTATATCTTATTTAATATTTTATCTGCTTTTATAAGTTACTTGGCTTTTTACTGTAAGCGACCTTAAAACTTTTTTTGGGAAGGGCAGCATACACATCTAATAAATAAATAAATAAAATCCGATTTTGACCATACTCTAGATTTTATTGTTCAATGGCCAGTCCTTAATTGTTCAATTCCTGATCTTTAACTTGCTTAGGTAGTCCCATTGATTTAAATGAAGCTGTGTAACAGTTTCCAGGATTTTGCCTTAATATTGTAGGAGTGTTACTTGGCATATTCTAGTTTTGCTAAAATTCAACAATTAAGTAAATATGAGATGGCAGACAGTGCAATGAGTCATTTTTAAACTATAGGCTGTAGATATTATCATTCTATGAATATCTGAGCAAGACCAGAAGTTAAAACAAAGTAGTTGACTGGCCACTTTTTATCTTTAGTCAAATGAAAAAATACAAGAAAAAAGTAATCAATTCCATCACTGTTACAAATTTCAGTACTGGAAGATGTATCAATGATGTCGCAAACTACAGGGTCGCACTGATCTGAATTCAAAGAAGATCGGAGAGTGGCAGAAACAAACCTTCATAACTCATGCCATAATTTTTTTGTCACTTTTTGAAACCTTATACAATTTGCATATGAAGGGCAATAAATAAAGATACAGCATTTCAGCAGCTGAATGATGAGATCACACCATAGATTTTTGCAATAAAGCCTTTAAATATGAACTGCATGGTAGCAAAGTATATACCATATTTTCTTGCATATAAAACAGCCCCTAAATATAATTTGCATTCTCTTTTTAAAAGGCACAACAAGGAGCTATAGGACATAACCTAATCTTCAATTAATTCCCCATCCTTCTTTTTCTTGAAAAAATAAGCTCAAGACCTAGCTGTTGCTGAAGACTGGCTTTCATGGGTGAATCTATTATTTTGAAAAGCTAAGGACCCAAAGAGTCTGTGTTAAACAGCTAAAGCAAACTGTGTTGAACAGGTTGAGCTGAAGAGCTAGAGAGACTATGAAATAGACTAGGGGCAGCTAGCAGGCCAGGCAGCAAAATGCCTTCAGACTAAAGGTCAGCTTTATTAGTAGAACATTAAAAAGGCAAGAAAATTTGGAGGGCTGATTTTGGGGGGAAAGTTGTATATTATATGTGAGAAAGTATCACAGTATGTTTATTCAATCATATAAGATTGCACAAATGTTACCTAATCATTGTCAGGGAAAGAAAGATTAACCTTCAGCTTTATCCACCCAAGCTATGGCTATGGCTATGGGTAAAATTTAAATCTTAGAGGGAGTGATACATTTCAATTATTTCAGACTAATAAATAACTATGGAACAAGGAGTATTGTGTGGTTAAATCTATAGAAATTTATTGTGACCTGAAAATTATGTAGAGGAATTTCTGCTAAATCATTCTCCAGTTGTGACTTCCATCAGATAATGTATCCAGCTTCTACTGTGTCCTCATTTCCAAAAATGGGGTCTACAACTAGGACTTCTAAATGCTGCTTTACTGCCAATATGAAATACTTCTGTTCATACAATCAGATTTGCACTCTGTTCTTAATTTTTTTGTTAGTCCTTTGCTCAACCTTACTCTTTAACTTATGTAAGCAGTCCCATTAATTTCAGTAAAACTACGTATGTAAAATAGTCTATAAGGGCTATTTTTATATGTAAGGTTTTCTAAATTTACAAAATAGGACTCAGGGAAAAATGGATATTACTATTTTTAGAGGTGTGATAAAATTAACACACTCATTTATAAACCATAGGTTTTATGTATTATTGTATAATGGAAAGTATATGATTGTTCCTTTTGAGAGCTGATGTGACATATAAAGAAAAACAGATATCAAATGGCATCCATCTTTTCCCAGGACTAATTTGAAAACTATTTACAGGTAATTATCAAAATTTAAGTTACTACCTTGGCAAGCAAATATGAGATTTGTCAATAGTCGAGAAGATGTTAGGGTGTGTGGATCATGGAGATCCTTACAAAATATCATTGTTGTTTTCATTGCCAGATTTCTAAAGGATATTGTAGAATCATCAGCACTGGGAACAACCTCTCATTTCCCCAAAATCTACGTTATTAATAGTACAATGCTATCCACCAAAATGTGGTTAATTCCTGGGTGGCAGGGGTGTAAAAAATATAGCCTGCAAGCTGAATCCGGCCCACAGAGTCCCATCATCCATCTCCCAGTGTTGGCTTTGCATCTCAAGTTGACCTACAGGTCATTTGTGGTACATGCTGGATCAACCCTGCATGCAAGCCCTGAGACACATGTCATATATCATGCCTGCTCTGAAAATTGTGCTGTGTGTGGCACCCATGGGGGGAGGAGGGTGTCAGTCTGGGACACTTCCCCACATATACATTCGGAATCCAGTGCCCATGGTGCCTACTTTAGCTAGCCTGAGACTGTGCTGCACATGGCATCTGCTGCAGCCCTTCTGGAGCAGGTGTCACATGCAATATGGGGCCTGGACTGGCCAGAGTAGTCACCGCTTGGGTTTCAAGCCCAGATTGACTAAAGGAGGCACTGCTTACAGTGTGCAACTCATACTGGCCAGAGTTGGTGGTGACTAAGGCTCACATACCATACTTATCAGTGCAGGCGCCATATGTGATGATGTGATGCAGTCCAAGCCTGGCTAGAGCAGATGCTAGATCCTGAGTGGAGGGAAGAGGGAGTCTGTGGGATCTGTTTGGCCCATAACACCAGCCCTGCACTGTTGATCTGTAGCCCATGGACTGATACTGCACCACTCATCTGGCCCACAGGACTAGACAGGTGAGTTAGGTACCCCTGTTGTAGGGGAACTCTGTGAATTTGTTTTTGGAACCCAGTGAAACACATTTCAGCCTACTGAATCTAATTCAGCTTTATCCCATTACAAGACTTCATCTTGTTCATTCAAAATAAACCTTAGTGACATACATATCAGATCATCTACTGTAGTTGGCAAACCAATAGTTGAAATACATAAATTTATGGGGACTGAAGTTGAGTAAGTATATTTGGCAATTAGAGCAGCACAGAACACCAGGTTCAGACATTATACCAGCTGAAAAAAGCTGAATCTACCATTCTCTCAAAATAATTTATTAAAATTATTATTTGTGTATGTATTTTACTGTGTGAAAAAACTCAGGTACATGCACATAGATATCAATTCTCTTTCCTATTGAAAACTGAAAAAATCTATCATATTTGTATGGATGTTGTGCATGTTGCATAAATATTAAGGACCAGACTTTTTAAAAATATCTAGGTACCTATAGATAGAGATAGTGCCATAGGGACTATCACAGTTTTTGGAAAAAACTTTCTGGCATCTATCTGCATATACAGATTTCTGAATACCTTTGTAAACCTGTTTTTAACTCCTGTCTGAGGGAAGACTCTTGATATCTTCTTATATGTAATCTTTTCAACAAAACACTTTTTTCATATATAGCACATGCAAATTTCCTAAATTCATTATACAGTTCAAGATATATAACACAAATATCAGTGCTGCTAGCAAGGTTGTAGTGAAATGATAACAACTGTTTCTATAAAAATGTGTTCAGTTGCTCTGTTAGCCAAGAATCCTTCTTGAATCCACAGTATCCCATTAATAGACCTGTTTTGTGCACCCTAGAGACAAACATGTGATCCTTAGTTCTACCATAGAATATCAATAGGTTTTTTTTCCCCCTGCACTTTCCAAGATATTGGGATTCCATAAGAAAAATATTTTCTACGTGGGAAAAAATATCAACTTCAAGGAATGCATGTAGTCTTGCACAAATGATCTTACTCAGGTCATTGAAATTTGGTCTTCACTAGATAGCATTGTACACCTACACATAAATAATTGCCTATTGCTGAGTTTGGTGAATATACGTTTTCTTGGTAGACATATTAACCTCTGTAAACCACCATAGTTTGACATAATTTTGGAATCTTTGATCAGAAGAGGCCTAGGTATAGATAATGAGGTTCATACCCCACATATTAAATCACTTAAACTCTGTTCATACTAAGGCTAGTTGACATTTTAAAAAAAATTTCTTTGCAAATGTTATGTTTATTTTCATCCTCACTCCTTACCATCTCTCCCCCCTCCCCCCCGTTGTTAGTTTATGATTTTTTTTTACCAAATATTATCTTTTTGTGGATTCTTTTTAATTCAAACTTTCTTCTTTTGAAATTTTAACAGAAAATGATTAACTAACAACTCTTATTTATACTATTACCAGTAAATATACAATAGAGGTTGCCAATCCCTCCCAAAATATACAGCAAGATAGAACTCAATAATCCGTAATACTCTGTCACAATGTCTTTTTGGTACCTTTATTTCTAGTCTTAGTCTCAGTTTCAAGAATATAAGATTAAATATTTCAATGTTTCTCTTAAAATGACAAGTCATGAAAGTCTTGACACATTTAGAAAATGTATATATACAAATATACTATATATATATATACACATATAAAGAATGTAAGCATATAATATATAAACTACTGACCTGTTTACTTATATAATGTGTGTGTGTGTGCATGCGTGCGTGTGTATAGATGTATGAATAACTAGGTTAGTAGTTTATATATTTTATTCTTACATTTTTTTTATTACTTTATTGTACATTATATTTGACAGAGTTCATAACCTCCAGTAACTGAATATGATTCTGCTCATAAATGTAAGTGGTCTAATAAAATCAAGTAGTTGTAATCAGTATGCATTCTGTGCAAAATTGTAACAAAACTGACAGTTTGAAATATTTAATTGTATATTCAAAAGTGCTAGTGGATATGCCATAGCTCGAAGAAGATACTGAAATCAATTAATGTGGCTTCATTTATCAAACATGGTAGAGTTGTTATAAATACTACTAATAGCATCATAACAGTATGTTTCCATTTGCCTGTAGATACAAAATGCTGCAGCATTTTACTATGCTCCTGAAGTAATGAACATGTCTCTTATAGCCTTGATTCAACAAAACTGCAGCCATTTTCCGTATTATAGAAGTTGCTTTGCAGCTGAAAAACCCTTTAAAAACTATTTATTTAGTCCTCAAAACAGTAGAAAATAAATATAGCCATATCTTGTAGTACCAGAAGTTTTTCATTTTTGAAAACTGACATTTTATAATGTTAAAGTGAATGGTAGGATCAGGGAGTCATGTTGGACTTCTAAGACAGGTGTGTTTCATTTTTATATTATTAAACACAATAATTTAAGACAAAGAAGGAAGATTATATATGTGGATCTTTCTTCCCACTGAAATATGTGAAAATTCACCTTAAATTGAAATATCCTATAGAGTCTCCAAAGCATGTACAAAAAAATAAATTGTAAAGGCCAGCCAAATAGTGACAGAAGCAGCCATAAAGTACAAGAAACAGTGGCCCAAATTCTGTTCTTATTTATATCAGTGTAATTTCCTAATGCCAAGGCTCATCAATGGCAGTAGAAAGGCTCCTGCTGATTTCATTTGGCAAGTCCTACATCCTCCCACTGAATAATTCCACCCCTTTGCACATCATAGCCAAGAACTTCTAGATTGTTTCATGTTACTCAGAAAGGGTTGTATATTTGTTCCAATATTTTGAATCCAAATCTATATTAAGCATGGACTCTTGTCCCTCAAGGCCTGATTATGGACTTCTCATGTTGAGTAGGTCTTGCAAGATGACCCATTGATCTCAGAAATGAATTCTGTCATATTTAAATGAGACAATGTGAGACAATTCATTTTAAACATTTGTCCCTCAAAACGTATAGAATAAATGATGATCCCAAAATTCTAAAGTAGTGTCTAACTTTGTTGTTCTAAATGATTAGTATGCCCAATTTTTGGTAAATGAATGGGAACTGTGAATGCTAAGCTGCTTTGAAAATCAGGCTGAGGCTTTTCCTGTTGAACAAAAAATTGAGGTCTTTAAAATGAGAAGCATTTTTTTTTTAATGTTGCCTTTGATGTAGGTAGTATGATTGAGATACCAATCCAAACGCCTTCAGTGACATCAGCTCACTTTAATTCCACATCTTTCCCATAGATGAAGATGGGAACTCTGATAGAAGCATTTAATTTACCTGACGTGTAAATCCAATTTTGTAAATATTAATGAACAGTTAAAATATAAATGTAAACATCAGCAAAATTATTTTAAACCATATAATACCAGAATACTTCAAACGACACTGTATACAATAAAATCTATTTTTATTTTATCTCTTCTTATATTTTATCAGTTTTAAGAATTTTCACACTTAAGTCTGAATTAGATTGAAACAAAGCTCCTAGAAAAAAGGAAACCTAACATTTTCCATATGCACTGTCATATTCCATCCCTTTTCTAATATTCATGTTTCATTAACATTCAGTATATGATGAATGTAGGCCTGTCTTTACAGAATTAAAAGAAAAAAATAAAAAGTGGGCAAAATAAAAAAAAAGTTAAAATATTTCTAATTTGCTTCAATATTTGCTATCATGTAGTATTTGATCATGCAAGTCCTGGTTTTAAAGAAACCTGGCAGCCTGGTTTTAAACAAAATATGAACAAATCCAAATAGGCAAACAATAAATTAAAATGTTGATTATTTTAGTACTTATAAAGAATTATCATGAAGGGATACTGAGTTACTGACTTAGGGAGTTGGGAATTTGCAACACTAACCACTGGTTTAATTCTGAAAACAGCACTACCACAATTTAGTGTTGGGAAATCCTACTCCTAGAGTCAAGAGGTTAAAATAACAAATGAGACTGGGAATGGAAGAACTCAGTTTATCTGCAGGCTATCTACAGCAATGGTAGTGTTAATGCATGCATCTCTATGATACACATAAAGTAGTTCAATCAAGTCACTGTCTTTCCTAGGGAAAAACAGTCTGTCAGGAATTTAAATTTGATAGTGATTTTGGGGAAAATGTTTTTTTGTTTTTTGTTTCTTTGTTTCGTTTTAATATAATGTTTTACAGGACATTTTAGATTTTTTGTTTCCCATGTTTCTTTTTAACCAAGCATACCACGTTTTAGATTTATGAGCATACTATCTGACTAGCAATTTTTAAAATGTATGATAGACAAACTTGTTGCAAATGTCCTTTTGTTAAATGCTTAAAGAATGCTTAGAGAAATCTAGTAGACACCTAATATAACAACTAAATGCAGCTAATGTTTCAATATTTGTGAAATACAGTACAAACTATTGGTGTCTCCCTAATTCAGAATGTTACATCGGTATTTGAATGTGAATAGAGTGTTTGATAGCTTCTAATAAAGTATCTGTCTTTCTCTTCCACATCTTTGCTTTGAATTTTCAGTTTATTGGCATGTACTCTGGAATAGGTTAATTTTCCTGCATGATATGCTTTAGTCATAGCTGCAGTAATATCTACCACCTGTAGTATGCCTGCACCAGTGCATGATCTTATCTGTTTTATATACAAATATTGTTTGTCTGTAGTGTATGTCTTTAATTCGTCTGTTATATGTCTGTAAGTGTATATGCTAACTAACCTTTTACAGGTGCTGCTACCAGACTTACCAACTCTCCTGATTTTATCACGACTCTCACAATATTTGGTGTGTGTGCTTTTGTTGATGGGTTTTTGTGGTTTTTTTAGCTGGATTTTCAATTTAGGCTCATGGTAGATGACATGGAACATGAACATTTGTCCTTATTCCTACGGGAGCTATCTTGCATAAGTCAATAGGGCTGAATATATCAAAATAACTGCTATCACACTACAGTTTTCTCCTTGAAAAAGTAAGTCTGTCCTTAGTAAATATGCCCACCATCTCACATTGTTTTTGTGAGAAAGAAGCTAGATTAGCTTCAAGGAAGATGCCTCCACTGCATAATTAGGTTATTGGACAGGAACCTCTGAGATCATGGGGGAACATATGGATTTACAAGGTAGGGAGTTTCAGACAAATCAAAATGGAAAGTGGGTGTGGGAAAAAGATAGAGAGAAAAAGTGGGTATAGGGAAATATAATGGCATAATGAGGGAAAACAGCAACAAAAGGAACCTACAAGGGGTAGGAGACTTAAAGGTAAGTAGAGAAGGAATGTATGCTGAGATGAACACAGGTGGTAAGCTGGGCACAGAAGTCTGGGAGAGAACATTAAAATGAATCAGAGCTAGATAGAAGTGAACTAGGTAATTCTGCCTGCCTCTTGTCACATTTACACTGCTTCAGCATCATAAAGATGCTTCAGTGACTCTTTGGAAGAGAAATGTAGGATCAGCAGTGGCAGAGGTATAGGGTACAAGCATTTTTACATGTGAATTTAAGGTTTAATTTTAAATAAAAGCAGACTGCTTTTCTTTAAAGACTCAAAACTTAGAAGGCAAATAAAAATTGCCACTATTATTTTTATAAATCCCCTATTTTTTGCATCCTTGTGAATTGCATCCTTAACCTACAAGCCAGAGAACCTCAGATACTCCAAGGAAAAATAATACCTTGACAAGCACATTTACAGCCTAACTATTTATAATTTTCAGATGTGTAGTAAGACACTGTGTGCTAGATCAACAAAAGGATTCAGTACATAAATCCAACATTTAGATGCCCCACAACCTCAAAATTCCTCCTCAGTTGTCACCTAATTTTATAAGCATTACAATACTTACAGGCGCTTATACAAGAGCACTGAATCTGCTCCACTGTACTGGAATTCCAGCAGACTTAATTAATCAAGGCAATTGCTACATTTCAGCAGCCACCTATGTCTCATGTATCAGTGTTCCTGCACTTCAAGATGGTGGTGGGAGTGCTTGAACTAAATTTTGTAGAATGAGCATGTGAGCTGCCACCATTTTGAAGCATGGGGATGCTGATACACAAAACATAGTGGCACTTTAGTTAGAGTGGCTCTCTGAGCCCCACCCCCATTGGAGCAAGAGTAGAAGTGCCCTAGGCATCTATATTTCAGTTAGTAAATCTCCTAGGTATCTAGTCTCCCTGGTGGACAGCTACCAACTTTTTTCTACTAAGTTATTTTGCATCCAAGGCATTATTGTATTCTGAAACTGGGTGTATCCCCACCTATCTCTTTAAGACCTGATTAAATTGGTGTTCTCTGAGGACTCAGAGGATTTGGGGGACAGTGGGCATGTGAACACATGCATTAATGTGCTGTAGTTATGGTGTGTTATGTTTAGTACCTGGGGGCATTTCTATACATGCCAGTGCTGCAGCAGACACTGCAACACTTGCAGTTGTGTAAGTAGCAAAATCCACATCAGCGCTGAGAAAATTGCAGTGGTGTGCTTTTGAACTAAAACACATAGAAGGTGCTTCAGTTCAGAAGTGCACCACTGCCATTTTCTGTGTGCTGACATGCATTTTGCGACATATACAATGGCACATGATGCAGCACAGTGTGCATCAGCTCACATGCGGAGCAGACTTGATAATTGAGTCTGCTCTGAAGGAGCAGATCTCCAGTGTGTTGTGGAACAAAAAAGCATGTATGTAAATGCCCTAGAATAACAGGTACTACTCAGTGTACAGGGGACTGCATGCTTAGGGGCAACCAACATGGGTTCATCAGTGGCAGGTCCTGTCAGACCAACCTGGTGGCCTTTTACGAT
>NW_017728948.1:38513485-38528413 GCF_001723895.1 Crocodylus porosus
CCCCAGTACTCTTTCCTGCCATGGCAGGGGGTCAGACTTGATGATCTGCTCAGGTCCCTTCTGACCCTAGAAACTATGAAACTATGAAATGTGCATTAACTGGTGTTACTCTGCAGTAGTGCTGGCACACACCTTTTTAGTAACCCTAATGTGCAGTAGACTAAATCTACTGCACATTAGTGCATTAGCACGGTTTTTGCCATTACATGCTGATTCACAGTAGAATTTGTCTACTGAGCATTTAGCTTGTTGTGTAGATGTGCCCAGTAATCGTAATTTTGCTTTGGACTAGAACTAACTGGCTGATCTTTAATGGTGAAGGTGCTGATATTAATAATTATTTAATTTTATTGCGTGCCAGGTATGGATATTTGATATAATTCTAGAAGACAGTGAAAACAGTGGTGGTAGGAGAATCTCTGTTTTCCTATAAAGTCTTCAGCCATTGGTGAAAAATGAAATGTCTCAGGAAGGAGGAATATGCTGTAAACTGGCATTTTAAAACTGGTAGGCTGCTGTGTTAACAAACAATTTCTTTCCTATGGTCATAGTGTCCATTATTACAGCCAGCTGTAGTGACCAAATATGCACAGGAAGAGAAAGATTCTGTGAATCTTTTTCAGTACCCTGGATAACACAACTCCCTAGGTAGAAATGTTTGCTTGCCTTCCTGTTTTTTCACACAATGGACACTGTGGTATTTCTTGAGAGCTATTGGCAGTCCAAATAAGATGAATGCCATCATTATGGTACTAAAACTGTCTACACTGTTTAATACAAGGAGTTGAATGAGGAGTGCTTCCTAACTAGTTTTGTTAGCAGAACCCCCTCTGTAGACACAATTACACTGAAAAAATTGTTCTTCAAATGTTACATTTTGTTTTGCTTATAAAGGGATGGTTTTAATATAATGATACAAAGTATAGCTTTGCTGATATAGATGCATCCTTACTGGTATTCCTTGTTGGTGTACTATATTGGTATTCCTATACTGATTTAAGACTTGTAACCTAGATATAGCTTAAGAAAGAAACACAGAGCAATTTTAAAAAGAACATGAAACCAGAAACTTTAAACATTCAACAAAATAACCATAGGGCAATATGCTGTACTTGTGTATTTTACAGAAGATAGGGAAGTTTTAAGCTTTTGTTCTTGCTTAAGAAAAAAAATGGAAATTCTGTGTTCCCAATTCAACTTTTCAAAGTTAAATAAAATTTCAAAGCTACCCAGACTTTCCCGGGGTACTTGTCAAGTGTCAGAGTTGACTTGAAAGGGAAAGAGTGTTTTTTTTTATGTATTTGATCACTTGGTAAATATAAGGCTTTAATTCAAAAGTGAAACCTTTACAATCCTCTCCCAGCCAGGCTGCTAAAGATTACAATTGACTTGGTAGTTGTTACATTTTACATTTGCCTGATTTGGCTGACTGTATAGCTTCTTCCCTCAAAAGGAACTGAACATGCTGTTGTGGGTTGAAGATTTATTATTTGCCAATACTTTCTCTACTGAATATTGTCAATTTATAGGTGCCCTCCCCCCTTCCTGTGATAGAAATTTGTCCAGGCTCTTTCTTATGCATTATCACCTGTTCTCCAGGATGAATTAGGTTCTCATATTTTTGTACAACCTCAATGTCTCAGAGAGGTTACCCTGTAGTAGATGATTGGATTGTAGTACAGTATTCAATTATTTTGGTGAAGCTCAAAATGGAACATATATTGGATTATTCAGTCTTAGCTGTGCTTGATCTGAAAGACTGTCTTACATTTATTCTGTAAAAAGGAATATGTAGACATAAAGAGGTAGCAAAAATGTTGAATAAAATGGTGTTGTGTTTAGGTCTTTTTCAGTAGAGCTGTACTTTTTAAAATGGATATTTAATCACTTCTGTACCCCCCCAAAACAAACAAACAAAAAACACCCCATGCAACCAAAAAGCTAAACTACATTTACATTTAATTAAAGGGGCATGAGGAAGAAGGGAAAAGAGAGACTCATATCGTGCCCAAATTTGCATGTATTTTCTATTTCAGAAGTATATTTTGGACTCAAAAACTCTTCTAATCCTCCCTTTCTACAATTAACATTTCTTTTGTAGAAGTAATAAAAGAAAAGATTTTCAAACTTGTTGAACATCTTAATTTATCTGACTTGCTCAGAAAACAAGACTGTAGCTAAAAGAAGAGTAAGAGTATAAATTTATACCACTAAAATTGCTGAAAAAGTTAAAGCATAATTTTTTAAAATCTGAATTACAAACCTCCCTCAGTTGAAGGCACTCTGAGATGTTGGCTTTTGCTTAAACATATTCCAGATTTTCAGGTGTTCTGTAAAATTCATTTTGGGCCCACAGTTTGAAATAATATTGCCCAGAGGATTTTGGGTGCTTAATTTGAGACATCTTAAAGTGAGACTACTTTAATAGGTTGATACTCTACATATTCTGACAATTTCTATACACTCAAAAATAGATCTCCAAAAATGAGGCAATAGTATAACGAATTTTTTTAGGAGAAGGGGTGAGGGGGATCAAAAGAAAAAGACACTTTTTCATTAAAAATATATCCGATTTGCACAGAAATGTAGCTAAAATTGGTTTGAAACCAAAAATCTCTTATTTAAACAATTTAAGCATTTAAAAAGTATGCCAGGCCATAGACCTTTTATTCAAGACAAACATATTAATGAGAGTGAAAGGTGGACAACTGAATAATTCCAGGAATGTAAACAGGAGAAAAATTGAGGGACTAATTTAAAAATACATTTACACAACATTGTGTAGCTGAAGTACTATTAACATTTCTTTACTCTTAAAATTATTGCTAAGCTATAGGTACAACAAATGGAAGTGTTGCATAAAGTTTCTCTTTCAAAAAAATCTTTAAAAATAAACAAAAAACAAAACAAACAGACCTTAACACAACTGCTTACAAACATGGAAAAAAATATCCCAATATGGTGCTTTACTCAACATACCCCTGCACCAAGTGCAGTGCCTGTTCGAAAGAGGCATGTCCAAAAGAGGCATCAGATTAGTTGGACCTGGCTTGCCCAATGCCCATATAGATCGGGCACTTCATGGGGTTTTTTTCATGCTTTTATCTAATAGCACCAAATCAGCTATTAGATAAAAGTGCCTGCAAGCCCTGCTGAAGCACCTGATCTATACAGGTGCTGGTGAGCTGGTTCAAACTAACACATTTCCTCTTCCGGTAAAGCACTTTGTCTCACATCTGTTAGCAGCCTAATAAGAATCCCTAGTCCCCTAAGGAAACATTTACTTCCTGGTATGTATTCTTTAGTCTTGGTGCACTCTGCACTTCTCATGCAAACACAGGTTTTTCTTGCAAAAAAAGCGCTTTTAATTCCACATGCCAAAAAACCATAAAACAGCAACAAGAACAAAACCTGTGCGCTCGTTTAACTGAATCACAGATTCTGAATGCATAAAAAATGTATTTTAAAAAAACCCATATCTCTAACTAATTGTACTTTGAAGTTGCTAGCATAAACTAGTCATTAAGGATGAATATGAACAAACAATGCATTCGGTACATGTGTGTGATTATGCACATGAGATATGTGTTGTTAATATATCACTGCTATATGACTGCATGTCAAATATATCTCATATATATTTCTATTTATAACAGTGGTTTTTTAAAAACTTATAAGGAATTTCACCATGACTTAGCTCTTTCCAGAATCTCAATTAGGCTCAGATTGAGTGGGTGCTCATGCAGTTAATGGAAGTGCTACATCCTGTCTCCTGGCAAACCTGACTTGACAACACCTAGTAAATATGAATCAAGCTGTGGCCAGTTTGTTGGAAGGAAGAGAGTGTAAAAGAGATGTTGATTATTCTGATCTGAGCCAAAGATGATAAATCAAATTTAAAAACAAGGTATTAAGCAACAGCATTACTTCATCTGAGAGTTGTTTGAGTTAATGATATAAAAACACTTGAAGAATAATGTTAAGCAAGATACTGTTTCATAGAGGGGATTGGAATAGATAACCCAGATGGTGTTTTTATATGGATAAAATGAACTGGGTACATTTTTATGTTAATAAAAATTGAAACAATGTCAGAGTGAACTAAAGCTAGTTACGCTATTATGCCTTTTAGTAAATCTTATTTTTGACATTTAACACCCTCAGTGTTTTTGACATTTAACACCCTGTTCTCAGGCTGATCATAAATTTGAAAATCAGGAATTATGTGTGATTGTGTTTTGTTTAAATATATATTAGATAGTTTCAAATCATTACTCTCAATGTTGCATGGTATCTAACCCATATTTGAACTCAAACGGCATGTTTGTATATGAATTAATGCTCCATAATTAGGGCGCATTAAGTTTAGTACCTGTAGTGGTAACAGGTACTAACTTAAGGCACCATAATTGGTGCTACTGTGCAGTAGTACCAGTGCACACTTTTTCATGATGCTTTTACCTGCTGCACTAATGCTCAGGAGAATTAGTCTAGTGCACCTTTAGCTTCTTGTGGCCAGTGTACTACATTGGCCAATGACACAATACCGACTGCACAGTAGCTCATTACTAATGTGCAGTAGCATTGCGTGGCATGAAGCGTGACACAACACTACTGCGCAGTCAGCATCACCAAAAAGCCATTCAGGGAGACTACAGCATAGTAATGCTGGTGTATGTGAGTACTAAAGGACAGCACAGTAACAACTGCGGAGTCAGTATTTCATGTAGACGTGGTCTGTGTAGACACATCCAGACTAACAGATGAAATATTAGTCTGTTAACTCAATAAGCTGGTCTGAACCTTTCTCTCAGAACTATTATAGGTAAGCTCCAACATATATGCTCAAACTTCAAAAGTAGCGTTCTGGTGTTGGTATACTTTTTGTTATATAATGAATTATTATGTAACTATGATATATTATGATTCCATTTTCCAACCCACATTAGAGCATCACATTGTGAAATAATTGCTCCATAATATTTGGATGTACCTAGTTTAGCAGATTTTCTGGTTTTATTTTTGTTAGTCTATTATTAAATAGCATTTTTCAGTCATTGTTTTCCTTCTAATTCCTTTATAAATTGTTAAGTTAAAAATAATTGTCTTTAAACTTTAGTGTTATATGATTTTAGAGATTTCAATTAAACTGGCAGCTTCAAATTGGGCTTCTTGGTGTTAATCTATACATTGTGACTTCCTATTTTAAAAAAAGGGATTTTTTTTTTTTGCTTTCTTATTACCACTCAACTCTGGGGGTGGGGAGTGGGGATTGCCCCTCCCCCCATTGTTATAGTTTTGAGATTCAGGGTGCATAGTAAGTATAGGAGGAGATCTATGCCCTTGTTTTCTCAGTATTTGAAGCATATTTGGAGCCTGACTCATTATCTTTTAATATATCATTCACCTCCTATATTTTTTACTGCTGTTGTCTAACACATTTTATCCTAGTCTTTTTCTGTTCACCCCAACTCATTGAGATTTTTTCTTATGTCCAGGAGCCTTTCTGGATTTTGAGGTAACTTTAATCAGGTTACCTAGTGATGCCTTACAGTGCAGAAGCAGATTGCAGTGCTAGCAGTAGTACCAAAATGAGGCAGATTCTTGTTTCTGGAGGTCATTTTTCTGTGGAGGCTGATGTGCATATTTAGGAAAGGGGATTGACTAGATTTGGAAGGGAAACAAAGAATCAGGATTCAAAATTTTGAGGGAAAATAGAGGAGACAAGGAAAAGAGGATGTGTAGTCCAATTCCTAGGCTACCATACGTAAAGTTTTTGTTTAAGCCTAACTGAGTTTATTCCCATTGGGTGCATCTACATGTGCAATTAATGCAACACAATAAACTCTGGAGCTGTTTGAGCTGGAGGAAACTGCTCCCGGCACAGCATCTACACATGAATTTCATCACTGTTACTTACTCCACCTTAAGATAGTACTGTCCCCTAACACCCATGAATGTGTAGACAGTTATGCTTTGCTATGGAACTAATTAGTCTACTGCATTATACAGTGAAGAACACATGTAGATGCACCCATTCTGTACCTGAATGCAACCAGAAGTTTGTTTTCTAATACCTGACAGCTTAAGCACTTGAGTGGCTTAAGCACTCCTATCTCACATCCTTGCTTTCTTCTCCCCCAACTTCTCCCAGCTCCTTGAGACACACACATATTCAATAGAATCATTCTTTGTGAATAAGATATTATGGCCTTCATGCTCAGAAGAAATGTGGAAACCCAAGAATACAAACAGTAGCAGGGGTGGGCAGATAATGAAAGTTCATGGTATGCTGGATCAGATCAGTATTGTTTTTCTTAAAAGTACTGATTGTTTTTATGTGAAATTCCAGTGTGTATGTCTGAACCATCCTCTACGTGTAACATCAGTTGTTTTTGGTTTAATAAAAAGAAGAACGAAAAAGAAAAGAACTGCTAACAAATACAAGTAGGTTGTCTAATAGGTTCTTCTGTTGTTAGCAGCAGCAGAGAAGTGGTTGTTTAGACAATGGTAGCAGTCATATGCTTATTTATGTAGAAAAATAATGAATATACTTAAAGGTCCTCTTTAATGTGGTGATGTCTGCACAGTACTTGTTAATGTCTACTGTTGTTATGGTATTGTTGATTCTCTGTTTGGGTGAGAGAAAAACACACTCAACTACTCATGAATCTGAGAAGGTGTAACTGTTATAAACAATGTAATAAAATCAAGACAAAAAACAGATGCTGTCCAGGTGCAGAAGTGTCCTTGTTTAATTTCATATTTGAACTACTGTACCAGCTGCTTGGATGGGCAGATTGCAGGGGTCACAGACACTATTAAAATGGCACCTCTTCACCTGTTCAGATGCTGAACAGAACTGTTTTTGTACATGAAAGTAGACAGGAAACAGTGAAAGTGCAGACACATTTTGAATAGAGGTAGTGGCTTTCTTCAACACTTTAAGGTGATATTTTGTGAATAAAGATGGGTTATATGTATAAAGTTGAAAATAGTTTTGCTTTAAACAAGATAACCCACTTGTTAGATTTGACATTTTATGACTATTTATATGTGGATTAACCTTAATATTTAAAATCTCCTAGAAAGATGGATTTAAAGTAGAAAAATCTGACTAAATAAACTGAAAACATGTTAAAATATTTTTATATATGACAATCAGTTTCATATTGTTTAAATTATTTTTTTTTGGAGTTTTTACTATGAAAACTGTTTAAACCAGAGCTGGGAAACAGTTCAATTGTTTCACATTCTGGGCATAACTATATGAGCTCTTAGGCTAAGTACAGAAATTACACATAAACCAGTACAAGTAATCAGAAACTGGTGTAAACCTGCAACAGGTCAGAATTTTATGGGACAAAGACTGGTTTTAAAATGGTGGAACCCAGTTTAAGATAGACCTGGGTGGATGTAGTATCAGTTTTAATAAGTTTAGGTTCAATCAGTCAGTAAAACTTCTGTCCCAGATCTCCTCCTGACTCAAGTTAGATTGCAGTCCCCCAGCATCTCAGGATGCTTTGCAGCCCTTGCTAAATGGCTAATCTCTTTAGGGCAAGTGGGCTAGCCTCTGCCCATGCTCACCTGCCTTAGCTGAGCCAGGCCAGGCCAGCTGTCACAGAGCTGAGGCAGCATAGCCTTTTCTCCTAGCCCTGCGTCCTGACTATGCCTTTCAGCCAGGAAGGGCATCAGGGCAGGGAGCTGGGGAAAGGAGCCCCAGCCCCTTTT
The DNA here is from genome assembly GCF_001723895.1 of Crocodylus porosus. Classification (NCBI taxonomy): domain Eukaryota; kingdom Metazoa; phylum Chordata; order Crocodylia; family Crocodylidae; genus Crocodylus; species Crocodylus porosus. The sequence goes on from NW_017728948.1 coordinate 38,521,217, forward strand.
CCCCCCTCCTCCCCCCCAAGTTGGGGTTTGCACAGCAAGGGGCCCATATGGTGGGAATATTTTCCCCCACCACTCTGCCTACCTGGCTGTGCATCCCATCCAACTGACCAGTCTAGCCAGGCAGGCGCAGCAATGGGGGTAAAGCCCCTGCCATGCAGGTCCACCCAGCTCAGGGGAAGCCTGGGCCATGATGGGGAGCTGTGCAGCCTGAGTGGCTAGCCCAGCCAGGCAGGGACAGTTGTGGGGTGGGAGGGGTGGGGGGAGTCCCTGCTATGTGTTCCCCCCAGCTGTTCTGGCTAGGTCTGGGGGGGACTAGATTCACATGGTGAGCCTCCTCTCCCTCCATCACAACAGGGTTGGGGACAGATTTTGTGTTGGCTCCCCACTCTCTGCCTGTGTTGGGGCATGTGCTCAGTAGCCAGTCAGAGATGGTCCCTGCTCAGCTAGGCTCAGCTGCCCATAGGAATGTCTGGCAGTCTGGGAGGCATGCAGGACCAGCCCACACCTTCTGGGCTCAGCCCTGCAGGTAGTTGCCTACCTCCCTCAACCGAAGGTTGAACATGAGTTCTGTTCACTCGCAAGCTAATCTACATATCTTAGAGAAACCTGTACAGATTGGATCTGTTCTGCTTCAGGCTTTTTGAATGTCTGTACTTAACTTTAATCGCTGGAGACCTAAAGTAATAACATTACTGATCCCTAAATGCACTGATATAAATACTGGCAACATATTTATCTATTTTATCATGAACGTTTATTCAATTATAAGCAGCTTTATTCTTTGAAAGCCTGATTTCATCATTTCCTCTCGATAATACTTCATAAGAATGCTTTGCAGTCTGTAGTTACATGTTGTAAAATGATGTATATCTACAAATGTAGGAAAAAGGAAAGCTCAATATGCTCTCCAGTTTCTTCATCATCTTTCTTTCTTTGAAATATTTGCCTCTTGATGTGTGTGTGTGTGTGTGTGTGTGTGTGTGTGTGTTTGTGTGTGTGTATAATAGCAGGTCAAGGAATATGGAGTATTATAAACTGTTTTAGGGGTAAGGTTCAGAAATTCCATCCATGCACTGTGAGTTCATTACTATTTTTTTAAAATGTGATTATCACAGACTTTGTCCAGCCATCATTGGGTACCTAATCTTTTGGCCCTTCAGGCTTCATGAATGGTCTGCCAGTGGGCTGCATCTTGCATGAAGTCAGTATGCTGGGTCAGTCTGTGGGCCTGATCCTGTATGCCCTGAACCATTCTGCCCCAATCCCGCGCTGCCCTAATCTGGCAACATGCTGCCCCATCTCCGTACCAGCCATGTGCTACCCCAGTCCTGCACTGCCTTGATCTGGCTATGCACCTCTCTGATCTGGCCCATACTGCCCCAGTCCAGCTGTGCATGGCCCAGATTTGGCCATATACTGCCCTGATCCCTCACATTGCCACAGGCTGGCAGAATTTGGTATGTAGGCCACGTTATCTGGTCCTGGAGAGACCTGTGGGCTGGGTGAAACAGTTTTGTGTGCCAGGGGTTCAGCACCCCTCTGCTAGGCATCTCCTAGCTGAATAGAAAGTAACAAAATAGTTTGTTTGACCAACTTTTACAAGGATATGCATGGGGCCAGTCTTCATCATCCAAAAATATATATCAGACAGGTGCAAGGGTTGCTGCTTAAGCATGGCTTTCATTATTTCTATATACTAGCCAACCTGTAGGCCACCTCGTTGCCTTCTGTGCACTGAATTGTAAAGAGATGCCATAAGGAGAAACCTAGGCTGAAATTCAGCAAAAGTCTTATGGCCATGATTAATACTAAGCAAGAGTCTAAGTATCAAGTTAAGTTGGAGCTTTATAGAGCAGAAGCAAGATTCATGTTTTACATGGAATTATATGATGCAACAGAAACTGCTATACCATACCTTCAAACTACTTATGCTAACACACAAAGATACAAGAGTACATTCATAGCTGACAGCCACCTAGTAGACTAGGAGAGAAAAACCACTCTGTAGAAAGGAACAAAAATGGCACAAATACCAAATATAAACATTTGAATCATAAATACTAACTTGGTTGCTGTTTGCAGGTTTGATAAACAATAATATTAGCCCATCTGTAAATACTGCTTTTATTCAAAGAATTTAAAGTAAATATAAGAAAGAAATTTAAAATGGCTATTGCTTCTTAATATACAATAGCATTATAAATGAATGTTTTGCTGCTTATGATAATTAATGCAGATGATAGTAATTAAAAGTAAATTTAGGTAATGATTATATTCTCACACTATTGTTAGAGACAATTGATTCTTTTAAAGATCTTATATACTAAAGTAAGGTGTTAATGATGGGTTGATGCATTTTAAAGCATCTAATTTAAATTGTAATTCCAAGAGCAACTATGATAATACTGATTGTTTTAAGGCAAAAGTTCCTCTGCAGAAGAACTAACACCATGCAAAATACCTGAGAAGCACACACATTATTTTATAAATCCTCACAGAAGTAGATTTGTATTTGTATATAATTTCAGCTGTAGGGTCTTGAAACCAGTGGCTAAACTTCAGCTAGGTTTTTGGGGGCATGATCAAAATGATTTAAATTCTCTCTTTATGTCAAGTCATGATGTAGACTTCTGGTATCATACATTGTTTCCCATGTAAATTCTCATGGACCCAAGGCAAATTCTGTGCAAAAAATAAGTAAAAAAATTGACATTGTGTATTATAGATCAAAATGTTGGTTAGAAAAGAGAATTTCAGCTCCCTCTTTTAATAGGATCCCTAATACAATAATTACATCACAAACATTAAATTGACCATATGTATCTGTGTAGCATGATCATTTTAGAATATCAGAATGAAAGTAGGAATCAGAACTCATGGTAGAGATATATTGTTTATTATACCAATTAGATTTATTAAAAAAAAAATCTTCAATTGCAAGCTTTCAAGCAGAAGCACAGTATTTCAGGCAAAGGAGAAAAGTTTCTAAAAGTTCCCCTAGGTAAAAATGAAAGTTTATATTTCATAGGGGAGTTAAAGGTGTGGTAAAATTTCTTGTTTGGAACAGTTTGCTTTATGCAAGTTAGGCTCAGAGAAAAGTTGGGTTAGTTGTTTATCGGAAGTTGTTTGGTATCAAGCAGGATGTATTCATATTTCCTTCTGAAAATATAATATAAATATATATGAATGAATGAAAGTAGTGCTTTCACTGTCCTTTTTGGATAAGTTTAAGTAATTGAGAAGTGTTAAATTACTATGTGTATTAATTATATCTTTTATGGGGCTGACCAATGTTCTCTGCTTCACATGAAATTAAATAACATTGATAGCAACCAGTAGTTTTCTATAAAGCATACATGAAGATTTTAAAAGGAATGATGATGGAGCATGCATAATCTTCAAGCATCTTTTGTTTTATAAAATTTTCTCTAACTCTGTCTAATGTTTACTGACATTTGTTGCATTTATTTTTCAAATGTAGCTTGTAAGCTCTTCAGGACAGGCAGCCATACCTTTTACATATCCCGAAATTGCCTGGCACTCTTTAGGTGCTATATGAAGTATTTTTAATATTTTCAGCTGGAGCCAGTATACCAAAATAGAAATATGTCATATTTTGAGTAACAGAAATACAGATTAGTAAGTACTGATGATGAGCTATGAGTGTGTATGCTTTGTTGTTCTTGTTTTGTGAGGCGTTTTTGTTTGTCTGCTGGTTACATTGTAATACAACAGATCAAGACTCACAATAGTAATAAACATTTCCTTTTACTGAGAGAGATTCCTTTCACCCCTGCCTACCTGTGAAGCGTAGTTGTGTGGTTAACAAAGTAAACTCAGACAAGGTACAGATTTCAATGTACTTTAGAATATGACAGGCCTTATAGAGTGGTTATAGAAGTATAAAACTGATTGGATCTAAACTCATGGTAAGATTGAAGAATAAGCTGTTTTTTCTAGTTATTCTTTATGAAAGAGAAGCTTTAATGCTAACAAAGTTACAAATCAAGATAACAGTGTGCTATGTATTCTATAAAAAGGCTTTCATTTGAAACAGAGCCAATTAAATAAGCGAATGTTGACTGAAAAGGAAAGTTGTGTGTGGATTTGGGGATGCCATGTGAATCATGATAGTTTACTTAACAAATTGCATCCATGGGGAATGGAGATACAGACAATATACATCATGTTTCTATTACGAGCCATTTTGTATGTCTCTGGTATTTTCAAAGTTGGTGTAAGCTGTCTGTAAAGCAGATTGGTAATTGGGGAATGATGTAAACAACTACAAAGAGCTAATATTTCCAGACAAGTGCCCATTAGTACTGTGTGTATAATGGTGCTTCCAGGAAACAAGAGAATAGCTTAAAATCTTGGTAGGAAAGTCATTTAAACTGGTGGCTAACAATACCAGCCTCAAGGAGGTGAGATAGAAAAGAGATAGGACTTAATCACCCTTTGAAGAATGTACCAAGAATGCTAAATTGTCCCAAATACTTAAGCAAGTTGGCAGATGACTCATCCAAAGGCAGATCTCATCATTACCATCTGTAGCAGGCAGGCCTGGTGCTAGATAAGAAGACTCAGGCACACAGCATCTGGCTGCAGAGTGAGCAAAGAGGTTAGCTGATAGGGAGCCAAGCTTTATTAAAATTAGCATTGTTGTTGTTCTTTTCCTTGCTGTTACTACTACTACAGCTATGTAAACTTCACCTACAGCAATAAAGAACTGTCAGCTTTTGAAGTGAGGAATCTGGAAACTTCAGTTGGGAGATTTACTTTCGTTTCCCTTCGTTTTTTTCCAGTTTCTATTTTAAAGACACTTATCTGAGATCATTTGAAATATGTCATTAGGCAATTCCAGTTTAATAAATAGGAAAAGGTCAAGGAAGCACACAATCCTTGAGCCTCAGCTTGGATTTTCCTTTTAAGGTTCAGACCAGGGGTCTTATCTTATGAACTGCTTACACTCTCCTTCCTGCAGTCATCTCCTTTCCAAAGACAGGAGGAGTTTAAGTTACAAGAATGGAGAGCTAAAGGTGTCAGGAATCATCTGCATAAAGTAGTGTTGAAAGTTATGAGAATACACAAAGCTACAGAGAGGTAGACCAAGTAAGACATCATAAAAGTGCCTTCTCTTTCACCTTGACTTTGTATGTCAGATGCTTATTCACAAATCAATCAGTTGCTGAAAACTAATCAAATGTTGCATGTTTTGATTGGTGTTTCAGTCCCATTCTGAGTCACATTACGATATGAAAGTCTTTGTAGTATGATCTGGAACTTAAGCCCTGATTTTTTGTATTTTCCTCTGTCCTCAATGTGGTGATCTTTGTATTATCTAACATGATATTCAGAATAACTACCATGTATATACAGTTTCTCCAGAAAATGCTACTGGACTATTAAACCATAGTGCTATTTAATAATTTTGGCTTTACTCTACCCTTCCATCTTTAAAAAGGTTGGATAAATATTTTTTATGGCAACTGGCCTTTCATTTATTTACAGAAAGACACACTTAGAGGGCACGTCCAGACGTGCCCACACGTGCCTCTTGCCACATCTCAAAGCTGTTTGAGACGTGGCAAGAGGCACGCTGGGAACAAAAAAATGTTCCCTGCACTGCATATTTGCGGCACAGGTTCAAAATTTGACACCTGGATACCCAGCTATCAGAAAAAAAAAATTGCAGAAAAAATCCAGGGCAGGGCACAGTCCAGGACGATGCTCTGAGGCAACTAGATGCTTGGGTCCTCCAAAGAGACGCTCTGGTAGGCAGCCAGAGTCTCTCTATGGCTACTTCTTGGCTCAGTGCTGCAGCACGCTACAGCATGTGTGGGGCAAAGAGTAGTGCAGGCTGCAGGGACCTGGACCCTGGGCTGCATCCTCAGGTAAGTAGAGAATAGGGGTGGGGAGAACTGGATCCAGGGCTGTGTGGCTGCAGAGAACTGAGGGGGACTGTGTTGGGGGGACTGCTCGGGAGGACCGGGTCCCTGCCTGCCCCCTACATGGCCCACACCCTCCCCTACAGCAGCAGGGGCCATTGAGGCTCGAAGCCTTCCTGGTACAGTCCCCCTGTGTGGTATTGGGGCAGTGAGGTGCAGTCCTGGGCACCTGGCACAGCCTGTGCCCCACTGCGTGGTCCTGGCCTGGTTCAGCAAGGCACCATGCACCTTTGGGCAGCTCCAGGCTGCTCAAGCTGTTGCCTTGGGCCCCACTCTGCTTGTGGGGACCGTGTATCACACCAGGACATGTTCTGCATGCACAGGCCCTGTGCACCGTGAGGCTGGGCCACCTCTGTGCTTGCAGGACCCAGCCTGGAGCAACAAGCAGTCCCTATGAGCGGCATGAGGTACCGGGTGACAGCCTCAGTGGCCTGCAGCTGTGCAAAAGTGCACAATGCCTCACTGAGAGGGGCCAGGCCCTCACAATAAGGCACAGGCAGCACTGAGTGCCAGGCAGCTGGGGCCATGCTATGCTGCCCTGTGTCACAGGAGAGCTGTACCAGGAGGGCCCCAAGCACCCCAACAGTTGATGCTGCTCTGTGTAAGCTCTGGTTCCTGCAGAGGGGCTTTGGGTCCTGTGGGAGTTTTGGACCCTACAGAGGGTATTTGTGCCTTGTTGCAAGGTTCTGGGCCTTGTTGCAGGGCTGTGGCCCCTGTGGAGGGGAGCTGTGGCCCCTGTTGGGAGGTTATACATTTCATAGATTTCATAGACATTAGGGCTGGAAGGGACCTCAGAAGATCATTGAGTCTAGCCCCCCACCCAAAGGGAAGGAAGTCAGCTGGGATCATAGGATCCCAGCAAGATAAGCATCCAATTTACTCTTGAAGGTGTTCAATGTAGGTGCTTGAACCACCTCTAATGGCAGGCTGTTCCAGACCTTGGGGGCTTGGACAGTAAAGAAATTCTTCCTTATGTCCAGCCTGAAACAGTCTTGTAGTAGTTTATGACCGTTCAAACTCGTCATCCCTTCGGGTGCTCTGGTGAAAAAACATTCCCCCAGATACTGGTGGTCACCCCTGATAAACTTATAGGTGGCCATCAGATCATCCCTGAGCCCCATGGCTCTCAGCCTGTCATCGTAAGGTCTGTTTTCCTGACCTCTGATCATGTGCGTGGCTCTTCTCTGGACTCTCTCAAGCTTCTCCACATCCTTTTTGAATTGTGGAGCCCAAAACTAGACACAATACT
>NW_017728948.1:38528513-38533336 GCF_001723895.1 Crocodylus porosus
TCTTGCTGCCTTTCCTCCAAGATGGAATAGACTTAGCTTGTGCATTGAGGATCGCTTCCTTGAGAAGCAACCACTCTTCTTGAACTCCTCTCTCCCTGGGGTTGTGGCCCTGTGGGGGGAGCAGTCCCCCCACAAGCCACGCACAGACTCCACACCCCTGACCCACCCCTACAAACCCCTCACCCACATACCTGGCCCTGTGCCTCAGGAGTGAGGGGACTGGGGCAGGGGGCAGTTAGTGGGTTGAGAGTGAGGGGCAAGGGCAGGGGCAGAACACTGGCATATCAGTGCTACTTAGCACTGCACATCCTGGTGAGTGAAGGGGGTAGGTGCAGCTCTGATTTTTCTATGACAAAAAAACCAAAAGTAAAGGCCAACTCATATAGATATTTAGAATTGATTTTATGATGATAGAAGAGCCACTGGTAGGCTTCCAAACTGCTTTAAACTTGTAAATATATCAATAAAACATTGCCAAGCTTATCTCTCTATATACAGTAGATTTTCATTTTAGTAGCAAAAGAACACTATTTTGTGTATTTCAATAAGAGAATTTTGGTTTCTTATCAGAAAATTTGCAATTTTTAAACAGGGAGTACCAGGATTTCTGCTGAGGAGACGAGTGGTGAGACCTGGCTAGAGGAGCCTGTCTAGGGCCAGCACTGGGGAACCAGGTAGGGGACAGACTAGGTGGCTGGCCTCTTGGCCATCTGCGGCCAAGAGGACACACTTGGACAGTTCAAGGTGGGCGAACGCAAGGAGCACATCTTCTTAGTTATAGCTGCCCAGATGGCAGAGCAGGGGCCCTCCATTTGGGTCTGGCAGGCACACAGCCATGGGGCTTCAGGTCCACAGGGGTGCATGCTGTTGCAGGTGGCAGCAGCCCCCACTGTCAGACTGCTGCAGTGGGTAAAGGTGGCAGGGGACACTCCAAGTTAGGGCTGCTTCAGCAGTCCCGCTGGCACAAGGGGTAGTGTCCCCAGATACCAACTGGGTGGGCCTCGGAAGGTCCTGAGGGCAAGTAGCCCTGAGCTGCTCACCAGGGCAGGTTTCTGTACTGCTGGGGCCAGCACAGGTGCTGGCCCCAACATTTAGCTCCCCCTGGCTGCAGATCCAGGAGGGTTACTTTGCCCCAAGTGGCAAACTTGCCCAAACCAAAGTGTGTGTCCAAGCATGTGCACCGAGGCAAAAATCCTTGGCTCAAATTTGTGCTGCTCCTGTTTGAGCTGCTGCAAGTGCATATGCCCACATGTGTAGACGTGCCCACATAGAGCATTATGCCAATAAACTGTATTCAAAGAAACAGAAAAAATTCCATTTTTGTAAGACTGTCATTTTAACAGTCACTGCTACTCTTAGGAATTTCATATACAAGTTAATTATTCCTTGCGTATTGTGCAGGTTTCCTTGAGATCTAAACCTATATTTGTGTATAGTATATCAATTTAATCTATAAATTCATCCCAAAATATTTTGGTGAATGCATTTCTACAGAATGTATAACATTACATACCCTACAGTATATTTGTATTTTATTTTATTCCAGCTTGCTTCTATTTCCTTGAGCAGTATGGTCTAAGTAGTATTTATGTTAGTTTTATTCCTAGATCCAAAGTGAATTTGCTTATTTTGAAATAATAGTTTTAAAATCTCACCTAGGCATAAAAGCTTTTGTTTTTAGGTTCCAGAATCATTAAGTACTTGTCTTTCTCTTCAGTGTTTTGCTTGTGATTGCATTGATATGACCATATTCTTATGGTCTTAAAATATGGTTAGGTGAATATAGCCTTAGTTTCCATAATGGATGATTAGAGTAATTTGAGTTTTTCTTTCCTTCTTTATATCCTATTCTCTAGGAAACTTGTCATTTGATATTTTATTCATAGGGTTTAAGTCTTTGGCAGACTTTCCTACCAGTGGAAATTAGCCTGTGGTGACATGATCTGAAGACCTGTTCTACTTGTACATAAGCAGTTTTCCTTTCAGTCCCTACCTCTTCCTATAGGGCAAAGTTTCCAGAATAAGAACCTTAACCTGTTTATTCTTATCAACAAATTTAATTTCAATGTAAATTGAATTTTTTATTAAATTAAAAAAGTAGCAAACTTTATTATGTGGAGCTTTGCGAAAGTATATATGAAGCGAAACAATATTCACATTAAAAATACATCTGTTATGCTAAGAATTTTTTGTTTAGTTTTTTCTGTTTTGTCTTCTGAATGTTAGGCCTCAGTATCCTTCACTACATGAATACTGTGTGGCTGATATTCTGTGGCTTATGCTGCCTTAGGTGAGACTAAGTTTAGATCAGAAATATTATTTGCTTTGGTCTTAAATGTAAGCCTATATTGAATTGATATTGAAAGACCAGTAACCTCGATCAGGAAGTCTTTGGGAGACTTATGCCTGAGACATTATGTCTCTTGGAGCCATAAAGCAGCATATTTGCTGTGGTATCCTTTGAGACATTTTTTCCATTTCTCCCTGTGCCATTGGGACTAATTTGTAGTGTTAGTTGTATTAGTCAAGGGACAGCCCTTTCCTTTAGATAGCAGAGCTACTATTGTGTTTGCCCTCTGTTTAAAGTTATAAGATGAGGGAGCAGTTTCTTGTGTCCCATCTCTCTTACATTCCTCCATAGGACCAAGCAAAGGAACAATTTAATGTACTTGCTGGGCCAGATAATTGACTGAGGAAAACTAATATACAGTCATGTGGCTTCAGTGAAGCTATACAGATTTACATCAGTTTAGGAATACAGAGTGAATCTGTGCATGAAATTAATACAGACCAATAAACTCTGGAGCAGTTTGAGCTGAAGTAAACTACTCCAAGTTTCAATGTCTACATGTGTGCCCAGGACAGCAGCAATCTGAGCTGTGGTGGAGCAATTTATGCCAGTGATGCACCTTCCTGGATGGCTCAGGGTATCAGCTCCAGACTCTGGGAGACAACGTCAGGCAGTGGAGGGGCTGGCTTAGGCACAAGGGTGCTAAAAGTGCTGAGCCATGGGGCTAGGTGAGAAGCAGAAGTCTTGTGCTCTGCTGGCTGGGCCGACCAGGAACAATTTATACCCACAGTCAGTGTCTACATATGGTTTAATTGCAGTTAATTACCCCACCTTAAGATAGTACTACCTTATGGCATCATTTTTCCGTGGTTTAATAGTGTTGCACATGTAGATGGTGATGCTTTACTCCATAGCTAATTAGTCTACTTCACAGTTAAGTGCATGTGTAGACACTGCCACAGTATACCAGATTCTGAAGTTCTAAAAGCATCACAGGTTGATTGGTATGAAGATGAAGCCTTGTGGAGTTTCAGAGAGGTGTTCCATTCATGACCTTGTTCTTCGTTTACAGTTTGCTAGGTTTTCATTGTAACTCTTGGAATACAGGAGAGAAAAGCTGCTTATGAATCAACTATTATGGATGCAACCTGACTAAAGCTAACTACAGTCTTTTTCTAATTTCTGTATTTACAAAATTAAATTATAAATTATACAGTGTTGCAAAGAATTCACTTAATTAGGGGAGTTAGATTTGAAGCAGTTTTTGATAGTGATTCTTAACCACGGTGCTAGAGCCCCTGGGTGTACCACCACATCTTTTGAAGGGTGAAGTGAGGTGTAAGGAGGTAAGTCAGGTGGTAGAAGATAAGGAACTAAATTAAGCAGATAAGTACAGGCTCAGGTCTTTTCCTGCCTGGATCATCCCCCATTCCTACTACCAGGCCTCTTCTCAAGGAAGCAAGTACAGTAAGTTATAATTTAATTTTTGTAATTGGGTACTAATCAATTCAAAGAACAGGGGTGAGGCATAGGGGGTGCATGCGGGTGCACATGCACCCCCTGAGCATGACAGTGCACCCCTTACAAAAAGCCGTCGCTGCTCACATCCTGCTGTCGACATTGCCGGTGACATCTGCAGGTGGTCACCAACCTTGGTCGGCACTTGCCACTCCTGCTGCCTCCGGCATCTGTCGGAGCTCCCCTCTCACTGCTGCCATGCCCCTGCCACCACCGTCACACTCCTGCCACTGCTATGCCCCGCTAGCCACTGGAGGCACATGCCGTTCATGTCACAGAAGTTATGGAAAGGAGCCTCAAGTTTAATAAGAGTTGCCTTGAGTTGAGAATCACTGGCTTATGATACTGTAACATGAAGCACCTGCCATCAGTTGAGACCACATAACTTCTGTTGCTCTTCTTTTATTTTGCTATAGCACTTCTCATGTTAGAATCTAAGCTCTATGCAGTGGGGACATTTTAATTTAACTCCTTGTGCCTTCTTGAACTGACTTGGATTCCTTGCTTGATCTGAATACCATTAGATAATCTTGTCATTCATGAAAGTGGATTGACAGAAAATTCTATAGCTGTTGCATAAACACTCCTAATGGTCAGAGCAATGAAAATGGATATTACAGTGGCTCTTATTCACAGCACTGTATTACTAAAAAATAAAGACAAAATCAGGAAAAGACTTGTGGAAAACTAGAAGGAGATTGTATAAAGAATGAAGCAGCACTTCTGAAAACAGCTGCTTTAAAAAGATTAATTAGAAGACAGTATTATACAATAAAAACAAAATGAAATTCTAAGAAGTTCAATCATTTGAATAGCATAGCTTCAACCATCAAGGACAACAAAAAGTCCTTTTTCAGATATGTGGGGAGCCGGAGGAAAAGCAAGAGCAGCGTTGGACCCCTGCTAAACCAGATGGGGCAACTGACAACTGAAGCCCAGGAAAAAGCCAACCTATTAAATAGGTACTTTGCATCAGTCTTTCATCAGTCCCATGGGACACCCATGCCCATGCCCA
>NW_017728948.1:38533436-38539828 GCF_001723895.1 Crocodylus porosus
CTGTCCGAGCCCCCAAGGTCTGGAACAGTCTGCCAGCGGAGGTGGTTCAAGCACCTACACTGAACACCTTCAAGAGTAAATTGGATGTTTATCTTGCTGGGATCCTATGACCCCCACTGACTTCCTGGCCTTTGGGCAGGGGGCTGGACTTGATGATCTCCCAAGGTCCCTTCCGGCCCTGATGTCTTTGAAATCTATGAAATAGGCTGAGTTTTGTAATTTTTAAAGGTTTTTAATAGCACTATAACTTTGGCCTTTTCAATTCTGGGCCTTCTTAAAAGCTTTGTTGTTCATTTGTTTTTTGTTTATTTTGAGGGTTCTTGTGGGGAAGGAGGGTTATCCTTATACAACATATTGTCATCAGAATTTATTTGGGAAGTACAGACACATAAATGCCATATTTTATAATAAGTACTTTTTAAGCTAGGTGGGGCTTTTCAAATGAGCAGCAATGAAGAAGAGCCCAGGAAATGCTGAATGTTTATCCTAACAATATTGTATTGCACTATGTTTGAGAGAGGTGCACAAGTTATTTCTAGAAAACAAGGTAAAAGTCTGAATTGTGCTGTGGCTTGTATTAAAATGCATTCTCTTTCCTGGCTTGCCTACCCCATGTCACTCCACTCTTTTTTTTCTCTCAGGCTGTGGCACTGCTGTAACCTTCTGTGACCATATTCACAGATTGTGCATTACTCTCTGCCGAATTCTCAATAAATAAACTGGCTCAATAAATAAACTCAATAAATAAATTTTACCAGTCTTACCTCTACAGTCTTCAGAGCTTCTGCCTTTTGATCAATCCACTTAACTCTGAGTTGCACAGTTCAATGCAGTTAGCATAACTAGACAAAAATACTTTAATTTCTTTTAATTCTTCCTATCTGATATCTTTTCACATAGTTTCAAATTTTTGTCTTGTCTCTCTTTCCACACTTTTCCCCCACCCTCATTTTTTCAGTTTTATTCAGTCTTAATTCCCCATGAGCCTAGTGCTATAATGTATTCTTCTCAAGTAGGTACATCCTATACTGGTGTAACACATTACCACTATTATTGTGTCTCACCTCCCATGTTCTCCTCCAAAAGCCTACTACTTAGATTAACCAATTAATAATCAAATGAATACTAGAAATGAGAATAGGAAAAACAAAGCAACATCAATGAAAAGTAACAAATACACAGATAGCTATGGCTATTTTAAGAATATATCAGAATAAGAAAAAATATTTTTATATAGTCTTTATCATAGCAGAGGTATGTACTTATAAATCAGAGAGAAAAGCACTATTTTATTTGAGATATTCTTCTTTCTTTTTTTATGAGATTTCCAATGTAAATCAAAAGATTTTGATTTTTATAAATTGATGCTCAAGGTCATTTCATAATTTTTGTGCACAGTAATTTCAGTAAAAGAATGCAAATTGGGGACTTGTTTTTACTCGCAAATTTCCCAATTTGTATGTACAATTTAGATAACTGTTGTGCATATGCCTGCAGACCCTGGGCCTTTCATGTTATGAAAATCAGACCCAAAGTAACTACACTGAAAATAACTGGAAAAGCTAATGTAATCCAAATAGCATACTGTCTAATCTAGCTCAGTTCCTATCCACTGATGAATCCTGAAGCAATTCTGAGAATAAATTGTTTCCCATCTTATAATGCAGGTGGTGGTTTGTTTATTTTGCCATCCATTTGGCAGAAATACATTCTTTATATAGTGTAAAGCAGGGGTGCTCAGCCTGAAGGCCATGTCCAGCTCCTGTTCCTATGCCGTCCAGCCTGCAGTGATCCCAACAGGTCCATGGGAGCTCTAATTTGTTTCTGAGTGTCTCCATTGTGATGTACTAGAAGAAGGCTCATTAATCTATTTTAATGCATATTAATGAAAGAACATGGGGTTTTTTATGCTTAAATGTGCATTAAAATAGGCTAATGTGCATTAAAGCACACATGTAGATGAGCCCAGTGACTCTGTGATAGAAGCTCCTAGGACTATCAGTAATATATATTTCATGGAAATGGAAAATTAAAAGCAAAAATTTTAAACAGAAGCCAAGTTGTGCTTGAGACAGATAGTAAAACCTTTGAAAGGCAACCACAAATCACTCTTCAACAGTGGTTCTCTCCTCAATGGAAAATTTCCTAGGTCACCTAGGTGTACATGAGCCTAGATAAAATTGGTTAGAAAAAATGAGGCCTGTTGCACTTTATTGATGGGAAACAGTATACTTGCTCCAGAGATCACCTGGAGATCAGATTGGTCATGGTAGTGAGAAACTAGCTCTCACCAGAGTAGTCAGAGGCAAGACTTACATTTTAGAAGTATATATAATAATATATAAATTTTCTCTTTTTTGTAGCTAAGATAAAGTGGTCTGTCTCACTGGACTAATAAGTGATGTGGGGTTTTTTGTGGGGCAGTTTGTGTATGACTGTCTCCCTTTTTTACATATATTTTAACTGTTTTTAATAAGTCACTGTTTTGGGGATGGTCTATTCAGATCACCTATCAAGAATGCCAAGTTGTTTAGCTTAAAGGAGAAGTATAGATGTGCCAACAACTACATACTTACTCTTTGTCAAAATGGCTTGGGACTAGGTGTCCTCCCCCAGAAGTATTGTTAGATGGGTGATCAAGATGTTATTTTTATGGTAAATTCTCTCTTTTTATGATAGATGGCAGATAATTGCATGGGAGGCCAAAATGTGCATTAAGTCAGGAAGACCTAAAGAATGCTCGCATTGGAAAGAAACATTTCGGTGTTCCATCCTCAGATGAACTTAACTCATCTATCTTCAGATGACCTCATATATCTCATGTGTATGAACTTAATCAGAGGTGTAACTATCCTTGAAAAGGCAAGCATGTCACAACAGAGGAAAGCAATTCCAAAGTGGGAATTCAACTGAGATAATACAGTTCTAAGAGGTCACAAAGGGTAAAACAAGTAAAAAAAAAACTTGTTGCTTACAATGATATAGGAATGATGGTGATGGTGGTGGGGAAAGTTCATTGCACAATTTTAAATCTTGACAATTTTTTTTTCAATAAATAAGGTAACTTAAGGGTGCAATACTATGGTTCCATTTTTCAAATGAAGCCACACTGTCTCTCAATGATATGTGTTTCAAACAGCCTGGATGATGATACATTAGGGAAAAATCTAACCATTCAAGGAGAAGACATGAGTAGGGTTGTACGTGATGATTTTTTCTTTTGTACCTGAGGCCCCCTGTACATTTTACAGGCATTGCACAATTAGCTGGTTGCACAAGCAAAGTAGCTATTACACCATAAAAAGCTCCAACCAGCTATAAATTTAGACCTCAAAAATATGTACTAACCTTATACCTGGGTGCTATCGAGCTTTAATTTACAAGTGTAGCAGGGTCTGCCCTGTGGCTGGGAGCTCTGTCAGCTAATGGGGCTCACAGCCAGGGAAGTGCACTAGGCCCAGGGTTAAACTCCTGAGCTCTAGGTATCTCAGCAGTGACCCCTAGGGCTCAAGGGCATAGGAAACTCCTGGGGCTGGAAGATTGCTGCTGCAGCAGTCTCCCCTGCCTTGGGGGTACATGAAACTCCCCTGCCACATATCCCCAAACTTTTTCTCCAAACCCAGAGTGCTGGTGGATTTGAAATCTTCTTATCCATTTCTTTTGTTTGTTTACCATAGTTTATTCATTTTGAGGTAGTATTTTATGTATTTCATTCTGTGCATCTAAAATTCCAGGATTAGTCTTGGTTTCACATCTACCATGATCCAGAGCTCAAAGTCCCAGAAAAAAGACTGAAGAGGTGATATGTCTGCATCTTCCTAGGATAAGACCCAGAAACAAACATTTTTGGATTAATGCTGCAAGTCCCAAACTGTTACGTTAAAAGGTGGGGGAGGGGGGGAGGGTTGTGGCCTCATCACCTGATAACCCAGAACTGTAGTTCGATGCTCAGATTAAGGCTTCAGTCTCTTCAAGGAAAAATGATTCAGCACTTCCTAAATCAGGGAAACAGGTTCTTGATAGCAGAGCTTCCAGTTTGAGTTTATCATGGGCTTAAACATCCATATGAAATCATTCTATGAGTTAGTTTTGAGAAACAAGAACAAAAATATTCAACTGAGTATCATTGACAGGTTTAAGGGCAGGATTTATCAGATTTTGGAAGCGGGGTATGTCCCAGTGGAGAGATGAGAATCCCCATTTTAATGGGATGCATAACTTTTTCATAATCCTGTCAGATTACAGTATATAAAATTGCAAGATTGTAATGTATAGAACAAGGCAAAAGGAATGTTAGCTAATGTTATAGAGACATGCATCTATATACACAGACAAATACACATATTGTGTTATAATTTTGTTTCTTGCTCAGTCATTTTTTTTTCTTGCTAGTTCTAAGATAGCTTGGCTTTACAGGCAAAGTAATATGAAAAATATTACCAATAAATACTTTTAAAACTGTCAAAAGCATTCCTAAAATAGATATAAATGTGAAGCACAAGCAGAATACATGATAGCATAGTGCTGCATAAAGGTTTTACTGGCACTTATTTAGTATGGCCTGCATAACTCACTCGTGACTGCATGCCTAGTGAGTAATACACCTTATCAAGCTTTAGTAACTATGCTAACAAGTATTCTTCATTTTACTTTCTTTCATATTACTGCATACCTGCTGTTTAGAAAGGCAGCAAAAGGTAGTATTAACACTAATCTACCTCATTTAGCTTAGATAGTTTTACCTTATTTTTTCCAACTCCAGGACAAGACTTAAGAAAAAAAAGTTAAAATGGATTAACTGAGGAAATTGTTATGTGTGTGTCTTGCCTAATTACCTGTTGACATGGACAACAGAGTGCTCTGAGAGCCATAGAGAAAATATCTGGGATGACAAAGAAGCTGGTAGTGCTAGAAGGACAAGGAGAGTACTCTATTTTGTAGAAAAGGGATGAAATTATAGGACACTTTCTGAAAAACTTTTAAATATAATTTGAGGAATATTTTTCCTATAATTTTTAACAGTTTTTCATTATCAAACTTGGCTGTAGAATTATATACTAATATGTATTATATAGAGAGACAAATATTCAGCATAAGAGATTAATCAAGAGAGCATTATAAAAAGTGCAATGGTATTGCTAAAATGTGGTGTTATATTTAACACACAATTTTGATTGCCTGTGTTATTTTAAATCTGTACTATACTTGGATCATAATCTGGTTGCTAATTTCACCATTAGTCCTGCATTCTTGAGATAGCAAGATTATTTTCATTCTTGAGAATCATTAGAAAAATACCTTCAGTTGGAAGTTTGTGTGTGAAGCATACTCTTTCTACAATGTCCTTTAAAAGCAGCTGATTATTTTTCTTTTTTAATTAAGGGATCAATCATGTCATTTTAAGGCACATTTGCACTGGGGAGATGATGCAAACAAATGAGTCCTTGGCCATCAGTAGACATTATATTTGTAGTGCTGGGGTCTCTTGGTCCTCCAGTATCCCACTCAAGGCACACCTTGGAAAATGCCAGTCCTTTGCTTTCACTCCATTTTTAACTATGGAAAAATAATAGAGGAACTCTTTTGTTGCAAAGAACTCAGAAAGGGATCTAGCTGACCTCCTGAGGCTAAAAAGAAAGGCCTACAAAGGATGGAGGATGGGATTCACCTCCAAAGAGGAATATTCTACACTGGTCCGGTCCTACAAACCAGGGAGCAAACCAGGAAAGCCGAGGCTGGAACTGAACTCCAACCAGCTTCAAGCATCAAGGACAACAAAAAGTCCTTTTTCAGATATGTGGGGAGCCGGAGGAAAAGCAAGGGCAACACTGGATCCCTGCTGAACCAGATGGGGCAACTGACAACTTATATCCAGGAAAAAGCCAACCTGTTAAATGGGTACTTTGTGTCAGTCTTTCATAAGTCCCATGGGATACCCATGCCCACCACGGGACAGGGAGGTCCGGGTGAGGGAGATCCCCTGACCTCCATTAATGCTGACCTTGTGAAGGAACACCTTAAGAAGCTGGATACCTTCAAGTCAGCTGGACCTGACAATTTACACCCCAGGATACTCAAGGAGCTGACTAGCATCATAGCTCAGCCTCTGGCACAGATCTTTGAAAACTCCTGGTGCTCTGGTGCAGTGCCCGAAGACAAAAAGAAGGCCAATGCAGTGCCTAACTTCAAGAAAGGGAGGGAAGTAGATCCAGAAAACTATAGGCCCTCAGCCTGACTTCTATCCCAGGGAAGATCTTAGAAAAGTTTATTAAAGAGGCCATCCTTAATGAACTGGCCGACGCCAACATCCTAAGGGTTAGACAGTACGGGTTTGTTGCGGGTAGGTCTTGCTTGACCAATCTCATTTCCTTCTATGACCAGGTGACCTATCA
>NW_017728948.1:38540733-38577372 GCF_001723895.1 Crocodylus porosus
GGTTCAAGCACCTACATTGAACATCTTCAGGAGTAAATTGGATGCTTGTCTTGCTGGGATCCTATTATCCCAGCTGAATTCCTGGCCTTTGGGCAGGGGTCTGGACTCGATGATCTTCCGAGGTCCCTTCCAGCCCTAATGTCTATGAAAGACCATAACACGTCAGAATGTTTGGGACACTATGTATTCGTACGTATTTATCATGTGAACATTGTATAGATTTTTGCACACCTAACAGTGCTAATATTGTGAGGCACCCCAGAAAGGATCTCTCAGCAGGGAAGAGAATGAAGGCAGAGCAGGGTGGACAGTCACTGAGTGAGTGCAGGTGAGGATGAGAAAGTGGTAGCAGGTGGCAAGGACTAGAACTGCCGGCTTATCATTGATTCCATATTTGTTTTTCTTTCCCTTATGTGGTTGTGGAGAAGAGCAGGTAGGCAGGGCATCAGTAATCAGCAGGTTGCATCACCCCCTGCTGGTTCCTCACAGCAAATAAGAGGTCCTGGCAGGTTGTCACGATTGACAAGCAGTCCTGATCTCTGCTGTTTGCTCATCTTCCTGGCAGGGGAGCAAGCGGACTATAAGTGGGCAGGCTAACTGACAAGGCTCCACTCCTCCTGGTGTGTATGAGGACAGAGCTACAGTGTTCAGTAACTCCCTATTGCCCCCTAGTTTGAAAGCATATTGCAGAATGCCTTCATGATGATTTTGTAGCATTCTAGCTAGAGGGCTCTGTACATCTCTCCACACATTGTAGCTGTACATTTTCATAGTGATTCAAAGTACTATTGTGCCTGTAGCACTACAAATGCACATCTGGCCATGACTTCTAACTGCAGTTAGACACAGCCATTGTAACAGTATTTTCTATTTAAAATAGATGCCTCATTCATTGCTGCAATCCCATCAGTCTCTGTGTCACCTGAATAAGGGCCAGGTGCAATCTGCACCAAAATAACTATCCATCTTCAAAAAAACTTATACATTGGCTGAGTGTGTATACAATGATCTGCTTCAGTCAATAGCATACTTTCCACAATATGTTACTTTCAAAATAAGTTACTTGCACATCATAAGTGAGGGTGATAAAAGCTGGTCTTCTAGTTAGAAAGGCCTGAACCAAGCAGTTAGCCACTGGGGGAAATTTCAATAGTATAAGGCTGTAAGCATCCTAAACAAATCAAACAATGTTATGTAAGCTACTATTCCTTCTACTTCATCTGCTTCCCATTAAAAATCCACTTCTCACTATTGCACATCTTGGAGGACTCAGAAGTCATAAAAGTTAAAGATGTAAAAAGTTAGTGTCATATGTAGTCTGCTAATGGATATAATTCTTAGCTTAACCTGCTAATTGGATACTGAAGACTGTAAATATATTTACAGATTGGGTGAAGTGACTTCCCCTAAAGCCCACCAGTGTGAGACTGGTGGGAATAGAAAACTGGGCCTATGATATCTATTTAACTACAACAAGAAGTAATATTTATTCAAATGGGTGTATTTTTAGAGAGGCATAATTGACCATCTCCCAAATAGCTTCCAATGTATATGCTGCCTATGGCTAAAAACAAGCAACTAGCCTGATTCAAATTTGAGCATTTTATCTCACAGCAAGCCCAAGGCCTTGCAGATGGACAAGCCCCATAGTCTGATATTAAGTACCTGGGAAGTATCTGAATTAACACTTTGCCTTGTATCAGTCATGGCTAATTCACGTGAACTGCCGTTAAGTCTTGTGTGTAAATGACTGTGCTAGAACTGTTTTGATGCAAGTCATATCCTAGACCAATCAGCACCACATTAAACTGGATGTCTCTTTTTAGCCTAAGAGTCAGTAAAGTTATGTAGAGGTTATGAAGACTCTGGAGGAGGTATCACACTTCTCAGCACACCCCACACTGATTTCTGTACTCCTTTCAAGCGAACAACAATTATGGCAAAGCAAGAAGGCTAGAACCCAATTAATGTAGCTGCAGGAACAACTCTAAGTATGTGTCTGATTGGCTTGTTTTTTTCCCTGACCACTATTTTACTTCTCTGAGTAAAATGGCCAGTAAAATACTGTGGCTCTTAACTTTATGCATTAAAACTATGAAAAGTAGGATTTTAGGTTACAGGAAGGAAAGAGGTTGCTTTCTGCCTTTCTGGAGTTAGATATAAGGTCATCAAGAAAATTTCCCATTACAGCTTTTCTGTCTTTCTTCGTTTGAGGGTCTGATATTTATGGGGTAACTATGTGGGTCAAGAACTACTTTCTCTCCATCCCTCACTATTCTGTGGAAATATAGGTTACTTCATACAACTAGAATTCAAACGTGTATGGCCTCCTGTGTGTTAAGTACTTTCCCCAAGGTACAGAACCCTCTGCTCACATTTGAATTCAAAACCCTTTTTAGGCAGCAAACAGTATTCAGAGGAACGGGCCCTTAAATCCCATCTGCCTGATCCTACATGTTATCAATGGACATAGGTCCATTGACTGTGCAATCTGTACATGTGTGTTATACACACAAGGTGTGTTTACATGTGACCAGCAGCTACTTTGCCGTAGTGGCAAGCTCCCCGCATTATAGCGCATCACAATGGTGAAGTAGCTGCTAAAAATAACTGTGCGCTGTATGTACCGTGCAGTGGTACATTCAGGTGGTTACTACTCTGTGCATTTCCTTTTTACCAAAAGGAGCTATTAAAGCATGGCTCAGTAATAATGTTGCTATAGGGCAACGTGTAGATGTGCCTATAATATTAAATAAACCAAAAAGGAGTATTTAAGTCTAATTTCTTATTCTTAAAATTAAAGGTTAATGGAACAGTCTTTTCCCCTAGTCATTTTTAAATCTTAGTTTTAGAATGGGTTAGACTAATTCTGCCTTCATGCCTCAATAGCCTATTTGAGTCACCAGACATCTGTGTTTATGCATATGTAAAAAATGTTGGGTTTTTTGTGGGTTACAAGATGTCAATAACTCACTTTAAAGAGTTTTAAAGCAATTTTTATTTCTGAAGCCAAAACATAGCAAAATCATTTGCTTTAACCCTCTGGATTTTGAGCAGAAAAGAAATATTGCTTACAAATATAAAGCATTTCTCTACTATTTCTTTGTTTTTTTAAGATGATCAGGGCAGGAACTTCATCTTCTTGTGTATTTGTATAAAGCCTAACTTAAAATAATTAAATTTAATTAAATATTTTAATACTATTTCTTATTTCAATTACAGTAGTACCTTGGAGCCTGAACTGAACTCAGGTCCTCATTGTACTAGGTATTGAAAAAATATATAGTAAAAGATATTCTTTTCACTGAAGAAGACTAAATAATCCTTGCTCATGATAATGAAAAGTACATTATGAAAAATCCTTTCAATGTCATTTTCACTATCTGGGAAGTAAAATGTCATTCAGAAGAAGGAAGGGTATAAGAATCTGTCCCCAGGAAAAAAATTTATTGTATTGCCAACTAAAAGAAGCTGGTTTAGTCAAACAAACAAAAATCCCCTGAAAAAGCGAAGACCAATGTAAAAAAAAAGGAAACTTAATCTTCAGATTTCTTTACTACATAGAAAAATCCATAAAAGGTGTCATATATAATATTGTAAATGTATACATATACATGCATACACATGGGATGGAGGTATAAATAAAACTGACTGTACATGAGGTATTAGTATTGAAAGTAGTATAAATTTGGAGGCCAGGTATGTAGTTTCACAGAAAGTCTCCGCCCTTGTAATGATTTGTATATTTGCTATGTATGCATGAGTTATTTATATGTGTATGATTACTCCTTACAAAGAACTGGTAAAGATGTTTTTCCCCAGTACTTTTATACTCTAGGCATAAGGTAATAGCTTTAATCCTGTACCTCATTACTGCTTTTTGTTGTCAGCATAGCAAAATGCATTAACTCAGTAAAATTATTGTTTGCTTTATCGTGCAATAAAGAAAGCCTAGATATTCTATATTCTGGTCGGCACACTATTGCCAAGCAAGACAATTTTTGTGCATTATTTCTCCAACAAAAAACTTTGTTTAAAACCTATGCATATGTCATAAATACAACCAAAATAGGTTAAGAAATCTATACTTACATCCAACTCTCAGGGCTAAAAGCATAAACATCTTTTCTACTTTATCCATTACAGCTACCTGATACATGCCTTCTCCCTTCACATCATATTCAGTTTCATGAACAAGTATATGTTATAATATACAAGCATGAATAGAGATGAATATACATATATAAGTTTGAATATAGGTATGTGTAAAATTATAAATGATGAATTTATAGCACATCCTAGATTTGGAATGTGATAGAAAACTAGTGAGGCCCAGCAGTAACTGGGGGTGTGATTATGGGAGGCATGAGGAGGAGAGAGGCTGTAAAGGAGGAAAAGGTGAAAAGGTGGGACCATTTTGTCAGAAGAGTTATTTTATTTTGTTAAGGGAACCCCATCAAGGGAATAGAAACATAAAACAGGCAAACATTTCAAAAATGACCATTTCTAAATGTATCCACTACAAAAACTAATATTTCTATGATATTTTGAATTAGGTATAAACATTTCATTTGTCAAATGAAGACTTTATATAAAAATTGTTATTCTATAAAATTTGAAGACTAAATCCTTACAGTGTGCAAGATTCAGAGCCTGACCCAGTTGTGACCAAGTGGCTCTGTACCATTAAATGGGATCAAAATCAAGCCCTTAATCTATCCCTTTCTCGTTCTTTCTTTCTAGGAACAGACATTCAAAAAGTCATTGCCTGAATTGATTCAATCTTTGCAGGTTAGTCTAACCTGCCTAGATTGAAACAATTTGCAAGTGAATAGACATTCAGGAAGTGCAAGCACATCCCTGCAGTGGCTTAGGCCAGAAGCCTGGGGGCACTAGAGTGCACCATCAGCTGCAGGGAAGCTGTGCTGGGGGGCATGGCCTGTCCTGGCAGTAGCCTGAAGTAAACTGGCCAGGGAGGGGTTTTCATTCCCATCTCCCTGTCACACTGGCATGGACCCAAGCCAGGGCCTGCCTGGTGCTCCTCTCTCACTGCTGCAGCAACAGGGGCAGGGGCATGGCATCTTGAGGCAGAGGGGACAGGTGGGGGGTTTATTCCTCCCTCTGCCCCATCTGCCCCCAGGAAAGCACAGCTTGGGTCTGCCCACCCTTACCGCTGCCACTTCTGATGGCTACCTGCATAAGGTGAGCGGTGGAATAAGACCTTTCTTGCCCCCTCCACCACCTCCTATAATGCAGAAATGGCCTTTAGCACTCATAGATCATCTTACTCTTCAAATACTTGTCTTACAAAAACAGCCACTGGAACAGCAATAATATTGAATGGTTGTTTGCACTTACATTGTATAGCTGTGAGGAGCATGAAAGTTCTGTTTCACAAAGCTTTTCCAGTTTTTAATATTCCGCTGCATTTTGAACTAAGCAAACAGAAATTTCAAAATTGTCTTTAAAGGAAAATTCAATTTTTTTATGAACTTCACTTTTTGATTTTTCTACTGCATTAAAATGTTATACAGGAAGCCCTCACCATTTGTGGCGGATACCTTCTCAAGATCCCCATAAATGGCGAAATCCATGAATAAAGCACTGCGTTAATGAACGCCATCTGCGTTCATAAAAGCAGTGCTCCTGGCAGCTGGGGTGGGTGGGGATGGCTGTGCTGTTGGCAACAGGAGCCCAGCGGTGGTGGTGGGAGCCCAGTGGCAGTGGTGGAAGCCTGGCGGCAGCAAGCACAAAACTCCCAAGGAGCTTCTGTAAGTGTATTTAAGATGTAGGTTTGGCATTCATGAATATTTGAAACTACGAATGCTGAACGCACGGATAGCGAGGGTGTCCTGTTCTGTAAATAACATAATATCATTCAAATTTAAGAACAAAAAAAAAGAAAAATGTCCTGGTGTTACAAGGCTCTGTCCATTTTTATCCAAAGCAAAATTCTGGTAAAATTCAACAGATTTAATAAAGTGTTTTGATTTTAGCTAATCCATATGCTCTATATGAATTCTGATTTAAATTAAAACTGTCCAGACAGCTCTGTTATTCATCTTTAAAATATTGCACAAACTATAATTGTGAGTATGATTGTTGTTGTTTATATGTAACACTTCAAAGTGCTCTACTAATATAGTTATGTTTTATCAACCCAGTTTGCAAAAGAAATAATTTGGTATCAGAGAAGTGATTTATTCAGGCTTTCACAGTGATGTGCTGGCAGAGATAAATGGAACCCATTATACACATGCACATATGCACACTCTTACAGATGCTAGAGCATATCATTAGAAATATAAGTGTGCTGTTAAACAATAATGCTTCGCAAATATTTGCAGTAGTGTTGTTCTATTTGAAGACTGGTTCATTTTTAAAATACTGTATGTTTTAGAGTCTTGATTCAGCAATGGCAGTACTCGTGCTTAAAATTAGGAACATGCTTAAACAGCTTTCTGATTATTATCATCATCATTATTAATCCTTTTGTACACAGTAAAATAGTAGGGCTGTGCAAAGCTTCGGCTGCAGGTTCGTTTCAGAGGAGATTTGGCCTGATTTGGTAGACAAATCTCCAAATCCAAATTGAGTCAGAAGACTCATTATCTCTCCAAATCAAATCAGAAGCCTCTGAACCGATTTGGAGAGATTCAACAATTTGGCCATAGACATAGCTTTATATGTTTTTTTCTACATACCTCGAGGTACCAGATGCAGCTCATGAATGCTGAGATGGTGGGGCAGGTGGAGCATCCCACGCAAGTGTGGAGGGCATCGCCTGCATGCTCAGTGGGAGGCCTAGAAGTAGACTGGAAGTTCCCTATGGCTTGGCGACTGGTGCCTCCTGGGTCTGGGCAGGGTGGCCAGGGTCCCCCTGAGGCCAATTGCCAAGCTGGGGTGGGGAGGGGCATGGCGGGGCATTCCCCATGCGCTCAGTGGTGGACCCAGAAGTGGAACCCACCCTCACTCCCATGGGATGCTCCAGCTGCCCCACCATCTCGGCATTCATGAGCCACCCCTGGTACCTTGAGGTATATAAAAAGTACATATAAAACTGTGTCTATGGCCAAATCACTGATTCTCCGAATCAGAATCAAATTTTCAGATTCAGGCAAATTGAATTGGATGTGACCCAAATCGGCAAATCAAATCACTGTCCCCTGAACTGGGCCAAATCCAAATCCAAATCCAAATCCAAATCCAAATCCAAATCAAATACTGCCTGCTTTACACACCCTTATAAAAGATACAAACAACAATGAATTTAATGGAAGTACTCCTGTTGACTTAAGTGAGCTCTGAACCAGACCCATATGCTTTTTTCCATCAAAGGGTCTCAGGAAACACATAAACAAGGAACTAAGACTTAGCTCCCTATGAGGTGGGAAATTATTACTATTATTCTCATTTTACACAAGGGAGAACTGGGAACACAGTTTTCAAACTCAGTTGCCGAAAGCAAGTGGCCTTCATTATCAGTAGCATTGAGTACCCACATTTCTCAGTGAAGTCAATGGAGTTACATCAGAAGTAAAATCGCTTAAGTGGAAAAAAATTGGCTGGCACTGATGAATGTGGCAGCAAATCACCACTTAAAATAAAAAAATTCTCAGTCAAACAGTGTGTGACTATTGTAAGGATTACAATTATACTGCAGAGGCCTTTTTGTAAAAATCATCTTGTTAATACTGTTTGAACAGTTATTGAAAAAGAACATAATGTGTCTTTAAGTTCATCTTTAAATCAGTGGAAACAAATAGGACATGTTTTGGGTCAAAGCAGTCTGGAACTTATTGTGTGTGTCATAATTCTTAAGGTTATCTTCTATATATAAACTTATTTTTTGAACAAAAGATCATGATCTAGAAACACTCATGAGGCACAAAGAATCTTAGTTTATTGGTTTGGGTTTCCTTGTAAAGTGTAAAACCATGACTTTTATTTCTTTAAATGCTTTTCAGTCCTTCAGAGAAGAAATTTGTGAAAATGCAGAAGCCAGTTTGGAAATACAAAGGATGGTTAAAAATAATAGTAATAAAGCTATCTTAAGTGTAATTCCTGATAGTAATGTTTTTGACCAGGTTAGAAACCTGGAAAAGAACATAAAAACAAGGCTGCATATCTGGAAGGAAGCCAAAGGGAACAGAACAGAGGTATAGTAATTGTAAAAAGCTGGGACACAGTCATGACTGTCCCAGGAGCCACACAAGCATTTAGTGCTAAACAGAGAACCACAATAGTATACACCCTTGGATAAACTGTGGAAAATACAGTTTAAAAGGGGGAAGGGAAATGACCCTAAAACTACAATACATAGTTGCTTATGTTGGATTAGTATAGTTGCAGAAAAACATACATAATATGCATTATTAGGCTGATGATAGGGCGAGATTACATGTTAGAGTTAACAGGGGTTAATTGTAAGGAATGTTAATCATTATTAAGGTTAGCACATGCTAGTAATCAATAGCATGTTAAGGGTTAATATCCCCTCTAAGATGCACTTCTGAGACATGCTGTTAGAAGGCTAGCAAGGGGCTACAAGTCATGGGACAGACTTGCATCCCCTTGCCAGCCCTGCTCTCCAGCTCTCTAGCTTCAGTATAGGCTGAGAGAAGGAGGGAATTAGCCTCATCCCATGCTGCCTGGATTAGCCTCCATCCCTCCAGTTGCCCCATCTGCCCTGAACATCACTCTGCCACTCCCGTTAGCTCATGGATCATTGCCTCCTACCCTGCCATCTTGATTAGCCTAAGGGTGGCAATGGTAGCGGCAGCAGCAGCTGCTGGTGGGGTTGTACCTCCCTGCCGGCTCCCACACTCTGTGCAAACCATGTCACTCCCATGTGCCCAGTTTGAGCCCCTAGTGGGCCCTGCAGCCACATGGCAACTGTTTGGACCTCCCTCCTCCCTAACCCCTTCAGTTGCAGGGCATGGCAAGGGCTGGATCTAGGCATGTGGGAGCCAGTGTGGGTTTCAGGGAGTATGAGAGCATAAAGGGAGAGGGAACTCCCCCTCCCCTCCCCCACTCCTACACTGGTGTTGCTCTTGGGTTGATCCGGATGGGCAGGTAGAGGGGGTGATCAGAGGAGCAAGTCAGAGAGTAGAGGGAGACTAGGTGATTTGAGAGGGCTAGGGGATTAAAGAAAGCAGTGATCCAATTAGCAGGGGGGTGATCAAGGTGAGAGACGGGCAGAAGGTACAATTAGTGTGTGGGGGATGATTTTATGGGTAGAGGGGGCAGCATCCTGGTAGCTCCCTGCCCCCTCCCTCTCTGCCCCCACACTCCTTTTCCTCCCCCTCCTCCCCTTGACCCTCTGCCTCACTGCACTCCTTTCCCCTTTCTCCATGCTCACCCCATTCAGTCTACCTCACTCACTCACTGCCTGGCTGTCTCCAGCTGTCAGTCCAGGGCCTGGATGATAGCTAGTCCACCTGGGAGCAGTGCCTTCTGGGATCCTGAAGGACCACAATTTGTTGTTTCTGTCTCTGGTGAACAGCCAGAAGTTAACTTAACCTGAGCTAGGTAGCACAGCTCAAGGATAATTCTCACCCATAGTGGCTAGAGGGCACTCAGCACTTGATTGAATGATTTTTTTCAGTGCTCCTAATGTGATCTAACTGTAATGTGTATTCTCACCCATGGAGAAAATACTGGAATTCTGTATACTAGTAATTAGGCCACTTTCCTGGGAAAAATTTGATCTGGGTTCCAGTCCCTGCTTCAGTAAAAGAATCCCTAAGTGTTTCTTAGAACAAGAACTACAGTCCAGGTTTTGCTGTTCCTAGGGACCTGTCCTACTCACTTGGATATAGACGTTCTCTGACCTAATCCTTATTTAACTATTCTCTAAGGAGTAGAACAGCTTCTGCTGGAGTAACTGAATCCCACAGGTCAAAATAAGTGTCAAGAAAAATGGTAGTGTACTTTTCTGAAAGTTGGGAGATGTCGGTATATTCTTTGGTGGAAGAGGGTCATTCACATCCTGCATTTAATCACTGAGCCATAAGGAAAAATGGGGTATCTCTTATTCTTTTGGCATTATTAGTTTGAAATCTCATCAAGTATGTGTGCTCTGGAATCACCTACAGGATTAGGACTCACAGGTGATACAGCTCAAGTAATGTTTGGTTCATACATCTGGATAGGTTTTTGTTATGCTGAGAGCTCTCCAGATCTAAGCAGTTCTGGGCATGAGTGACTGGTGCCTTCTGAATTTGGGGGGGTACCCACAGAAGCCACTGATGGTGGCAGCCCTGTCAGGGGGGTACCAGCTCTACTGACAGCAGCAGTGTTGGCCATTGTGGGGAGCACCAGCCCCATGAGGGGGTGCACATGCACTCCCTACCACTCACCTATGGTTCTGGATATGTCCAGAATTTCACATTAGTACAATTCAAGGAATAATGCAGGCAAAGTAAATAAGATATTTTTTTTAAGTGGGGGTGGTGAATTACTGAGGTACTTGGGCACATTCTTAAATTTAAGTGTGCTAACATTTCTTATAGACTCAGTGAATTATATATTACACACAAGTGCCCTGAAGTTGCTTTTAAAACAGAGATTTTACAAAATCTGAAGTAGTACCCATAATTCGGTGGCTACTCAGCTCCCTGACCTTCCAGTTTGCCTCTTAACAGAATGCTGCATGCTGATCAAAGGGCATTGCTGGAGTGGGACTCCCGAAGAGGAAGGCCAGTCAGCAGAAATCTAACTCTGCAGAAAATCTTGATTAATTGCTGAACTGTCTTAGATGATTCAGAGTAGCAATAATCCATGCAGTGCCAAAGTGAATTTGACCATGTCCAAGCTTTTTTCCTGTGTGGCTAATCACTTTTCACCACATAGGGGTGACTTTTATTTTCATCAAATAATAAAATGGAGCCTGGGGAATGAATAATAAAATCTCATTCATTGGACCTCAGAACTGTTTCTGCTAACAGAGGGAATCATGATAGCTGAACTTACCAAATATGTGGCAATACCTGTAACCAAAATAATCAGATTACAGGCCTCACTGAACAAAGTATTTGCTGCATTGTATCTGGTGATCCAAATTACACTATGTACTTCAGTATTTTACTGTCAAATTATGTTATCCCCAGTAATGAGAATTTGATCGCATAAAAACTGTATAATTTAGTTGTTGTAGCTAATTCTGCAATTTGGAATTAATTTATATGAAATTAGGATAGAAATTACCACCCACACAATAACTGTTCCAAAAGGGGAACATAGTATCAGAACAATAGTATCAAACTTACTTGGACTATTTTAAGTTATTAAGATGTCATCTCTCATGCAATAGGACATCAATTACATGTTTCAAATCATCTATAATTTTACCAGAAAAGCATACCTATCACATTTAGGATGTGTTCTTCATATTACTCAGGATTTATTTCAAATTTGTACACCTGACTTCACAAAAAGGGTACTGGAGTTGTACATACATGCAATGAGTAGCATCAGGTAGGAACAACTCTTCATTTCTACCAAGTTCTGCTGAAGGACAGCTTTTAGCCAGACTTTGATCCATTGAGGCATAAATATTCTGCATAGAAGATTACCAACTGCAGTTCATTGAGCACATTGTCACCTAAAGGAAGTTGTTAAACGTAGTGTAAATATTTGGTGTGCGTTCCATGCAGTTGCGAGAGTTTTTTACTAGTACACTAACACTATGGATTTATATCCACTTTGTTTCCAATAGGTATGAAAAATCAAGATTTTTCACAGGGTCACTGTGGTGTTAATAGTTGATGTTAGATGTATTGAATTTTGTACTTTAGCTAAAACTGTCTACAAATTGAGAAGTTTTAGTATCATTTAGATGTGATATATATCAAATATAAATTGTAATATATATAATAGTTTTTATATATATAGTTTTGTCCGTTCTATGTGCATGTGTCTATGTATAAAATCTTTTCTATAAAGGCTACTGCAGGCAACTTTTTTTTTTTTGAAGACATATTACACTATTGCATGGGTTTAGGTAGACATATATATTCCCTACTCAGCTACAAGCGCTAAGTATGTATAGTCATTTCTCTCATTAGAGTCCAAAATAAAACCTGTCTTCATTTCATGTGTCTATTGCTGATTTAATACTACTCGAGTAACAGCCAGAAAAAAAAAAGCTTGAGAAGAACTGCAGCCAGTCTGATTTCATTTCAAAATGATTCTGCAATTACTGTTGAAGAATAAGTCATTCAGTGCTGTTGGTTCCACACTGCTGTGAGGCACTCTGATGCCGTTGTTTTGATGTGACTTCGAATTGTTTGTGCAATGTTAGAGTGCTTAGAAGAATTGCTGAAGCAGTGATATGAAGGACCCTGAAGCAGTATCTAATCAGTAACATCACAACACCCTTTCTATATCATCTCTTTCACAATAATTACAAAGCACAGTCACTTTGGAATTGCTGATGGTATTCTTGAATCACTCACCTCGCAGTCATTCTCCTTGCTCCTCGGAGCAGAGTTGAAGAGAAGTGTCACAGAGCAGTTCCTTGAAGCAGCAGAGCTGAAGAATAGCTTATAGTCTGACTGAAAGGTTGCACCGCGACATAACAGCGTACAGGCTAGAATTCTAATGTCCCGCAGCAGTCTTTGATTTGGAAATAGGTGAGGATTATGGCTCCTTTAAATAAATAAATAAATAGAAGGAACCGGGAGGAAATAGCTAATGGTGCAGTGGGAGACACTGACCATTGCTTGAGCAGAGCAAACCTGTATATTTTCTCAAAGCATGATCTTTGTAAGACAAGGGAACATAAAGATTGATTTTCATTGGCCTGTCATACATAGCCATTTATACTCACGTTGATTATTTGGCTCTTTCCAAGATGACATCTTACATCTGTGACAAACTGGTGCTGGGGTAGGATTCAACAGTTTGTTTGCTACATCTTACTGGGAGCGCATTTTACCTTTTTTGAATCTTCACTAGCTATCGAGCGGTAGGGATAATTTAAGTGTTGATTTTGTCCTATAAACCCTTAAATCCCGTTGGACCCACTTATTTGAAAGACTTCTTTTCCTCCCATTGCTGAAATTACTGAGGACAAATGAGCTTGAACCCTACTTTTATGAGTGAGAGAGAAAGCATTCTCCAAGAGAGCTGGTCCATTTGGGATGTCACTATCCTATCTGATTCAAAAATAGTCTTGATTTATCAGTCTTTAGGTTGTGCTGAAAGAACTGTGTTGAACTGAGAAACAACTGTGTTGGAAGAACATAAAACATATATGAATTTTACCCATAGAGTTAAGATATATTTTAAAGACTGGCTGAAGGAAGAGGTGGTCTATTTGTTCAGAGGTATTACTAAAACACATTAGAGTCTCCAAACTCCACAGGCCTATTGGCAACAATAAAATCCTCAGGAAAACATCAGAATGCACTCCATATCATCTTCAGGTTTAACTTTTCAGTGTTATGTGGCTATAAACAATGTCAGAGTCATGTAGACAATATGTCCCCTGCAAGCCCTGAATTGTGGACAACTGATTCAAATACAGTTTACTATCATGGGCTTGTGAAATTGTGAAATTGCCTTTGTTGCACCAAGTGATAATGTTATTGCAGAATATTTATTTACATTTTTTTTCAATTATTCTATGTAACCTATATTTTTTCTTGTCTTTAGTAATTTGGTGATGCCAGCATACAACTCCCCCACCACAGTATTAGGACGTTTATTTATAATACAATATTTATCCAAATCGAAGACAGCTTTGCATTTAAGACCGCCCTCCTAATAATTAGTTTCTATAGAAGGACCATTGTATTTGTTATAGGTTAAATATATATAGAATCTAATTAGTGGAAGGTCATCTTAAATCTGTCCACCTCTCTACTGCTGTAGCAGGGAGAAGCAGCAGCGGGGGATAAGAAACTAAACCTCCACCTCTTGCTCCCGCGCCCATGCTGCCTGTCTCCCCTGCCACTTGTTCCCCATCAGTACCTGCCCGGCCATGGCCGTGTCTCCCACTATGTGCCCCCCAGCCCCTGTCCCTCTGTGCCTGTGCCTACTCACTGCTGCTTGCCCCCACCCCTACACTTTGCCCTACATATCTGTGTCTGCCCCCTATTCCCTGTCCCCATTGTCTCCTTCCCCCCTGCAGCCTGCCCTGCCAAGCCCCACACCTGCTCCCTTGCCTCCTGTCCCACATCTCCTGCTCCTCACTGCAGCCTGCTTCCCACCCCTTGACCCTGTGCCTGCACCTGCCCCCCAAGCCTCTTATCCCTCTACCTGATCCCTAATGC
The DNA here is from genome assembly GCF_001723895.1 of Crocodylus porosus. NCBI lineage: Eukaryota > Metazoa > Chordata > Crocodylia > Crocodylidae > Crocodylus > Crocodylus porosus. Next base: position 38,555,013 of record NW_017728948.1, read on the forward strand.
CTGAGTCCCACCCCCTGTCTCCTTACTGCTTACCTTCTGCTGCAGCTCTGCTTTAGTTACAGGGGAGTCAACAGCAGCAGTGGTGCAGGCCCAGCCCCAGCCCAGCTATAAAGAAGCAGTGGTGCCAGGCCAGGGTGGGGCTAGAGGAACCAGAGCTAGACTATAAGGTAAGGGGTGAGAGGGACCATTGGACAAGGAGGGGGTGACATTCTATGTGGTCTCCCCTGTGCCTCCTGCCAAGCCACACACATGTCTCCCCCACCCCATGGTCTCTCCCATACCTCCTTAGCTGCAAGTCCCTTCCACCCTAAAATGAGTCAACCTGGCCCAGGTCAGGTAGCAGCTCATCTCTGGCTTTGGCTCCAAACCTGGGGCCAAGGCTGAGTTACTACTCTGGATTGTATTCAAATCCAAGATGAGGCACTTTTTCACCATGTTGCACTCATACTGCTGGGGGGGGGGCGTTGGTGGGGGGCAGGCAGTAGGGGGCATGCACAGAGTCTTGGGGTTTGTGGGGGAGAAACTTGTTCTGGATTTAAGTAAATATGGTAATATGCATTCTATATATTTTGTACACTACAGAGATGGACTTTTAAAGAAAATACTCTATCATGGATCTCTGTAAATATAATGTATTGTAGTGCTGCTGCTGCTTCTTTTTTCATATACATGTATCCAGATGCTTTGCAAAATAGCAAATAGGAAAGCAAACAAAACTTAAAATGATGATGATAAAAATAGTCAATAAAATGCTTAAGGAAAAAGGTTTTTGTTTTTTTAAAGGATTTAAAGGTTCATCTTTGTTTTTATATTATGGCGCAAACATGAGTTGATTAATGCTTTAGAGAATTGCATTTTTAAACCACTCTCCTGAACAGTTGTAATTCAAATTACAGGTAGAAGTCAAATGACCTGATTTCACATATGTTGCACTACTGTTACATTTCGCTCTAGAGTTCAGGGAATTCAATTCCACTTGGAAGGAAACAATGCCAGTAGCAGATATTGTGGGCCAAATTCATCTCTTGTGTCATCTTTTTAAAGACCATGTATTTATTCTACAGATGGTGTTGCCCCAATTCTCTGAGAGTGTTTCTTAATCAAGTATACTTTGGGGGAAGCCTTGTTTGTACAGTAAAATAAAAAGAAAAAAACAGAATGATTGCTGTTAATCCTTTGCATCCATCATATCTTTGTCTTGCAGCTAGATAGAAATATTTTTTTTTTCCTGAAACAACATTTTTTTTCATATTTAGGCATAATAAAAACACTAATTCTGGAAAGATATTCAGTTAACATCAGAATATAATAATTGTAATAATTTCAAATATAGAAGAAGGTTTTATAACTTAATGCCTTGAAAACTAATTGTGTATACTGTAGCCAAAAAATGATTAATCATTCAGATTCACCTAGATACACTCTTTCACTTGCAGAAGCCTTTTTCAGATATCCTTGTGGGACCAGTTATTTTTTTAAAGTTTTTTTTCTTTGTTGCTTCAAGAAAACAACTCTATTTTTCTTTGTATGTAACCAATTTATGCTCTTGACACCAGAACATCTTGTTCAATAATGTTTCATGGATTATACCTAAACATCTATTGTGTAAAGCTAGGATAGTAACTTAAAAAGTACCTTAAGTGATAAAACATAGTGCAAGATTATACATTTTTTATTGGGTGTGAACATACCAACAAAGCTTGACAGTCCTTTTTCAAGGTAGCAAGGTATACAGTCCTTTAGCAAGGTATAAAAGTATAATGTGTAAGGTTTCAAATTTAGAGAAGAAAAAAATGCTAGTGCAACCTTGCAGATTGACCTGGTTAGATAGGATTTGATGGAAAATATAGTTTAGCAACGTTACAAAAAATGCAACAAAAATAAGGAACTTTTTTTCTGTCCTTTCCCTTCCCCGGAAATACCTGCCCACCCCCTGAAAGATACAACGTGAAAGCCTTGTGCACTCAGAAAGGTGTTTTCTTTCTTTCTTTTTTATTTTAATTAAATATGCTCAATTTACTTAGATTAACATAATTGAAAATCCCACTTAAATTTAACACCACTGTCAATACAGTTTGACACTTGAAACTGAATCCTAGCAGACTGAGTTATAGCCAAAGAAGAATACAACAGACTAGAACATGAACAGCTTCAGGCAAGACAAACATTTGATCGTGTATGTGATGGACTGTCTCCCCAGAAAACTGCAAAGTTCACTAAGCACATTATAAATATAGTCCTCCAAACAAATACCTTTGTTTATTTTTCTTGAATTACATTGCATAAATCTTTATTTTATCACTTATAAACTTTTGTAAATACTTGGAAGACAGGAGTGTGTAAAGGAGAAAGTTGCTTAATCCATATTGGATTTGCATTTCTAACACCTTATGTCCTTATTAAAATCACAGCTGAAATGAATGAGGTACCAGATCACAAGATTGGAACAAATCTTAGGACCCAGTAGATTTATGTTCTGTTTTTATTGCTGTGTCAATAACTTGTCATAGTTGTTGTATAAATAATTTTTCTTATCTATATTCCTTAGGGTTTTTTAAATTAATTAATCTTGATAACATGTGTTGATATTCTTATATGATTCCTGTTCTGATAGAAATACAGAGTATTTCCTAAAAATATAGCAACCTGCAAGTGTTCGTTTAAAGTAACCTACTGTGGAAATAAGGGTTTTGTTTCTGTTTTTTGTTTGTTTAAAACTCATTAACATTTTTTTTTCACTAGTTTAATATGACATTTAGGGTTTGATTGTTATGTATTCCTCATCACTAATATTTAGGAGCTTGATAATGGGCAAGGTTAGGCCCATCCGTGTGTTTGGTTTTGATCTTTAAATGTAGAGGCCTTGAAATTTCTATGGTGTTCCTTTTCTAATATTTAAATAAAAATATGAATTATGGCAGGTATAAAATAAGTGTTAGAAAACATATTTGTTTTTGAATGCACTATTTGGTTTGGAACAGGCCTGGAAAAAAATCCAAACAAAGTACTGTATTCAGACATAGGCATATAATCATTATCAATAACAATAACAATGGTATTATTAACAGCAGTAATACTAATAATTGTTGGTGTTGGCTTCATCTGAGATAGGAGATTGTATTTTAAACTGTTTCTTAGTTGTCAAAGTTTGTTGTAAATAGGCCTTAAACAGTGATCTTCTGTGTATCAAGACTCAACCATAGAAAATAGATTTGTGTTTTTGTAGGGAAGAAACAATTATTTCTTCTCTAATTTTCTGTTTAATATGCATGCAACAGATGGCAAGATTTGACAAATAAACCTATGATGTATATGTTGTCTGTTTATGAATTAGTTGTGCCTGATAATTGCTCAATTTCCATGTAATTGTGCTCGATTGCAGGTCCCTCTAATGTAACTTGCATATAAATATAATTTATCAACAAAGGTTACTTAATGTGGATGGCAAGACTCACCCAGCATGTATCTCCTGGGCAGGTCTGGATGGTGCAACCAGCACTTACACAGCGGGCAACTTATGCTTTCACTGACCTTGGCAGCATTACAGGGGTAATTTTGTTTTGGCAAGAATGAACTGCTATTAAACAGTGTCTTCAGTCCATTAGGAATGAACATGCTTGTCTTCACCATCTGGAATGCATATTTGTCTTGTACATATTTCCTTGGTACTATACAAGAAGCCCAAATTTTCAAAAACAAAATGCTCTCCATTTAGACAAATCTCTGTTCCCCGTATAACTGTGTTAGACTAACAGTGGGTGCATCTACACATGCACTTTACTGTAGGGTTTGTTAATTAGTTTTGCAGTAAACCATCATAGTCTACACATGCAACAGTATTAGGGCACAGTAGACTAATTAACTCCACCATAGGATAGTAATGTTGGGACAGTGCTATCTTATGACAGAGTCATTTACTGTGGTATTGATAGTAGTCCAGCCACAGCAGCACTGAGTTCTGTATGAGCTTGCTTTTGAATAGTTAACATTTGTGGGTGTGTGTGTGTGTGGGGGGGATCATATCCTGCACTGATTTGCATGCTGCCACTGCAAGAGTGCTACTAGTATCTGTACTAACTAGGTTAGAAACATCATGACTTACCTTTTCTTCCCAGGGTGCTGTCTGTGGCAACTCAATATTGCACCATCTTTTATACAGGGTATTGAGCAAAGTCTTAAGGGCATATTTTGGGTTAGTTGTATTTTAGTTTAAATACATTTAATAAAACAGCAGAGCACAGGGGGTATAATTTTGCTATGTCATTTTATTGACTGAGGATCTCATTCTTAGTGTATGCCTTACAACAGTAGTACTCACGTTTTTGGCCCTGCAGGCCAGATGGGAGGTACAGGGCTGATATACAAGCCAGATAGGATCCTGCGTGTTGGGATCAGGCATGGGGGCCCTAGCCCTACATACTGGGATTGAGCCCTTGCACACCCAGTCTAGTGCACAGGGCCATAGCCTGTGCGGCTCTCCAGAGATTTGAAAGGAACCCTACAGGCTGGATGAAATAATGTCAGGGGCTATTAGAAGGAACATTACATACTGCAATGGTCCAAAAGGGTGTTTTATTTTATTTGTGTTTTAAAATGTATAGTGTGCCATTACAGAGTCATTTGTTTTCTTTTGTATTGAAATTACTTCAAAGTTAAACTCATGGCTTGAAATAAAATAAAAATGCACTAAGCAAACAGCAATGACAAAACTACAGTTATTAGCTTGCTTTCTTCATTTTAGAATTATGGTGGTTATCGCAGATTTCAGAGGGTAATGTAAAACATGCCAAAGCAAAATGATTTCCAATTTGAATTCAATCAACAGGTTTTAGATTTATGGGAAGTTAAGGTTCTGTAATATCTGGACTTCTTTATGTCTGTGTTATTTCTATAAGTAGACTTTACTGTTGTTGAAAGGGTAAAAAAAGAACCTCTCAAGTTTATCATTATATACTGTGAAAATAGTTCATTCAAGAACAACAGAAGGGCAACAGAAGTCAGGCTGATTCATATTTTTAACCATGTCAGCTTCTTCTATGACCTTTTCGTACTGGTTGTTAAGTTTTGCCACCTAAAATATGTGATTAAATCAATTAACATAATCTATTTGATCAATTGAAGCTATTAACGGAGTGTCAATAATAGAAAATAGCAAAGCAAAGGCAATCAAATGTTAACAAGATTGCTATTTTTCAATCTGCAGTACATAGTTGTGCTGTACTGTTTGCAGACTGGGAAGCAGATTATCAGTCAGTCACAACCTGCCTCCCACATTACCTCTGTTATTTTTGGGGAGCAAAGGCAGCTTACTTTACAGTGGTCATATACTTAGTATAATATACAATTCCTGGCATGCCTGGACACCTGAAATGCCTGGAATACTTTAGGAGTCAGAATTAAGTTTCTCTGTATTTTCCATGTCATTCTACCTATACTCTTCTTGCTTGCCAGGGGAAAGTAAACGCTTTTCTCCCTTTCTCTGACTGTAGTGCGGGTAGACAACATTAGGGAATAAGTGGGCTTCTAACACCCATTTACTTTGTGAAGGTGCACAGCAATCTGGTCCTATGATCTAAATAAAGTGTCCTGTTTTTAATCAAACCCTATTTAAAAGCAATGGTACTAGAATATATTTTGGAGAGAAAAAACGGCTCTTCTGACCTACATGGAATTTTTCTGCCCTTTTGTTCATATGTCTGCTTCTTATCTGTGTTTTTTTAAATATCCTTGAGACATAATTATACAAAAGTACTAATATTTATCTCAATTTAACGAAACAAGTAAGGGATCCAGATATTTTGACACAGAGAAAAGGAAATGCTAAACCTTACCATTTTTTTAAATTGCATGTATGGTACAAAACAGTGGGAGCTACTGAAAAATAGCAAGCCGCTCATTAAAAGATGAAATTCCAGAAGCAGAATGTAAATATTTAATACAAATGGAGTCACAAAAGTAGGATCAACACCATCAGGTAGCTAACGAGCTTTAGCTATTCTGGGGGAAAAAATACCCACAGAGGTACATCTTTTGTACTACTTTGCAGCAGAAAGAGTTTTATCATCTGAGTTATGCAAAGAAATAGAATGCTGTTTGTTCCAGTATAGCATGACGCACTAGGAGGCTGAACAGATGCACAGAAAATTGAGTAAATTCCTATATCACCTATTTTATTGTGCTTGTGGTTGGATCCAGAGCTGAATAACCTTGTGTGGATTTAATTTCCTTTGAAAGTTGTGTCTTCCCTTGAATAGCTAATTTAGAGAAAATGGCAAAGTCTGGGGGTTTTTTTATCACAGGTGCTGATTTTTACCATAGGTTGTTTAATGGACTGCTTCCTTGTTTTTATCACTGCTTGTGACTAAGATCTGATGCAATAACTTTGGAGTGCCTTATGTACAAATATAAAACGTAGTAGCTGAGGTTATATAGAAACACTCACAAATATCCCAAAGTATTTCTCAGATTGTACAAAATGATTTCCAACTATTGACCAGTTCCTGACATTTGTTGCACCTACGCTATGTGGATAGAAGAGATTGACCTACCCTATATTCTGCAATCAGCAGGGTATAAAGAGACAGAATGCCATACAACTGAATCTATTGAGGGAGGTTGCAACAGGCCACAGGAATTTTCTCAGAAGATCAAATTTTACAATTTTACAATTTTTAGAATCAAGTTTTACAAGGATTACAACTGAACTATACCACATTCAATATAGAGAACCTAGAAAATCATTGTGATGTCATTTATTTCTTTGTGACACAATGAAAACAGAGGGTGCTGCTATGGCACCACTGTTACTGTGTTTCAACCTGTGTAACAACCTGTACTGTGCCTTGCATGCCTCTATGTTATTTTTAGGCATTACATCACCGTAGCAACATACTATAATGGGGGAGCGCATTGCTATGGTGACATAGCTGCAGCATCACGGTTTTTGCCCGTGGACCCTACATCCCTGTAGTGCATTGCTACAGTGACGTAGCATTGTGTGTAGAAGTGTCCAGAGGGACGTGGTTACTATGCATTTATTTAGTACTTGTATATTAATCACGTACTAAATAAATGCACAGTAATGGGAGTTACTGCACAGTAACATCCAGAAACATTTTTAAAGTGATGCTATTGTGCAGCAGCTTAATACTGTGCAGCAGCACATTAGCACTGTTAGTATTGTGATGCACTACTGCACCACATTATTTGGCTACTGTGCAGTCAGTGTCTCATGTAGATGTGCTCAGGGTCATCATCACTACTTGTTGAAGCACGCAGACTTTCTTTAGAAGTCTTCAGGTGTCAACCAAAACCATGCCTAATTCTTAAGCTGTCTAACTGCAGGTATGCAATAGGAATATATTCACAGAAGTAATAACACTTGAATTATGTCATTTCTGCCCAATCCAAATGATTATCACATTGAAAAACACAATTGAGAAATGTAAGAACATTTCATTTGATTCCAATTACATATGGCTTAGCACCAGTAATTTAGAAGTTAATTTGTCCAGTAATGAACTTTATCTGTTTCTAAAAGAGACAACAAATGACATTACAATGTTCAATAGCATCTAGTTGTTCCAATGTCTCAGGAATTGAATAGTACTTATCCCTGACATCATTTAGACTGAATATTAAATATGGCTTGATCCTAGAACTATAGAACTCAGATCTGACAGGTTAAAATAAAATTCCATATAGTTATAAAGACTATTAGAGGTTAAGGGTATTTCATTTTTTTCCCCTCCATACAGCTGTAATGTAGTAGTCAAGCTGCAAATAGTATGGCTATTAAAAGAAACTGCTGTTGTGAATAGCATTAGGGGAACACACAAACCCCAAACCCCAAAGTGGTAAACACTCCCTCTTTTTTTCTGTGCACTTAATCAGTGATACAAGAGACTGATGGCAAACACTGCCATTCAACTTCTTACTAGAAAACCTAGCAGATTAAAATGAAGAATTGTGAAATACCTTTATTGCAGAATTGTGTACAGAAATTTTCCCTCAGAAAACTAAAATAGATTACCTGCTGGTGTTGATCTCACCTTTGTGACTATCTCTGTATTAAATTTTTAGCTGCTGGTACTGTAATTTCACACTTTAATGACTTCCTTACCACTCCACCTTTTTAATAACTACTACTGCTGTGTATATGCAATTTAGCAGGAGTATTTGCCTCTGTAGCTAGTTACCAAAGGTCAAGATACAGCTTACTGGTATGCACCATATATATATATAATTTTCTTTAATGTTTGGCTCTATTGGGTTTTAAAATATTGTTTGTATATAGCTGTACATCAAATAATGCTGTATACTGGGTCTATTTGTGAGAGCAGTAGAAATGTAACCCAGCATGGCACACCTTTTTTTATGCCAGTCCCATAATTACTAAGTTAAATATGTTATACATATATCTAAGTACTCCTTTCCACTATCACTCCTGGGAGCACCATGTGGCTCTGAATCAGCCCTTAACCTTCTCCCCAATAACAACATAATTATTTTAAGTGAAGCTCAAGCAAAGAGAGCTATGTTGTTTAAAGAAAATGTGAAACTGTGTCTTCTTGAAAACAAGCTTTACTCTTCAACAATATTAAAAACGAAAAGTAATAATAAAAGCATTAGAACAAAGATTTGAACATTTTGGGCTACATCTGCAAAAGGACTTAGAGAGGGGTGAACAAAATACAGCCTGCAGGCCAGATACATCTCACCAGCCCATTCTGTCTGGCTTGTGGGACCCCTAAAAATTTTAGAAAATTAATTATTATCTGCCTCTGGTTGCCTGTCAAAGATGACAAGGTGACAGCAGCAGCAGGACCCAGGGGGAGCCAGCAGCAGAGCCTAGGGCTGGCAGGTTCCAGTAGCAAGGCCACCCAGTCTCCCCCCACCTTCCCCCTCCAAGGAGAGCCTGCTGGTCTGAGACCCTGGGGCTGTTCCCTGCCCTCAAGCAACTCAGCTAAGGTGGGGAAGGGGAGGACTCTTGGCTATTGCTGCACTCCTTGGGTCCAGGCCAGCACCTGCTGCATCCTGTGGTTGGGTGAAGCTGTGGGAACCTCATGGTGTGGGAGTGGCCAGCCGGCAGGAGGGCAGAAGGGTGGAGAGAAGTGGTAGCGGTAGGTGGGAAAGCAGGACAATGGCAGTTGCAGTGGTAGCAGGCAGGGGTGAGTGGCAGTGGGAGGGGGCACAGCAACAGCTGGGCAGGAGTGTAGGGCCTGCATCTATGCCCCAGGGCCAGGGCTGGTGGAAGCCCAGGGTCGGGCAGCAGGAGCACAGGGCATGGGCTGGCAGGAGTGCTGGCAGGGGCTTTACCTGCTATGGGTTCTGCATGCCCTGAGGCCTCATGGCCTGCTGCTGCCACAAGTGGCAGGGGCTGTGGGCACCCACACCCCCCATGCCCATCCCATGCCCCCTCACATACCTCAGCCATGATCCCCACACACACACTCACAGCCTCCCACAAACCCCATACCCACTCACACCCCACATATCCATATACATACTCACATACTCTCCTACCCTTTATACATATCCCCACACCCCGTAAATAAATCCCATATACACCTGTACCCCCAAACATATCCAGCCCCCACACCCCACATACATAATATCCCCACCGCCCTCACAAACCTATACTCATCCACTCATACTCCCCACAGTGCCCCCACAATATATAAGAGTAAGACTTCATTTTAAGCTATTATGCAACCATCTCTATGTACATTATACGAACACGAGTACATCAGGACAAAAATATTTTTTGAAATCAAATTAATAGCTGTTGTTGTACGTTTGATTTTTAAAATATAATTTGGTATTTTTCTGGTTCTGAGATGGAAAACCCCATTGCTGAAAGGAGTACTTCTGGGAGCAAAGGTCAGGGGTTAGGGGGCAGGACTGATACTACAGTGCAGTACTATGGCTGCTATGTAGTAGCATCACAAAAAAGGTGTTTGTCGATGCCACTGTGCAGTAACTTGAGTTACTGCACATTTTTTTAGTAATTGTTTATACAGTAGTGTCTCATGTAGATACAGGCAGTCAGAAGCATATGCCTGAGAGGATGTTAATCTCCATCTGTCAGCCAGATAACTACTTTACTTGCTTTACAAGTTATTCTATAGAAGCGGGGCTGAAGGTATAAATATTGGTTATATTTGCTTAGAGTAGCAATTAGGTGATGCCTGAATCGTTTTATGGATCTTGTCTTCCTTGTCCTTAGTTTCATAGGTCTTTATTGAACAACTCCTTTCCTACAAAGATTTGAACATTTTGGGCTTAGTCCTTAGTGCTTAGTCCTTTTGGGCTTGTCTTCCTTGTCCTTAGTTTCATAGGCCCTAGGCTCTGCTGCCGGCTCCCCCTGGGTCCTACTGAATTTCTTTTGTTTTAGGCCCAGATCAGGTAGCCTTCTCTGACCTTAGTAATATTTACTCCTAAACTGCTCTTGATGCTCATAACATCCTCCATTAAGCTGTTTGCCAAGGTACCTTCTCACCTTAAGGAGTAAAGAGTAACAGAATGCTACTAAAAATCAAACTGTAATGAAACCAGAAAGATGTTTACAAATCTTGCTGTTTAACTGTATGATCTTGTTATTGCTATTCTTGAATTTCCTCCCTCTATTTTTTTCTGTTTCCAAACCTTGCCTGAATATACATTATAACCTTTCCAGAAGCAGCTATGGCCTAAATATACAAAAGAATTAATGATGTAGGGTCCATAAATAAAGACACTTTTAAGAGCCCTTGATTTTTCAAAGAACAGATGCTGAACATTTTTTGATAAAGCAGGCTGTCTGTTACTTTGACCATCCAAAAATCAAAGCATGCAGAAGCACTAGTTACTTAATAAATGGATACTCTCACTCTATAAGGATAATATCGCTCAAACCAAAACCAAAAATGAAGAGTGTACTTCTGATTTGGAAGAAATTGCTACTTTAAAAAAATTAAATAGTGGACATTCAAAATATATTAAAACAGCGGTGATAAACCTGTGGCCCAAATGGCATATCTGGCCTGCAGAGCTGGCCATCCAGCTTGTGGGGCTCCCCACAGATCTATAAATATGACAGCAGTGAAGGGGTTGGAGTGTTAATTACTGCTCTTCTTCGCCAAATATCCAGACCTGTGGGGAGACCTGTGGGCCAATTAATGTACCCTTCATACTAGATCACCAGTCTTCAGTACGTCAGGCATGTGGAATCACCCAGTGGCTAGCTTTGATGTGTGGGTTTGGGCCACCAGGTAGTCTGACCCACCGGGTGGTCTGACCAGTGTGTGCAATTAAGACCATGGAAACTACAAGCTGCAGGCTGGATCTGGCCCACCAATTGTACCTAGGCCACAGCTTCCCCCATGGCACTCCACATGAAGCTGAACCCAGCTTACTCCCACCCAGGACAGCCATGGTGCACTTCTACCTGGCCCTGCCCTGTACTTGGGGAAAGCTTGCTTTGCCAAAAAAAATGTTCAGTGTCTGTTCTCTGAAAACTCAGGGGCTCTGAAAAGTGTCTTTATATACGGACCCCAAGTCATTAGCCCTGGCCCCGGCCTTCAATCAGCATGCACAGTGTTGTTGCTGTAGCTCCCTGGGTGCTACTCAGTTCCCTTCATCTCCAGAGGTGGCTCCTCCTCTTCCAGGCAGCAGGCAGTGTAGGGAAGCATTGACAGCGATGGGGAGGCATGCCGGGCACCACATGCCAGCCAGGTAAAGAGAAAGCTGCAGCCAGGTGTCACCTACCACATACGCCTCTCACACTGCTACTCTCCCCACAGAAAGTATACAAGAGTAAGACTTTTTTTGAGCTATTATGCAATTTTCTCTATATACACTACTCAACCCCTTCCCATAAATCAGGTAAAAAGTATTTTTTGAAGTAAAACCTAAATATGTTATAGTAGCTTTTTGATTTTTAGTATATTATTTGGGGCTTTTACCTATCATTTGTTAACATCATAACTTCTGAAATCTTTGTGTGGACCCCTAAAAAGCTCACCAAAACTTGTCAAGTGGCCCACCAGCCAAAATATTGCCCACCCCTGTATTAGACCATGTGGTCAGTACATGTGGTAACACTTGTGCACTGACTCTGCATGTGGGATGTGGCCATGGGCCAGCCCCATGCTATTCTCATGCCCCACAGGGCTAGAAGTTGGAGTGTCCCTGCAATAGAGCAACCTTCTCTTGTTCAATTTAAATCAGTAGATCATTAAATTTACAACATGTAGGCAGAGCAAGGAACTTCCCATATATTGTACATTACAGGATCAAAGCCCACATGTTGCCTAATAGTTAAAAATTATAAAATGATTTTTATGGGAAGGTTGAACACTTGTCCATGTAAGTCAGCAAACTTTTCTTTGTAATAGTGAATAATCAGAGTGTTAGCCAAATAAAACTCCTTATATGGTATCCCCACCTCCTCACTCAGGAGTGCCCAGTGCAGACTTGCATAATCTTGCTGAAGGCAGTACTGGAATGTGTAAAAGGTGCAGTAGTTATGTCGCAATGGAGAACTTTTTTATGATTTATCATCCATTTCTTTAGCATATTTTTTAAATTAGTATGCAACCTATGATAATGTAAATATTCAACTTATTAAGAAATCTGACATTAGACTTTTAAACAGGCTTCACTGTTTCAGGAGCCTATTTAGCAAAATATTCTGTTCCACTGCAGTATTATACTAGGCCATGGGAATCGATTGTTCAGGGTTTGTTCAGTGTAAAAATCAGATTACATTCTAGCCAAAATGGTTCTAAAAATGATGTATCAGAGTTTCAATGTGAACTTTACATCCACTGACCTTTTGTATAAAAGTGTATATCCAAAATTTTAAATTAGGGGCTGGTGATTTGTGTGGGCCTGGTTTTGAGTTGCCCAAATAAAAACACTTTCAAGGAATCTGATATTCAGAAAGTGCGTTATCTTCTCTCTGAAAGTCAGGCTCCCTTAAGATACCTCAGTGTGGGCACTCCAAAACTGGAGGATTACAAGCAATTCCAAAAATATAGGTTTCTGTAGCACCATTCACCCACTCTGCCCACACTTCTTTGCCATCACGAGGAGTATTGTATGACATCATTGTGGACACAAGGTTTGAAAAGTGCAGTCTGGAGCTGCATTAATAGCTTTTCCAATGGGTTCTGAATTCTGGCATCATGCCATTTAGACCAGCCATGATCTGGGGAGCCCTAACACCTGTTTATGGTGATAGAGAGGGTTCAGGTGGTTGCTAATGCTGAACAACAGTGCTTCATTGAGGACTGGGAGCAATATATCCCCTAAAACACATACTCAGGCTCTAAGGAGCAACTGTGCTATTCACTCCACAGATAAATTCTTTCCATGCTTGTTCCAGCAAAACTCTGTGCTTGAAAAGTTTGGGTTCAGGGTTCTGCACCAGTGATGATCTGGCAGTGCCAGCAATGGTGGAGACTGTTTAGTAAATAGAGGTGTTGCTTGCTTTGTATGTGCAGCATCTAGCACAAAACAGCCCTGTTTTTGGAATGAAATCCAAGGAGTTACAATAACATAAAAACACAAGGAAATACAGTGATCAGATTACAGTGCTGCCAATAATGTCCTGAAGACACTACTGAGTGGGATTTTAAGAAGAATATTGTGTAGTGTTTCATTTTTCTTCTCTGACTACTACAAGGACCAATTTAAGGAGCACACTTCTTGTTTAGCATGTCGAAATCCAGTCACTATTAATTTCTGTGGCGGAAATTTTTGCCTGACAAGTGAGAATCAAACCAGTCTCCTGAGACCTGTATGCTGTAAAACAAGCCCTTATTGTGGAGAATCCAAAGACTGAGGTGAATTATGCTTATTAATGCAGCTATTAAATTGACAGTAAGAACTTTAAAAGATGGGAAACAGCCCCAAACCATATTATAATTTCAGTTTCTGCTAGTTGCATATATAGGTAGCAGATAGCAAAATAAAATTTAAAAAAAGAACTGAAAAGAACAGCTGAAATAGCAATTATTTTAGAAGTAAAAATATACAACTTTTAAAATTCTTATTTAAAATATATTTCTATTAAATAAATAAAACTAACATTAATAACAGAGTAGCTACCTTTCTGTTAATGGAATTGGGTTTGTCTGTATGAGAGAGAGAGAGAGAATGTGGTGGCGCTGCAGGGCTCAAAAAAACCAACAATGGGAATAGAAAAGCTAATAAAAAAAAGTAATCATGTGCATCCAGGCCCTGTTCCCTCTGCAGTGAGACACCGGTTTTCCTGATCAAAAAAGCAACACATACATATAGGGGCACTGATGATCCAATCAGCTGCATAGACATTCTCATTCTGAGTTCTTGAGGAAACTCACGACTTGTTTTTTGTAAGTTACTTTTTCTGTTCTATTAGGTTGTGTGTGTTTCTGTGTTTTTGTTTTGTTTTATTTTTCCCTCCACCTCCATTATCTCTGATGTGAGACAGGAACTTGATACTTCTGGTAATATCTGACCCTTGATTAATTAAAATAGCATATCTACTTTTGTTGTGACAAATGCCGACCACATCTTTACAAAGATAAAATGATCTACTATATCCTTAGCATGAGAATGCATTCATATTATTCAATAGTATTCACATGTCTGGGAAAAATAAATCCCTACTTCCCATATGTGAGCTTATGGTGTAAGGGCATAAATACACATATATTTCAACTGAGGAAAATCACTGTTACTTTATTTTGGACAGTGTGGAGAGATACTGCACCCACATACCTCTATTTCAAAAAGAATTGAGAACATGGAATATCTTACTTTTTTCCATATTGGATGTGACAGAGATTTGATACCAGCATAAATATATTTAAATGTTTGTGTCTGCTGGGAAAATAGATTCAGATCTCCATAACACTTGCAGAACAATTGAAATTAAATCTATTGAGTATCCATTAAGATACTATGACCTCTGGGAGTGGACTAGTAGAACCTTAGAGAGTAATGGCCTTTCAAATAAAAGAATACATTTGTTTTGATTGGACAGTTACTATGATTGTATGACATACAAATTGTCCACCAAAAAAGACTTATTTGTGGACACTGCTTCCATTCCCAGGAAAAAATAAACCAAACTTTCATACATGCTGATATGAAATAGGCTAGTGCATTTATGAGGGCAATGAACAGCTGTTAGATGAAATAATGTATTGCTTCTCCTACCTATAAAAGTTAGATAGCCATAGCCACAAACTACTTTTTAGCCTCCTGAAAATAAAATGTGTTATCAATTTAGAGTTTTCATTTAAGCCAGCTATTGTCAGATTTTGTTACATTCCTAATGAAGTAAAAGCAATATGTTTACTATTATATTTTCTTTGTTTTGATGCATATACCTCTAGGCACTGCTAGTGTTAATTAACTCTTTTTTTTCATCATTTTAATTGCGCCATTGCATGAGAGGCTTCCAATACATTTCTCAGATATGATTTTTTCTATCTTTGAAAATTAGTGTTGAAGTTTACCTTAACTTATGTTCTTGGTATAACTTTAGGATGTTCAGTTCACTACTGATTCCTGTATTAATTATAGCATTGATGAATCATTGCAATTGACTATCATTTGATTAGCTTGTAGTAGACTAAAATGTCATGAGTAATAAGGTGACTAAGAATGCATATAAGTAAAGAGAGTGAGAACCAAAAAAGGACTGAGGTATTACAAACTTTTAGGTATCTGACCCTGCAACAGAACCCATAGCCTAGAGTTAGGTGTTCTAATTCTATATGAAATGTATGGGGAGAGTCAGGCAGTTAAGGGCCCACCAAAAACAGTGTGTTTATTAGGGAGCCGCTTAAACTATCCAATAGGAAATAGCTATTATATAGGATGTTCTTAAGTCTTGTGTCTTCCAGTGGTTTCCTCTACTTGGTACCCTCTCCTGAAATGAGGTGCCTAACCAGGGGGTCATCTATTTCTTTCGAAAGGTGGCAAAAGTAAATCCTTCATTCCTCTCATTTTATCCAGTTGTTCAGAGCAGGGGTAGGTAACCCCTGACTAGAGTGCCCTTCTAACCCCTGGTTAGAGCAGGGGTAGGTAACCCCTGGCACAAGTGCCAGAGAGTGGCACACAAAGATATTTTGCTTGGCATGCATGCCTTGAGGGGGACAGTGGGGAAGGGGCCAGGGCTGCACTGCCACAACAAGGATCAGCCCCCTGTGGCTTCACTGCCTTCTGCCCCTGGCATACCAGCATCTTACAAATCGAGGTTGTGAGTGGTGTCGGCACTCTGCCCAAAAATGTTGCCAGCCCCTTGGTTAGAACATCACATGGAGCTTTCAAATTTCAGTTCTTTTCATTTTTATGAATGGAATTTGAACCCTTATCCCAAGGGTATTCTAGTCACTGGACTTCATGCAATTCTGGTAAAGGTAAAGGAGAGGATTCACATTTCTCCTTGTTGAAGTTGTCTCCCTTTGTATGGAATAATTGCATATTTATTGGGCCAAAGAGAGAGTGTACAGAGAACAGAAGACATGTCTCTATATGCTTCCTGACCTTTGGGCGGGGGGCTGGACTCGATGATCTTCCGAGGTACCTTCCAGCCCTAATGTCTATGAAATCTATGAAATTAGACTATGGCATTCACAGTGGAGTGGGGGATTTGGATTGCTGCTCAACAATAAGTATTGACTGAAGTGGGAATTGGGTGCATATGAATTTTTTCAGAGGTGTTGGTTCTAGCTATGTTTGTCTAAGGACATAGGCAGACAAGGTTCTTTGGGTAAATCTGATACCTTTTATTAGATCAACTAAAATAGTTGGAAAAATTCTTCTTTGCAAGCTTTCAGGTACAAACACCCTTCTTTCAGCAGAGGAACCATGTTTGTACCTGAAATCTTGCAAAGAAGAATTTTTTCAACTACTTTAGTTGGTCTAATAAAAGATATCAGATTTACCCAAAGAACCCTGTCTACCTATGACTTTTTAAAAGTTTCTGCTGGACACAAATCTGTCTGCTTGGGGGTCAAAATACCTATGTATAGTTGACCCACTATCTGTTAGTAAGTTAAAGATAGAAGCATTAGAGAGTCTTCTGAACTATTTGTGTACAGGGTTAATACTATAACTTGACATTTCTGGATTTTCAACCTGCTGCAGTAGTGTGGTATGAAACTGAAGCTGAAGAAAAGAATTGTATACACACTGACGGAGTACTTTGGTTAATAGGTATTATATTATTTCAAAAATTGTATCCATTATGGAGCTTTGAGTAATAGCGTTACTGTTTTTCTGGAAATAATTATGATGGACATTTGTTAATTATAGAGTTTGCTTTTTATATTTTGCAATTAAAGGACACTAAAAACATTATTCTTCTCAGCACTAAATACAAATATATTCTACTAATATCCTACAGGAGACAGGATGATTTAGTGGGTAAGGCACTAGACTGAGTGTCAGGTGACTTGAGTTTCATTCCTAGCTCTGTTACTGACCTGCTCTGGTATCTTGTTACTTTCTCATAGTTCTTTTTCACTGTCTCCTTTTGACAGTCATCTCTATATTGACTGGAAGCAAAATAGCTCTCATTTGAATGCCCATGCTGCCTAAGACAATCAGACTTCCATTTTGTTTGGGGACTGGAAATATTGCCATAATAAAAATGACCATAATTAGAAATATGTTGAAGGCTTTGCTGCCTTTGGATATTGTTATGAAGCGATACATTTAGGCTAGGGACAGATGTTGAAAAAGCCTGAGCCTGAATTGATTCAACCTTTGCAGGTTAGTTTAGCCTGCCTAGGTTGAACTGGTTTGAAACGGGACAAACTCTCTCCGGACTGAGGAAATTCAGGCACATACCTGCAGTGGCTCAGGCTAGAAGTTGGGGGGTGCTAGAGCAGCTCTCCCTTCCTTCCACAGTGCTGAGCTGAGGAGGGCATGGCCAGGCTCTGGCAGGACTCTCTCATTAGGGATGTCTGTCTGCATGGTCCCAGGATTGTCCCTACTGGCTGCTCAAGGGGCAGGAGTGTTGCCAGCCCCAGGTTAGCACTCTGAAGGAAGGAAGGGTGTGCAGTGCATGCATGTGTTGATGATACGGAGCTTTTCAATCTCCCTCCCTGCTTTGCCATACTGTCTGGAGCAAACTGACAGGTGAGCAAGCCAGCCAGGGAGGGGGGAGGGCTGATAACAGTGTTTATCGCTAGATCAGCAAAACAATAACCTCTCTCCACATTACTTCAAACTTCTTAAACAGCTTACTGACCGACCTGTTGATTGACTCTAAAAGCCCTAAGTGGTCACTATTCTGTCTGACTATCCCAGTGAAATTAGAGAGAAACATACACAGACACCTCTCAGCATTAGCTAACATACCGCATGCTGGCTACGGTCTGTGCTGTGGCAGAGAGGAGGAAAGGATCCCTGCTTAAGCAGCCTGTATGTGTGTGTGTGTGGGAGGGGGGGCGGGAAGGAAAAGCCAGCAGATCCTGCTGTGCCTGCAAGTTTGTACTGAGGTCTAGCCAAGGAGCACAGGGGAGGGGCCAGTCCTGCTGTGGAGCAGAGAGGCCTGCCCAGCCCAGTGAGTATGCTGGGATGCTGGGGGAGTCTGATTTATCTTAAACCAGCAAGGGGCCTGGGACAGACGTTACATTAACTGGTTTAGCCCAAATCCATTAATTGTGATACTACATTCAACCAGGTTTATCTCAAACCAGTTTCAATTTCAAACTGGTTTTTGTGCACTGAACATCTGTTCTGTTATAGGTTTAAACCAGTTTCTGATCACTTAAAACAGGTTATGTTTAATGTCTGTCTCTAGCCTTAGGAACTATATACATTTTGCTACATGCCGAAAGCTGTGTGAAACCTAGAGAAAATAAAGTGACTTACACAGAATAATATGACCCCATGATTTTATGTCTAATCCTTCTATCCTGTTATCTCTATCTGCCTTTTCATAGCATTATGCAAGTCATGATTACAAAGACCCAAGAGAGGCTTTCCGAGTTTGGGGAGAGACTCTAAATCCTCTGAATGTTCACTATTTTAGAGTAAAAATAATATTTGCAAAACCAAATCTGCATACGGTACTTGTATTTTGCTCTTTTAGTACATAAGTTGTATTAAAGAGGGAAAGCACGGACAAAAAACTTCTAAATGCTGAACAACCACGTTGTTTATTCAAGAAGATTGTTAAAATTTAAAATAGAATTCAGATATTAAAATTTAAAATATTTGTTCAAATAGCACCTATAATTATATTTATTTGTATGAGCTATAAAAGAGCACGACTACAATATTGCTCATTGTAAATAAAACATTTTTCAAAAAAGATGCATTTAATATTTAATTACAGGGAAGGGAATCAATATTGAATATTTGAAGAATTGTGCATTTGTGCAAAGTACAATAGAATAAATTTAATGCCTTTGATTAAAGTTTTGCATTCCACAGTTCCCTATGCTCCTTTTGAGAGGCACCCAATGCAACTTTAATGCTATTTAGTATTTATTCAAAATGAAGGGATCGTCATAAAGGAATTATTCTTTTCTAGATAATACTAATACCTTTTACACAAATCTTTTACCACCTCTCTTTCACTGTCCTATTACCTCTATTTTTTTTATGTGTATGCAGATTTACAGACATGTATAAACAAATACAGAGTGACTTCATCAAAGAATAGTAGCACAATTCCAAAACACACTGGAACATGCACACAGTTGTATTATTAATTTGGCATGCTTGTCTCTTAATTATCTAATTCTTTCTCCTTTGGCAGTTGAGCTGATTCATTGTCATCACTCCCCAGTGTGAGATTGACAGTTTCAACACCCATGTGCAAAACTCTGGAAAGCTGCTTCTAGTATAAGCAATTGGGTTTCCTGGTTTTTTTCCTGCCTCGTCTTTATAAGGCCTTCTTTTGGATTCAGTTTCTCATTGTGCCTTTGGGGCTTTTACTTGTTCAGCCTGTTGCTGGGAGAACTTGTCACTTTTGGATGACATTTCTGACTTGCATATGACTGGGAGAAAAAATGCTCCTTTAAGAGTTGATGTTTCTAAAGACCCTGTGAAAACTTGTTGTTGTGTTTCCTCATGTCTGTGCAAGCATGAGTGTGTTTGTCATGTGTGTTTGCATGTGTGTGTGTGCATGCACACACTACTATTGTTTTCCTTGCATTCACCCTTAAGACATCCTAAAAAGGATGCAGACATGTTTTAATTGTGGCAATATAAGAAATGTATCAAAACATTTTACTATAAGTATGCATTAAATTATTTATAAAATGCACAAATACACATAATTTCTTGCATTTCTTTCTTAAATTGGGGGGGAAAATATAACAATGTAGTTTATCCTTAGTTAAGATTAAGATTTCCTAATGAATACAACTAGTAGCACTTACTATTTCGTAATAAGGGATTTATGACTAGTCCTCAGGCTTGATGCCAGTAAAAATCTTTGCATGTCAAAAGAGTCCAAGACTACTTTACTGTGACTAATTTACTGTGATTATCTGGGAATTACTTTGTCAGACTTCTTGTTCACTTATGCAAGGACAGACCTGTTAATTCCAACTCATTTCCTTTATGTAGAATGAAAAGTGAATTCAACAAAAGTGGTCAGAAGCCTCAAGCTTTTACTAGTAACAGTTGATGTTGGTTGTACATACTGTACACTCAGTCAGGATAAAGCATCACAACTGTGCTTTAGAAATGTCAGAATGCTTAATTCATCAAACAAAGGCATTACTGCAATTCAGCAAAGAAAATGCATGTAGCTAAGTGCACACTGAGCTTTCCAACCAAAGGACATAGAGGGAACATTAAATCAGAAGGTTGTCTTAACAAAGTATCTTCTACATACATCAAAGGAAGGGGGCAGAGAGCTGCCTCAGAATTTTCAGGATGTTGGTACTGAAGAAGGATAACTGAGTACATGATGTATGATTCAGATACCAGAGGTTTACAAAAGAGAGACACCAAAATACATTTAAAGGCACAGTTAACATGTTCACCAAGTTTTGAATTGGGTATCACAAGATAAAATCAAGTGGAAGTGGGGTACCACAAAATGGATTCAAGCTAAATGTTAATGAATTATTATTGAGTAAAGTTATTAGTGTATTAAAATTTTAACATGTTGTTCTCTTAGCTTAGTCCTTTAGAACAATATGACGTAACTATCAATTCAGGTTTCAGTATTTTATAGCTGATCCTTTTCATACCATCTCTCTGTTTGCTATAACATGTAGGCTTCTGAACTGAATATGAAAGTGAAATCAGAATTATATTCCACTGAAATCTATATAACCATATACCTTAAATCAACAGAACTATTGTTGTCTATTTATGCGATGTAGAATATTCTCATCGATTTCATAGACACTAGGGCTAGAAGGGACCTTGCAAGATCATTAGGTTCAGCCCCCTGCCCAAGGGGCAGGAAGTCAGCTAGAATCAAAGTATCCCACAGGCAAAGGATTTCTATGGCCTTCAGTTTTAATTACCACTTCATCAGAGAAATATGCTGAGTAATTGTGAGTTCCACAATTGCTGAGTATTATTCTTGCCCAAATTTACTAAGTGATTGACTGAGCTATAATAATAAATCAAAAAACCTCATTATGTTTTAAAATCTAAAAGTTCTGAAGTTACAAAAAAAGGTTAAAACAATTCCCATTACTTTTCTGGTTATATTTCATTCATTCCTTTAAAAATGAAATATTATGTATATATAAATATTTATCAGTGTATCTCCATGGTTATAATATATTTTACAGCAGTCATATTTACAAAATAGATGTCTTAATGCAATTTGTGTTGAGAAAAAAAAACAAACAAGATTTGTTTTTCTTATACTGTTGAATAAATTAAAACGATGAAATATTCTTCCTGAATCAGATAGATAATGTTACATTTCATATATATTGACTTGGGATTGTTTGGGGATTTTGGTTAATGCACACAATGGCTAGGTACAGACATTCAGAAATCCCAAGGAGGAATTGATCTGTTACATGGTTTTATGTAAGTGGTATAGTTTAGATTGATAGCAAATACAGCATGCATTAGCCCTTTGGGGAAAGGGGAGACAGCAAATCTTGGACTGGGTTCCACCATTTTTAAACCAGTTTATGCGTGTTGAACATAGTAGAAAACAATGACCAAAAAAAAAGGGTGGAGAATGAGAATTTGGGGCACAACAAGGAAGAGTGGTGCTTTTTTATGTTTAGTGGACAAGAGGTGAAAGTGTTGACAAAAATAAGAGCTAGTAAAAAGACTAAGCAGAGTCTAAGGAGGAAAGAATTAAAAGACACAAGATAAGTGGTAGGTAATGGCAAAGCCACTCTAAATGGCCACGGGTGATGACCTGGTGAGGGGGCTG
>NW_017728948.1:38577383-38593736 GCF_001723895.1 Crocodylus porosus
ACCAGTACTCTTTCCTGCCATGGCAGGGGGTCGGACTAGATGATCTGCTCAGGTCCCTTCCCACCCTAGAAACTATGGAACTATGAAACTATAAATTGTGGATTAAAAGTGAATTGTAGGTGGAAATAGATGGAGAATTAGATAAAGGATTTGAGAAGAGGTGAGGCTGGCAGTGGAT
This sequence comes from Crocodylus porosus, assembly GCF_001723895.1. Lineage (NCBI taxonomy): Eukaryota > Metazoa > Chordata > Crocodylia > Crocodylidae > Crocodylus > Crocodylus porosus. The sequence continues at coordinate 38,577,562 of NW_017728948.1, forward strand.
ATCCTAGTGTTAATTTGGACAAACTAGTATGTTGTGTTAAAACTACTAGGAACCTATCAGTTCTTTTATTATTCGAATGCCTTGTTTCTGTGAAAGAATCCTGTATTATGTGGTACATGCTATATGAACATGTGCTAGAGGAATAGCTATTGCACTGAATAAAAGGCATAAAGGAACTTGCAACAAATGCAAATTAGTAGCACAGACCACCAAAAACTTTTAAGAAAAATAAACAGAACAGAAAATACACTGGAAATATTGTGAGAGTATGTGTGTCATTTCCCCTGTGATACTGTCAAAGTCAATTACTATATGGAGTTTTTGTTGCATAGTGGCTACTTGTACAGTAATTAATGCAGCCCTTATACACAGCTTACTTAATGGAAAACCACTTTTGCATGTGTTTTCGTTCTGCTTTTTTCCTCTCATTATCTACTCTGTGCTACAGTTGCACTTTGCAACCTCTTACAGGTTGCAATATCTCTAACACAAACAGTTCCTTTGTTAGTCAGTCATCTTTATGTAGTCATTTGTTATGTTAATTGGCTTTTACCAGAAGGTGGCAGCATAGTGGCATATATAATTGGTTAAACTGACCTGAGACTAGTCAGTTAATTTCTATTATTTAGCTGTTTTAAGAATTGATGTTGGCATGCACACACCCACACACACATACACAAAAGAGTGTACATTGATTAGCTGTCACTATGTTCAGTGATATCTTTCTCTGATCCTATCAGCCAGCTTATGCAAATCTCTGTTTCCTGACTGGGTCAGCAGAGGGAAGTATTTCAGCATTACATCATGACAGGAAGTGGATTAGTATACTCTTGATACGGAATTTGCTTAAGTCATAAAATCCCAACCCGTTGGCTCCAGGAAATGCATTCATATCAGTCACTAGTTAGAACTTGTGTCCAGTAATTTTTCATGTGTATCTCTATACATGTTATTGTCTATTTGTAGTTGCCCTTCAATAGCGTTTGAATTAGACTAGAGCTTAAAAAGTGTTCCCAATTTTGGTTTTTGTTTTTTTAACTTGTTTAGAATGCTTATTTTTTCTTGGCATAGAAGAACATCATGATATTTAAATTAATTTACTGTTATTCTCCTATAGTCTGTATAATTACTAGAATAAGCATATATATTAGATTATAGTAATGTTTCCATTGTCTTCTGGATTTTGTCCATTGCCCTGCCTTTATTTTAAATCAGCTGCAGTGTTTTGGATGGAATTGCATCTGTTTTCCATCTTGACTTTCATATTCCCCACTCTCATCCCCGAAGTCTTGTAAATTGTTTTTACTTTTTTTCCTGTTTATTAGATGTCATCTGTTGTGTCAGTGTCTTTTACCATCATGTGTTTCAATTAGGTGGGAACAAGGTACATTTGCTATGTACTTTGCAGTAGCTGGTTTCTATTTGCCATCTCAGCTTCGTGCACAGCCACCTATTTTTAACTTCAAAAGCACTTTTGCTGGTTTGTCATAATGTAGCTTTTGATTTTGTCTGCCAGCTTTTACTTGATCCCAAGCTTCTACTGGAGTTTTATATCTCAATAGCATTAGTGGCTGTTTTAGTACACAGTAGCTTGGTTTTAAGTGTATTGAACTTAAATGGTGAGCAACATTCTGCTGTAGGAATGGGTCTATTTTATTTTATTTCAAGATATTGAACATCTTACATTTGTTATTTTTACAATTTCTTCTTTAAACAGATTATGGTTTTCTTTTCTTTTCTTGTGAATAATAATCATTTGCAGTGCAGCGATATATATCTGTAATATATTTGAATTCCTTGAAGTATTCTAGATGTGTTTAGAGATTTTTGTACAGGCTGATTAAAAAGTATTCACTTTATTTTTTTTTCTTTTAAAATACTGTTCTGCTTTTGAAACCTACCTTTTTGACATCATCTATTATGTTGTTTGCTGAGTAGTTATTAAACATATACATTCTTTCTGAATAATATAGAATATGTTTAAATACTTTTGGGATAATTTGTAATGCAATAATCTGTTACAGTGTGGTCCTGAACTTCTAGGACAAATATAAGAGATCTTAAAAAAATATTATCCTGAGGATGTCAATTGTAGAAGAAACTGAGAGGCACATGCTAGACTGCCGTTGAATTGTCACAGCTCCAATGAAGCCATGGAATTATTTATACCAGTTGGGTTATATACCCTTAAAGGAAGATTTATTTGTATATAAGACAAAACAAAGCAACCTGAGAACCAAGCACGTCTCTAAATCTAACTCTGACATGGGGTAAAGGTTGAGAACAGAACGTATTCAAGGAGTGTGGCTCTTCCCACATTTATATTTCTTTCAGCATGAAAAGAGGACACAAAAGGCCTCATAGTGAGATATACTGCCTTGCTCATATAGAGAGAACTGAAACCAGGCAGATTTTACATCTCTCAGCTGGGAGTGTTTTGTTCTTCAAATCTCTGGTCTGTTATCTTATAGTCCTGTTCAGAAACTACAACACATACCATACCTGTGTGATTCATTACACAGCTATTTTTTAAACAAATGAGTTGTACTAGTTCAAAATACAGTGTGTAATAATGTAGGGTTGTTGGTTGTGGTTGTACTGGTCTACAGATATAGGCAGACAAGGATGCTTGGGTGTATGTTATATCTTTTATTAGACTAACTAAATAGTTGGAAAAATCGTTCTTCTTTAGGCATAGGAAGAGTCTGTTGGTGTTTGTGTGCTCTCCTGCGTATGCAAAATATGTAAAATGCAGTTCTGTGAGAATGCAGATGTGTGGCACTGAGGATCTGAGGGAATGGGAAACAACAAGTGAGAGACAGGTTGGGGATGGGGAGTAGGACTGTAGAACTGGTGACAGAACATAGCTGGTAAAATGCAGAGGTTACCTGCAGTTATCAGATGGCAGCAGGCAGAAACAAGTGGGGGGGGTGTAGACCTGGTGATAAGATGTAGCTGGTGAATAAATAGTAGAGAGGTTACTTGGGGTATCAGATGTTAGGAAGGTTATAGTGTGCCATAAATCCAATGTCCTTATTTAGTCCATGATTTTTTGTATCCAGTATATTTATGAAGTGAAGTTTGTAGATTTGTCTATGAAAGGTATTTTGTACATTCCCTTTGAGGATTAGAACTGAGAGATTGGAAAGTGGTTTTCTTGTGAGAAATGTGCCCCCACAGGTAATTAGGTATTTTTGTCTTTGATAGATTTCTGGTGTGGGTTCATTCTGGTACACAGTTGTTTGGTTTCTCCTACATATTTTCCATTGGGGAATTTAGTGCACTGGATGAGATATATTACATTTCTGGAGGTGCAGGTGTAAGATCCAGGAATGGTGATGGCTCTGTCATGGTATGTAGTTATTGTGGGAGTGGTGGAGATGTGTTGGCAGGTTTTACATTTTTGTCCCAGCATGGTCTAGATCCATTCGGTGTGCGTTGGGCCACAAGAAGTTTACTTCTGACGATGAGGTGGTTGAGGTTTGGTGTTTGTTTAAAGGTTAGGATGGGTGGTTCTGGAAAGATCTCTTTAAGAGTTGGGTCATCTTCTAGTAGGGGTTGCAGTTGTTTGAGGATTTTCCACATAGGTTCCAGGGAAGGATGGTATGTCATAACCAATTGTGTGCGATTTGTGGGGTTTTTCTTTCTGCACTTGGTGTCTCCAAGATTTCCTTTTGCAAAGGTAGGATTTTTCTTATAGCCTTTTCTGTACTGTTTATTTTTTTTTGGTTCGGTTTATTTTTCTCGGTCCAGCTGGGTATGTCCCAAACAATATTCTTCTGCAACTTCTGTTAGTCTGGTTTCTTGTGTTCCTCTAACCAGTTTAAGTTTGTTAAACCATGCTGCAAACAACTTCTGCCTTTTTGTTGTATGTTAATTAACCTGTCTCTCATATACTGTACTATGATATTAATAGTACCTTCTCCATTGTACATATATGCATTTAAAGGTACTTTTCTGGCAGCTAATACCGCCTGCTGAAATTTGGATTCTACTAGAGCTCATTAATTATTCACAATACGGTACTTTTATGCTTGCTTCTATTGACCTTTCTTTAGTTCTTATATATCTCTTCAGTTGTGCTTGCTGTATAATTACCAATTGTTTTGCCGTATCTGCTGCCCTGCATAGTAAAATTTAAATTGTGTTCATGCAACAACCACTGACTTCTCTTACCAAATTTATCTTTCCATAACATTTTATTGTGAACAGTACCCTCCCCAAGGTGTACCTAGTTAGCTACTTTATTACAGGCTGATCAGATCAGAATTTCATATGGAACTTCCAAGCATATGTGTATGTGTGGTTATGGAAAATATAATATATATCTAAGTTGATTTTTTTTCACTCTCTCATCATTGCTTCCTTTATAAAATCCATTTATTTGTTTCCTTTTCCAATTTCAAATGGAAATGAACTTTTATATCAAAACAGAACTCGGGTAATACAAAACTAAGCAAAACAAAACTGACAAAAATTGCCAAATATGTAAGAAATAAAATAAGCAAGAATTGCACAGCTTTGAATTAAGATATTTCTAGCTAGTGGTTCCTCTCTTGTCATCAAGTGACAGAATAGTGACACATACAACCTAGCTGTTTTACTGAGTGACATAACAATCAGTTTTGATTGTTCTAACGGTAGCTGTGCAAATTGCAGTATAAGTTGCGTGAAAATCATCTGCAACAGGATACAATCAAAGACTCCTAAAGAAGATTTTTGAGACTATCAAATGTAATCGAGAGTTTTGCCAACATTCAGGGATCTATATTTTGAAAAAGATCTGAACATTAGTTGCCTACTTGATTTTGCTAAGGAGGCATTTAAATGGCACGATTTGTAGAATACATTGATGAATCTTGCCTGTCCCCCATATTAGTGTATATATAGAAAATTCTTACTTGTGGCTGTGTTTGAAATCTTACTGTTTTGTTGGATGGGCATGACTTTAAAGAGCTTGCTGGGCCATATGCAGCAGCATCACATTACATTGTACAGTAGCTGAAAAATTAGGGATTAATTTGTTCTGGTGGTCAGCCTTTTCAAAGATGGTATTGTAATCTCTGATTTGCCTCCTCAAACATAGTCTCATTTTTCCTGTTCAGTATGTTCAGTAATTTGGTAGGCTTGCTCTGCATATGCATAACACACATTGTCAGCATCAAATTCAGCACAAAACACAGCAGCTATGGACATTTTCATTCAAAAGCATTGCTTTTGGGAAAACCTGATTATGGCTTCTGCTGCCAGTGCTGGTTCTGTAGTTTATCCAATGTTTGTTTACTGGATAAAACTGAGCAGTATAAAATGTTAACAATACAAAGTCTAAAATTATACACATGTAAAATAAACCCAAGAATTTATGAATAAATTGGGGATTTACACATTGAAGGCAATAAATCAGAGGAATATTAGTATATAGGTTGACTGGAGAATGATCACAAGATGCTAGTATAATACAAAAAAAAATCTGCCCCCTTGCGTACATAACTTTTTAATATATTTTTTCCTGAAGTATCAGGGATTGGTCATAGTTGGAGATAGGAGGTTTTGCAGGAGGTACTAAGGTTTTTAGTGGTACTAAGAAACCACTCAGACACAAGGTTTGTATCCTGTTTGTTGCTCAGAGTCAAGACAATGTAATGCATCCAGCACTGGAGTGGCAAAGTCATCTTTCTTGGTCCCCTGGATCACACCTTATTGCCCTCTCTGGCCCCTGTCCCAGTCTGTTATCTTTCCTGCCATGCCATTATGTTAAGATTTGACAGGGAGGGTGCTCCTAGAGGCCCTGGTCTGGGCTGAAGCTCCCTGGCCTTGCCTCACTTTACTCCAGCTGGGTCCTTCTGCCCAAGGTCCACTGAACCAGGACGCTAGGCTCCCTGGCCCCAGCTCACCCTCACAGGTCCACCCAGTCCTCAACAAAAATTATCAAACAAAATTTAAAAAGTTGAGCATCCACTCCAAAGAAAGGATTCACCACCTAGGGTTAATCCCACCCTATGGTAATATTGCCACACTGGCTCAAAATATTTATTGTTCATTGTCTGGTGGTGCAGGGGCTTCCTTCCTACTCCCCTGTGGCCAGGAATCCTTTCTCCTTGGGCAGCCTGCCCATGTGTTTCCTCAAGCTCTGCTTCCTGTGACTTGAAAGGCCCAGTTCCTATCCCTGCTGCAAGCTGGGGTTTGTCCCTGCCTGCTCTGGGACAGGGTTTATATCCCTAGCCCAGCCTCCTTCTAATCATGTGAGTGGCCCTTCTACCCTTCTTCCTTAGAACAAGGTATAGCTAATTGCCTCATTAGCTGCCTGACCTCCAGTTCTTTACCTAATTAAGCTCTTCAAGTAATAGACAGTCACCACATTTGGGATCTGATAGGAATATTCCTCCATGTCAGATTGTCAAGGGCTTTTGTGTGTGTGTCTCTCTCCATTTGTACTCAAGGTTGATCCACTTTTTAGGGTCATTTAGGCATATTTTACCTAATATTTTTTCATGTTATTTATCCTGTTTTACCTAACAAACTAACTTTCACTGTTGTAGTCCAAGGTATTGACAATACTCTTAGGGTGTGTACAAGCATTACATTTCTATTGCTAGAATAGTGTTTTTTAGCCCAGTAGACACGCTCAGTATACATATGTTATAATGCTTAACTCAGTCTAAAAATGGAGTGCCCAGTGAAAAATTAAACCTCACACAATGCATGTTGACTCTAGTGTGATAGGAGTTAGTTTGGTTTAATGACTGCTTGTACACTTGCATAAATGATAGACTTCTGGGCATTCCTGTATGCCTTGCCTCTTCACCACCTCCAGACTCCACACACCTTGGACCCCACTGCTGTGGCAAAGCCATTCTCCCCCTGCCAGGCCCTGGCGTCGTGCAGCTGTTACCAGGGCTGAATTATCCCTTTAGTGGTCCCTAGACAAACAAATTTGTGGGCCCCGGGCCAGTCGAAACTCTCCCTCCCCACCCTGGCACTGCTACCCGCAAGGAGTGGGGCTCAGAGCTGCTGCTAGGAAGCAGCCACTGTGGTGGTGAGGCTGGCAGTGGGGAGGGGAAAGGAGGCAAATGAGGCTATTTGTGCCGCTGCCGGGGAGGGAAGGACCAGGGCCCCACGCAGCTCAGGGCCCTAGGCATGTGCCTAATTTGCCTATGCACTAATCCGGGCCTAGCTGTTACCCCCTGAGCAAGTAGGTGAATGCCACCTGCCAGTACCATGCATGAACCTGCTATCACCTTGTGGGTCACATCAAAGCTGGCACCTACAGCTCCTCACTTGGGGCTTGAAAAGACAGCAGACCCACCTGAGAGGGAGAGATGGGGTGTTGGGATTGGGGAGCATAATTCCCTGAGGCACCAGCTAACCAGCCCTGATCTATAACCTAGGCTGCTGTTATCTATCTCTAGGCAGGCTGCAAAGTGGACAAAGCAGGCTGGTATATGTGCTCTAGGGCCCGCATCGCCTGATACCCTCAGCAGTGCAGTCTGTTGGCAAAGCAGGCAGCTGGCAAAATGAACACTTGTATATAAGTAGCTGTTGGTAGCAACTTCAACTGCTTAAACTTAACTGCTTAACTTCCACTGATTTATTTGCATTAATAGAAGAAGTGGATGTTCTTTTGGACTTTTTGGGATGTAATGTCTTATATGAAAGTCCATGTTTGCAGAGGACTGGGACTTACTGACCTGCGCCATCAAGTCCTATGCTTGTATGTAAAATCAGGATTTGATTGTTCCCTTAGTCTGCAGTGAAACACTGAGTAATGTCAGTGGGTGGTTTGCAGTGAGGACAAGGGAAGAACACATATTTGTGTAACTGAACTTTCACATCTTTATTTTTTTAAATAAAGATTTGGGGGGTTAGGGTCAGGGTTAGGGTTAGGGTTTAACTTAATATGCTCCAGTTTGATTTTACCTTTAGAATGTATTTTGTCTTAGCTGATAAGCTAATTAATAAGTAAGCAGTGATTAAAAGCCCTCCTGGTTCCTAGTAAACCAAAATCCCTCTGGGTAATAATTCAAACATTTTAGCAAATGAGAAAAGCAGCGCGTCTTTCCAAAGTAGACTTTTAAATTACGTTAGTATCTATGAGCTGGTGTCTTGCGAAGGTCAAAGTCTGGACTTCCATATCCTATCATAGAAAAGACAGCTTCCTCAATATTTAAAAAACAGTTCCCAGAAGGGAATGGAAATTAAGTTGTGCAGACAGGAGTGAAGGCACAGCACTGTTAACCAGCAGTACTGTTTATATTATACTTATTGTATATTATGAATTGTTCCAATTTCTAAGTTCTGTCTTGCAGATGAGACCATTCATTACTCATTTTACCCAATGTGCATCCACTAACTGTTATGGACTTACTGTTCCTGTACACCAGTGTAAATGAGAAGATAATCACAGGTGGTGTAAGAGACTTGGTTTTGCAGAGTGAAGTTATCTGCAAACTTAAGAGCACTGGGGAAATGGTGACAGTTGTGATGATGATGATGATGATGATGATGATGATGATAATTACTAATAATAAGTTTTGCCATTCAGTCCAAAGAAATAGCATAAGTTCAAAATATTTTCAAAATTCTTCTTGTCTTTCTGTTATCAAAATAGGACCTAACCAAGTTCTTGTTATTACAGCAATAGATAATAAAGTCATGAGTCAAACATTACCTGAATTTGGAAAAGAACCCATCTTTTAGTGCTGAATCAACAATTGCTTTCTTATAGTCTTCACCTTCTGAAGCTGCACTGCCAATGAAAATCAATAAAAACAATTTCCAACTATGTTCATGATCCTCTCTCCTCACTGGTTTCTCCTTATTATTTTCTGGAACCATTTTATCAAAATGCCACAAGGCCCAGACAAAAGAGGATTTTCTTTTCATTTTACTAATTGTGTGACACCTTTTTTTAAAAAAAATGTTTTTGATATGTGGCTTCAAGCATACAACATGATAACATTTATTTTCAGTCTTATGTTAAAGGATACAGGACACCAGCAGCTGGTGCTCATCTTTCTGACACAAATCTGAAGCTATTGAACTAGGTCATAGTAACAAAAAATGAGGTTATGTCAAGGCCCACATGCTTACTAGATTCATAGAATTTATTTGTGTGACAGTCTAAAGACAGACAAGCGTACCATTATAAGTGAAATTGAGCCTGGAGTCTGTATTGGTTGAAGACATTTAACAAAAAAAAAAGGCTTAGAATACTTCAAAAATCATTTATTAAAGGAAAACTCATATAATACTGCCAAAGTCTTTGGTATGATTGTGAAACATCTTAACCATTGGTATGTATAATAAACTATGACCATCTGATCATGATACCTCCATTTCTCGTGCTTATTTCTCTCTTGTTATATACATACATTGGTAATTGTATATTTTTCCAAGGACAATAAGCTTCTTGAATGTAATACATTTTAGGTGTGGGGGGACACAGCGAAATTTTTTTGGTCTTTCAATAAAATGAGAAGGTTCACAAGTTAAACCTACCAGATAGAATTTCTTTAAATACTATTGGAAATTTCCAGTGGGGGAATCTAGAATTAACTGAAGTTTTGTCATTTCTAGTAATTTTATATGTGTATAGTGAGTATGTCATGTATTGGTCATCCAGAGTAGTTTTGCATGCCAGCTTCTGTCAACTGTGTTTACAGGTGAGTCATCATAGCATCCAAAAGAGCTGAGCTGTGGGGCAGACTAAGGCAATACCTGAGTGATATGGCTGGGGTGAGGTTCAAGGGGGAGTGTTTGAACTAAATAGAGTTTTATGGAATGTCAAGAAATGTATGCTTAGCTTCATTCATTGTACTCAATCATATATATTCTCCCTTTTGTTAAGGAGAAGCATTTGCTCTAAAATGTATCATTGTCTAATAAAAAAATACACAGTAAAACAAAGAACTGATATCAATACTAATTCAGAGAACTCACTGAGCCAAATGTTTATGTCATTGTTTCTTGTAGTGAACAAGTATTTAAAAATATGATATTTTCAAGTATAATTTGGCTTTCTTAAGGCTATTTTGAAACCTTTTATTCAGTGGCATGTTGACCTTATAATAAAACTTAGGCATGAAGTGATGTAACGTTGAAAAATAATATTCTAAATGGTACCTATGATTTTACTGACAAGTTACCTCATCCTTAGAACTATATAAAACAGCCTTTTTTATTTTATAAAGTCATATGGCAAATATAACCACCAGCGTTCAAATTTCTATTGTGACTACTTTAAAAAAAAATAAAATAAATATTAAGGATTGAGTAGCTACCAGCTAAAGTTGCAACCAAGTTTCTTTTTACAACTGTTTTGTGGATGTCTGCATATGCACAAAATGTTTAATTTATATTTATAATAGATTCATTTTTAAAATGAAAAACTTTCCTATAAGCAATGAGTTGTATGGTAGCTGGTAAGAGAAAATAATTGCCTCAGATTACAAGAGCTGCAGTTCCTAGTTGTAGTAGGAGTGCTAAATAACAGCGATCAAATCCTCTGGCACTGTACAGTGGGGACACTAAGTCACAAGATTTCACTGACACCTCAGTAAGAAACATTGCACAGGCTATGAAATTTTCGAGATTTCTGTGGGGATTCTTTACAGTGAATGTTGGCTTTTTATTGACAGTTGCATCAAATGTGTAATGGAAGTGTAAACCTTCAAGGAAAAAGATGAAACTTGTTGAAACTAGTGTTGCCTAGTTTGGTATAAGTAAGGAATGCTAGAAAACAGATGAGAGGTTGAAGGGAAATGTTTTTTGGTAAAGGGAACATACATTTCTCATAAATTAAATTGCTGATCACTGCTGCCTGTGGATAATTCCTGTTTGCTCTCTTATTGCCATATAATTTTCCTCGGGCCAGATTTTTTACAGGGGGGTCAACAGGGTAGGGGAGCATAGTGTCTCTATTCATTGGAGATTTGGGTATGAAGCTAGCTGTGTAAGGGCAAGGGGATCCATCCCTGACATGGGAAAGAGCCTGATAGACAGGAAGCGAAACTGCTTTTAGTAAATTAAAATAATCTCTGCCACAAAGTGTGCTTTGATGTTCAGCATGTGGTGAAGATCATCTCCACAGTTCTCTCCTATGGAGATCCTCTGTGCACAGCCAGTATGGCATGAAACAGTCATTTCTGCTAGGTACTTGGCTCACCTTCTGCCCCAGAGTCTATAAACTCCTCACAATGACAGGAACAAGTGGGAGCTTGTGACTGACGATACATAGCACCTATACCATCTGCTGTGCAGATGGTCACACGTATGACTATATTACTGTGGTAATAAAAGGTTCACTCTTGGGAAGCTAGAAGTGGTAAAAGAAAGCGAAGAAATAGGAATCTGAGGAGATCTCTAAAGCACAGAAGAACCTGGAGCATCCTTCTTTATCTCCTATATTTTATTGTAGCATGTCCATTAATAATAGAGTTGTTTTCGCAGTGTCCCCAACTGTATTCTGTAACTCCACACTAGGAAGTTATATGAGACAACAGTGAGTTTCTCTTGATGGTTTTACCTAGCTGTCCTACAAGTGAATTTGAGAGAAGGGTAAAACTGCTTACTGCTGTTCTGCCTTCTTTATCTTATGTCATACCTCATGATGTGTAGATATTTCTACTGGGCCAGTCTACATGTGTGCTCGACTGTACAGTTGTTACTCTGCAGTCATTTAGTATATGCTTTAGCCAGCTCATTGCTATTGTGTAGTAGCAATGGCATCACAGTTCATGCCTGCCAACACTATGTCACTGTAGTGGTGAGCTATGTTGCTACAGCTTGTTGCTACAGCTTGTCACTACAGCAATGTAGCATCTTGTGTAGACTCGCCCACTGCATAAGAAAGGGTGCCCTGCAGAAGGAGAAGATGACAGCAGTGGGTTTAGGCATATTCCTTTTCCCAGAGTCACAAAAATTAACTTGTTATATTTGTTCCTTTCTTCATTCTATATCTTAAATAGATCTTTGTTATTTCTACTCTGTCTTGGACTATACCCTGAAGGCTGGATATTTTGGTCTACTGGGTTAGTACAAAATGGCTATAAAAGGGGTAAGGAACTAACCAGCTCTGATCAGTTGTAAGAAACTATAATAGATATAATAGAGATATAAGACAGTAGATTTGCCCTGTAATGAGAAAATCTGACTATACAAAAATCCCTCTGCATTGCAGTTGTTTCTTTCCTGTAGTTGCACATATAGCATTCATATATAGAGAGATCTCAGTGTTTTCGCCTCCTGTTTTTATGTTTGCCTGCTAAACTGAATTGGGGAACTCACACTCACACATAAATGTTTTTCAACATATAAAACAATAATATCTATAAATTTCAAAATAAAAGGAGGTATTACTTGCATTCTGTGTGCCCCCAAACAAGACACATATCTTGTTTGTAGAGCGCAAAATGTACATTATTTTTTTCAAGATTAATGACCTAGGTTGTATATTTTCACGGAGAGGCTGTGCTACAAAATGACCACTGGTACTCTCTCCCGTAAGGAACAAGGGCTGTAACTACCTGCAGGGATAACTACCTGTAGGTTGATAATTTCCAGGGAGATACCAGGAATTTCCATGTGTTTAGGGAATTTCACAGTAGCTTTCAGCACATGCTGCACCCCACTGCTGCAGGTAGCAGCACTGAACGCATCACTTCAAATAAAGAGCCATGTTCTTGAAGTCCAAATAGAGTCCCCTTATTCTTGAACAGAGAACTATGCATAATACAGGGGCAGAGTCCAGTGTTAAACTTTTCACAACCAATGCCAATTTAATAGCAGTTTTTGGCTGTTCAGCTAAAAGCTGTTGCAAATTCAGCTGTGCTGGTATGAAAGGTTTAACACTGGAGTCAGTCTCTCCTGCTTCTGTACTGAGAGAAGCAGCAACCATCTCACAGCATAGCTTCTACTCCACCAGACTTCTGCTCTGGTGAGGAAAATCAGCTTCCCCTTATCAGTTGTGAACCTCAAGGTCTGATTTTTGGGAAGAAAAATGTGCTTCTTAAGCATAAATATTTTACTAAAAATGTAAAAGGACAATTTACTGAACAACAATGATAAAGACACATGAGAGGGGGTAAAATACAAAGAACAGAATTTTTAGAAAGCTCAAATACATGCCTGGTTTTTCCAACTATAAAAACACTTATTCCTTTCCAACATTTTCCAACACTTATTTTCCACAATACAGTAGTGGGTAATTTTTCCAAACATCTGCACCAGCTGCAGGTTGATCTCTCATAAAAATCTGCCCAAAAGTGGGAGGTGCTGGTTGCACTAAGCACTTTTGAAATTCTCATAAATGGCATCCACCTTTTTCAAATAGTGGAAATAAAAAAAAAAAAAAACAGGTTGAAAAACATGTTTTTACAGAGGTTTAATTTTTTTAAAATTATACAATACTTTTTTCCATTTTAAAACTGGAAAAAAAATCTGCAAATGTGTTCTTTTTCTGCTATAAAAGACATTTTTCATGAAAAGGATTTACATTAAAAATAGTCTACTAACTAATGCTTATCTTGTATGGCAAGCTCCTGTTTTCTGAAAATCTGTTTGGATTTGAACTTGTTATTTAATTTACCAATCTGATTTTGAATGGTAACACCTCACTTTTATAGGCTAAGCTTTTGGAAATAAGACCTGCCTATTTTGATGGTGGTCATATTTTGAACTTTGTTTTATCAGTAGGGATCAGGGTTTTCCATTCACCATGGGAAAATGAGGAAGAGCATGGGTTCTCTCATTTTAAAGATAAAATATGGATTTTCTCTTTAAAGGAGAAAAACACAGGAAATGGTGGGTTTCCCCTTGCACAGTTTCAGCCTGAGAGGCTTCAGTTCCAGGGCTGGGACAAGAATGCGTGGCAGCAGGGCCCAGGTGAGGAGTGGGACAGTGCCATGGGCGGCTCATCGAGAGGGTTGTGGGGGGTGGGGGCTGGCTTCTCATCAATGCATGCACTCCCAGGAGATATGGGGGGCATGTGCCTCCCCATATTTGTGCACCAGGTGGGGATATAGGGCAGAACCCAGTGCTGCAGGGCACAGCAAAGTGGGGAGGCTCAGTGCCACCATGCAAAGGGGCTCCCTGTCCACCAGGGATCATAGAAAATTAGGGTTGGAAGGGACCTCAGGAGGTCATCTAATCCATCCCCCTGCTCAAAGGGGTCATCTAATCATCCCCAATGAGATCATCTCAGCCAGGGCTTTGTCTAGCTGAGTCTTAAAAACTTCCAAGGATGGAGTCAACAACAGCTCTGGGTAACCTGTTCTAGTGCTTTATACCCTCCTAGTAAGAAAGTTTTTTCTAATATCTAACCTAAACTTCCCTTGCTGCAACTTGAGATTATTGCTCCTTGTTCTGTCATCTGCCACCACTGAGAACAGTCCAGCATCATCCTCTTTCAAACCTCCCTTCAGGTAGTTGAAGGCTGCTATTAAGTCCCCCCAGTATTCTTTTCTCCAGACTAAATAAGCCCAGTCCCCTCAGCCTCCCTCAGCCTCCCTTTATAATTTATTTGCCCCAGCCCCCTCACCATTTTCATTGCCCTCCACTGGACTGTCTCCAGTTTGTCTATATCCTTTCTGTAGTGGGCAGCCCAAAACTGGACATATAACTCCAGATGTGGCCTCACCAGTGCTGAATAGAGGGGAATAATAATCTCCATTGACCTGCCTACCAATGCAGCCCAGTATGCTGTTAGCCTTACCCTTCAGTTAATCTACTACTACACCCCTCCAGCTTGGTATCATCTGTAAACTTGCTGAGGATGCACTCTATGTCATCTTCTAGGTTGTTAATTAAGATATTGAGCAAAATCAGCTCGAGGACCAACCCTTTGATACTGGCTGCCAACTAGACATTGAGCCATTGACTAATAAACCTTTGAGTCTGATGCTCCATCCAGTTTTCTATCCATCTCATAGTCCATTCATCCAGCCTGTACTTCCTTAGCTTGTCTGTGAATGTTGAGAGAGACTGTATCAAAAGCCTTGCTAAAATCAAAGTATACCCTATCCACTGGTCTGCCCTCATCCACAGAACTAGTTTTCTCATCATAGAAGGTAATCAGGTTGGTCAGTCATGACTTTCCTTTGATGAATCCAGGCTGACTGTTCCTAATCACCTTCTTCTTCTCCAAGTGCTTAGAAATGGATTCCTTGAGGTTATACTCCAAGGTATTTCCAGGGACTGAGGTGAGGCTGATTGGTCTGTAGTTCCTGGATCCTCCCTTTTCTCTTTCTTAAATATGGGCACTATGCTTACCCTTTTCCAATCATCCAGGACCTCTACTGATCACCATGAGTTATGCCTCTTGTTGCTGCTGGATGACACCATGACAGTGTGGGGCTCCCAGTAGTGGCATCAAACCTCCCCACCACACTCTGCCCTACTGCACTGGGTCCTACCTGCTGGGCTCTGAAGGCCTTTGGGTGAGGGCAGCAGGGTGGGGAGCCCCAAGCTCAGAGCTGCCAGCTGGCATTTGCCCCCACCATGGGCTCCACTTCAGCTCTGCTGCCCATGGGGAAGGGAGAGCTGGGCTCCACATTCTGCTCAAGCCACAGCAGCTGATACCTCCCATAGGCAGCAGCCGGCACTTAGGCATTGCTCCATGGGGGCAGGGCACTGTAGACCTAGGTAAATGACCCTATATCCCTGGCAGCTCAGGGCCTCTTCCCACAGGGCAGGGGGTCAGAGGGCTGTGGGTGGGTTGTGAGGAGTACCAGCAGGGCCTGGGGACCGTGGGTCTGGAGTGAGGTCCGTCAGCAGGGTGGGGGTGCTTTTGCTTAGGAATGAGTGGCACTGGCATGGGCATGGGCAGGAAACCAACAGATTGGGTTTTTTCAGTACCACAAATCAATGGTACCACAAATCAATGGCGGCAGCTAGACCCATGTCCTGGTGAGCAAAGTGGACAGGGGGAACTCTGATTTTCCATGACAAAAAACCCCTGTCCCGGGGTGGGGAACCAAACCCCAGAGTCACGGTGGGACGGGGTGGCAATTAGACATGGTAACAGGCCGGGTTCTATTGGCTATGGAGAACTGAGGCACGGGAAGCGTAGCGGTTTCTTAAACAAGTTGTGAATTTATTTGACTTACGCTTAGGTGCGTAGGAGAACGATGTCTTCAGTTACAGTTTACAACAACAACAACAAGAACAACAAAGGGGTC
>NW_017728948.1:38594416-38617110 GCF_001723895.1 Crocodylus porosus
CACAAATCAATGGCTGCAGCTAGACCCATGTCCTGGTGAGCAAAGTGGACAGGGGGAACTCTGATTTTCCATGACAAAAAACCCCAAATCAAATGTCAAGATTTATAGGTATTTAGAAGGTATTATATTATAACGATGCACTGGTAAATTGTAAATATATCAATAAAGCATTGCGTTCAACTGATACCTATATATATCAGTTGAACATGTATATATATATAGGTATCAGTTGAGCACAATATACATATATGTGTGTGTGTGTATTAGCATTTCATTTTAACCATGGAAAAACCCAGATTTTGGGTTTATAAACCCAAACATGGATGTTGTGGTTTTATCAGAGAATTTTTAATTTTTAAACAGAGAATAGCAGGATTATCAGGCATGTTCTTACTGTTTGCTGCTGCTAATGCATGCTGTTCATAGCAGAATACAAGCTTTATTAGACTGTGGGGAGCCATGGCCCTCATCCTAACAGGCACTCCTTCTATAGCAATTTTTGCAAACCAATTTGTGAAGCAGGAGTCATTGCCAACTCATCTCTGTACTTGAGGGCAGGATGCTGGTTGTCACCAACTTTATGAGCAATGCTGTACATTCATGGGATATTAGCTTCCTGCTCAGCCCTGCCCCTCCTCCACCAACCCGTCTGATACATCTGAATAGGCAAAAATGTTATCTTACAATTTGTAATGCACCTTAGCTCCTTTGGACTGAAAAATGTTTTGCACATATATTAAACATCTGAAGTTGGATTTGAAGTATGTGGGTCTTTAATGATAGTTCTGTAAAGAAAAAAAATATGAGAACCTATTTTGAAATTTGATTACAACATAGAAAAGATAGGGAAATGTTACTATTCTAAGAAGAATAAGGTATGTGTGGTATGTTTTGATTTGTTTGTTTTCCATTTACTCTAGCATGTAAAATAAACTTCCGCTAGAACATAGTCCATGTGTGTACTGGATGAACGAAATACGGCTCTATCTGAGGTCCAGTCAAGCTCTCTGGTCTCAGGTATTCTTCAGTGTGCATTTGGCAGGCAGGGTGAGTTATCGATCCACCACACTAACAAAATCAGTCAACAATGTAATATTTGAGCTGTTTCATTAAAGTGAAATGGCCTTAAGTATTTAGATAGACACCTGACGATTAATGCTTTTCAAAGAAGTTGTAGAATGTTCATAGCATTCATTGATCTGGCTGGATCCAATACCCAGAGTGCCTTTCTGTTTAAATTAGGAGTCACTGCAGAATGTTCTGCTCCATTAGTGGAAGGGAATTGTTTGAGTTTTACACTGATGTTTTCAAGGGCACTGTGTGCCTGGTAGTTCTAATAGAAATACAATTATTTGCCTTGCAATGACTGCTGCATGCATGTAGCACAGTAAAATGTACTATATATATATGTAAGTCCCTAGGATGTTAATATACCTTCTTTGCTAACAGCTTTTGTTTATTACTCAGTGTATAGTATATTGATCAAAATGGTGAAATATTTAAAATTTTGTGCATAAAAATGCTAACTTTGGGAAAATATGTAAACATATTTTTGCATCCATATGTACTGAATTCACTGTTTCTTTAGGCAATAAGTAAAGGAAAAAAAACCCAGATAAACAGTTTCCCATATTGTTGGAAACTTTCCATTAAATGGGAAGAAACCTAAACAAAGGAAAGTATGCAACTTTTATAGCTGAGTTTGTGTTAAATGCTACAGCTGTCTTTTAGCCTGCCTTTTTCTTGGAAAGAGAAAGATAGTTCTGTTGCAGCAGGAGAGCAGAAGCCTTTCTTGCCCCTATTCACTTTTAGAGACTTGTTCTGTCTGGCTGATAAATACACTTTGACAGAAGCAAAGGTAATTCAAAGACCATTTACAGGTAGAATAGTTTGTAACAGATTCCTATAGAAAACTCTCAATTTCACCCCTTTCCTGGGGGGGGGGGAACAGAAAATGCTTCACATTAAACTACTTAAGAGTTAGGTTTTCAGCCAATATTGAAAGTACTATTAGCTCTCTATGGAATCATATTTTAATGGTATCAATAATGTGTAACTGTTTTTGTTTAGTTATTTACAAGATGATATATTGATTATCCAAAATGTAAAGTGCATAGGTGCAAAAAAAATATTTTTTTCAATATAGCAAGAGATTAGTTTTATAGCACAGAATATATAACTGATCAGCAGTTCTGCAAGTATAAGGCTTACACGGAGCATATCCTAGACAAGAACACTCCATAATTACCTTTTAGAACCACAGAAAGCAGCCCAAAGATTCCAGCAGTCTGGAAGTAAATCATAGCACTTTATGCTGTACAATCAATGGTCTACCAATCAGTGTATTAGGAATTAAAGAATATGATACAAGGTAATTTAATTTATGCCAGTTGTCACACTATCTAGTTCAGTCAGAGGTCTGAGTTAGTCTATTTTTATATGTGCATGTTTTCCCATTAACCTTTCTTGCTTTAAGACTCTACCGATCTAAATTAAACCGCTTACAGAAAACCACGTAACTTAGATTTATTCCACCTCAGGCTTTTTGCATGTCTATACCTGACCTCTGTTTTACTTACCCTTGCAGTATTTTTTTTCCTGTTTAAATGGCAGATCATACTTTAGAACATATTGTTTCCAGTAAGACATTTTACACTAATCCTTTCATATTCAGGATACAATTATTTCTTTTTTTGTTTTTGTTTTCCCCATTCAAAAGCAAGTTTAATTAACAGGAACATTTGTCAGTATTATTTATTTTAAAGGACTCACGCCAGAGTTACTTTTGTTCAAGTTTTTTCTGTTATTTCATACAGATAAAAAGAACAGCTTTATAAACTTCTCCAGTGCCATGATATATTTTGTTATCAAAGTTGCCCTTCCTGCTATTGTTCAGCGAAGGGGATTAAGTAGATAAAGGTACTGTTCTGATTTAATAAACTTCTGTGAATTGATACTGAACTCTTAAACTATTATAGTAGGCCCAATCCTACATTTATTTAAATATGACAAAGCTTTTATTGGCTTAAACTGGGCCAAGATCAGTTAAATAAATAGAATAGACTTTACTACCTTTATTTGTGTTCTTGTCATGAGATAAGTAAAATGGTTGCAAATAATATTAATATAAGATTCAGAGTCTTCTTTTTGTTGAATTTACAATCTGTCACTTTTTGACAACATTGCTGTTTGATTCTGACAGTGACTAATGATATGGCAGTACTAATGTACATCAGAAAAGTTAAGAAGAAGAAAATTGGATTTGCTTTTGTGAATACATGCAATTAAAACTGAGTTGGATTCATTATATATATAGGGCTTAGATAATGTGCTGATACATACCACATAAACATCTAGATAGATTAGATATGTACATGATTTGAATTTAAGTATCTATGCTCCAGTGTGCCTGATTTTGATTCTGGGCAAAATCAAGAAAAGCGTGATGTTGGATGCTATCCATAAAGACTGAAGCCTATTATGATAATCAATATGGCTTTGCTGATGATAGATATTTTCATAAATGTTTTAAAAATTGACCACATTTCCTAGTTTTTAAACAAGATGACTTTTCTAATATCTTAAACTTCTGAAGTTCAACTGGCCTTTTTATTTAATAAATAAATAAATAACCAGTTTAACAGTTTATCTAGGACCATAGTCAAGTCTGCTGTACGTGCCATGTTTCAATCAAGACAGACTATCTTTGTAAAACTCTGTTAAAGCTTAAAGACAAGTTGAAAGGGTGGTGTGAAAATTACTTATTGAGGTTCCTTATATCATAGGATCACAGGCTGTAGATCAAGCTATCAAAAAATACGACTAAAGTACTGTCCACTGCATGCATGCTATTTTATTATAGGTTTCTGAGTCCCACTTGGCACCACTAAAATATACATGATTGAGGTTAAGAATTTCAGTCCAGGCTGGCTTCATTCATAATACTGGAATAGAACAATGCTGGGATAACTAGGGGTCACTCAGTAACTATCGAGTGGAACGATTTTACCCATCTGATTCACAGCACTATGTTTATGGCTGTAATCAGTTTCCTTTATTTTAGATCTTACACACTGATTGGCTGTCTTTTGATGTTTAATTCAATTTCTGTATACTCAGGAATTAACTTCAAGGATTATGAGGGTGTTGAAGAGCCATACAAGAAACAAACAGCTTTCTTCCTATACAGTTTACAAGGGAAATGCAAAATCAATTGCCTTTCTTTTAAAGCAGTTTATTTTGTTGTGATTTAGTTGTGAAAGCAAAGCATATGTAGCTGAGTGCAGGGGGCCAGTTTTTGATCTTGCTCTTCTTAAGAGATTGTTTTTCACATGAAGGATCATTTACTGCTTTCATTCAGAGATGTGTGTGCATGTTTTATTAAGAGGGAAAAAAGCAATAAAGTCAAACTAACACCTGACTTTCTAATTCTGCTAGATTTTCCTGCTATTCAATTGTCTTGATTTCAATGAAGAGAGTGCAGACATATATATTAACCTACAGCAACATCACCTTTGTACAGCATGAGCTGTATACCCTGTTGTATAATCACGAATAATGATGAATGTGGATGCATTTTAACAAATAAGTAACATTAAAAGAAAATTGGAAAATTAGTAAAATCAACAGGGCAAATATCACTTCTAGTATTACTAATTTGTTCAAATGCATCCACACTGGAAATTTTCTAATTTCCGAATTACTAATTTTCAGTAACTATTTCCTAGAATGACTAAAGAGAATCAAGTAGTCTTTATATCTCTAGTTGGGCAGTTCTAAAGGTGAATATGAAACAAAGCACTAAAACCAACAAAAACTACATTCTGCATTTGAGTATCAATGCAGATTGAGACTGACAATTGTGACTGTTGAAGAAAAGAAATTTTCCAGTGCCTACTATACTGTGAGGGGGGTAAGGCTGTGAATGTTTGTAAAACATGATGCCCCTGATTGCTGAGGGACATTCCCTAAGCAGTGGTATTTACTAAGTCCATAAGGTAGACTAACTGTGTTGTGAGGCAGTGATTGGCAGGTACTTATAATGGCTCATTACACTTCTGAGGAATGAAGTTACAGCCTGTAGTGCAAAGCTGGATACTCCTGCCCTACGGGTGTTCTTGAAAGACAGGATGTTCTTTTCAGTGGGGTAAAATAGCCTATGCAGAGCTCCATACTTTTTCAGCTAGATTTCTTCCACTACCTGAGCTACCTTGTGTAGCTTGTATATTCTTGATACTTTTCTCAGTATGCCTTTTTTATTTATCTATACTTCATATACACTCCAAAAAACATTATAAGGAATTTGCAGAGATGGGACTGGTAGGGGAGTAGGATTAAATGGGGGAAAAAAGACAAGATTATTTCCAGTATAAACATCCGTTGCCTTGCTATACCATAGCATTTGTTTGTAACTAAAGTATCTCCAAAGTATCCTACTGCAGGAGGTAAAGACTTATTTGAAATATGTTTTTTTTAAACTTGTGCACTTCTGTTCTTGTAACTGTGATGCATTACATGTTCTGATAAGTATATTGCTTGTGCCATATTCTGATTTTAATAACGTTAAATATAAGAAATAACAAGAGCCTATGGTTGAGAACTAAGTAGGTAAAGCTCAAATTGGAAATAAGATGCTGTTTAGTACTGCAGATAATTCCCAATAGACCCTATTACCAAGGTCATAGTAAATTTTTCCATTACTTGGAGTCTTTTAATCACAATTCAGTACCTTATTTTTTTCCTCAAAGAAAAAGAATCCTTCAGTTTAAAGTTACTGGGGATCACTGACATGTTACAATCTTTATGTGGATTATTAGGGACTTGTTACACATTACACTTAGCAGGTGTGAACTAAACTTACTGGCTACTGACAGATGGCAGCTTTCTGCTGTAACTCATGGCATTTTGCAGGAAGTGCCATGGATTACAGCTATCTCTGGGACCCAACAGATTTTCGTTGTTGGGTCCCTTGGACTGGGAGATGAGCTGCAGTTTAGAGCAGCTGCATCTTTACAGTTGCTCTTCTCCTAGCCCCTCCCTTCCCTCCTCCAAGCCCTGGGATTGTGGGAAGCTGTTTCTGGGAGTTGCCCAGCTGGTGCTGGAGTGTTGGGCAGGTCAACTGGGGATGGGGGGCTCCAATCCACCTGCCCCATCCTCCAGTGCTGGCTGTGCAACCCTCAAAATGAGCTTCCTCGGCTCCCTTGCCCCACTCCCATTTCGAAGACAGTGCAGGGACCAGAGCTTGGCTGTGCCTTCATCTAAACCCTCATATAAATAGGGTTCAGACTGTCATTCTACTGAGCACTTTTAAACCGTTCTGCCATGGTCTACTGTCAGTGCATGGCTGTAGGGTGCTTTCAGCCACCACTCGACTGTCACACCTGTCAGTGCCCACAATGCTAGTGTCAAGGGGTAAACCTTTAGCCTACTGCCTAACATGTTGAGGTAATATTGGACTCTTTGATGGTGATGATATGATCAGGGGACTCTGGTGTGGTGTGGGGGGAGGGATAGGAGCTGATGAAGGGGTTTGTCAGGCTCGCAGCCTCCTTACTGGATGGGAGCCTGGAACCAGGAAGGCTCCAATGTGGTTGCAGTGTGAAAGTCCATTTGTCAAGCTCTATACCCTCCTTCCACCCCCACCACCACATTGGAGCCTTGCTGTTTTAAGGCTCCAGTGTGGTAAGGAGGCTAAAAGCCTGACAAATCACTGTGGTGCAGTGCCAGAGCTGAAAGCATCTACTGCACCCAGCCCCCCTACTTCATGGGATAAAGTTCAAAACTCCAGTGCAGTACACCATGGGACTGGCTCCCATGGTGTGCCAGTGTCATTTCAACCCCTGTACTACATGGGAGCCAGTTCAAAGAGCCATTTCCAGTGAGATCCCAGGATTTAGACTGAAAATCAGGTGATTTTTGGTTTCAGCCCTTGGATCACACCAAAGCTGGTTCTTGCCTCTAGTATGATATTGACCAGCTGTGACAGTCCTGTTATACAAGGCAGACAGGAATACAATCTATTGTTATAAACATTCATGTGAAACTGCTTTGAAATTTTTTCATCACATTGATGTTTACTACAATCTAAATATACTGTTTGCTAAGTGTAACATGTAACAAGGTCCTTATATGAACAGAATCAATAATAACATATTACATGATCATAATTGTCCTTATCTTAAATTTATGAAGACTACAAAGTGATATTCATTTCTACCAGTTATATTTTATCCTCTTACTCATAATTTCTTAAAAATGAAATCTGCCTTCTCTTAATGGATTTCTGTGTGTGATACTCCAAAGTGACTGGATATATTTAATTGGCTTTTATTCAGAAATTTACATAAGAGCCCAAATTTTTACAGTTCAATAAATGAAAGATCTTTCTATTACTAGATGGATGGGATGAGTTCAACTTCTAATTCTGAAAGCTTTCCAGTCTGACTCTTTCTTCTCTCACTACCTTTCTTGCAGTAATAGTGTGTACCTCTACTTTACTTGTACTCTGCTACACAATGAGTATGAAATACAGTGAGCTGTAAAGGACCTTGTGTACTGTGCAGACAACCGCAATTCATTTAAAGAATCCCTGGAAACTGGTTCACCTCAAATAAGAACTATACATTTGTATAAAACTCAACATAAACTTGAACTTTTCTTGAAGTTGAAAAAAGTCTTTTTCTGGCTTGTCTTTCTTTGATTTCCCTATCCTCTGAACTCCCTGACTTTGAATGCAGCAAAATGTGAAAATAGCAGAAATAAAGCAAGAAAAGCTTTTCATAGAACATTTTTTTCCCAGCCAAAACCCATCACTACAGGAAACCATATTTAGTAGAATGGCAATGATTCCATAATTCAGATAAACTCTGTAGAGGAACCTACAGCCAACTTTTCACTTTGTAAGCAGAAACATCCTGGTCCTGCAATCAGATTGAGCCAAGTCAATGCCAATTTACCATTTTTTTTCTGAAAAATGTCCGTGCATCTAATAGGGACTTCCTCTTCTTTTTCTATTTCCCAGCTGCCCAGAGAGTAGATTATTTGAAAATGGCTCTCTTTTCTGTTTCCTGAATTCATGACTCTTTTTCTTTGGTTTATATATCCAAATATGAATTTATGTTTATATGGAAAGCTAAATATCAGAATGTCTTGTTTTCTCTTTAGTCATTGGATCGACAAAGTGGACTCTAAGCATTCCAACAATGAGGCTGCGGCAACACGAGACACTGACTACACAGTTGTTACCGCACGGTTAGTTAGTACTTGCATACCCAGGTAATAAATGATTGCAGAGTAACTGGTGTTACTGCACAGTAGAGTCTCCGCACAGCTTTGTGGTGATGCTGACTGTACAGTAGATCATTACTACTGCACAATAGCTTGTTACTGCTGTGCAGTAGTGTTGCATCATGGTTTGTGCCCTGCAATGCTAATACACGTTAGTAATGGGCTACTGTGCAGTGTCTTGTGTAGACAACCGGAGTGTTGCATCTTCTAATTTTTAGACATTTCACTACTTTGGTAAAATTCACCACCAAGTTCAGGTCCTTGGGCTCCTTTTATAATATAGGCTCCATATACAGTTCCAGTATTGAGGAGCTGGATTTTTGAATGCCAGTTCATCGTACAGACTAATGCCTCAGAGAAAGGCTTTGGAACTGTTCTTTTGCAGAACTTGGTGATCTTTGGAGGATGAGGAGCATTCGGTCCTTTATATGAGCTGAAATGTCCTATTCTGAGAGCAAAAATATGTTGTTATTGAAAAAGAATGCCTCGCTATAAAGGCACCTGCACATGTGCATTCATGGGAACATGTTGTGGGAAGGGTCCCTATGGCTCTGGTCTTCCCACAGGAGGCTTGCCCTACTCCTAGCCCAGCAGTATCGAAGTTTGGTCCTTCTCCAGTGCCTCTCCTCTGGTTCAACTTACTGGGGTTTTTGACTCTTTCCTTAGCCTTCACACAGCTTCAGCCTTAGCCATGCTGGTTAGCTGCCTTCCCTTAAGGAGACAGGCCAGGATGTTATATACCTCTCCCTTCAAGAGTGAAGTCAGAAATACACTCTTCCACATTTAATTCTCCCCTTCCTCCCTGAATTTAACAGAAGAAGAAGTCTGCATTTGTATCTGCAGTCCCAGATCAATGGTGTCTTCAATGCACATGGATGTAAATGGTACCAATGCATGAGTCTGGAATTCATGTCCCACATTATCTTTGTCCGGATTAGAAATTCATGATTGGTCACAAGTGTGAAGGGGACCCCTAGAAGATAATAGTGGAGATCTTCAGCTGCTCACTTTATAGTGAAGCATTCTCTTTCATATTTGTGCCACTGCTATTTGCCTCTGGGCACATCCCTGCATACATGCTCCAGCACATGGCAAAGAGACCCCAGAGGGGTAGGGGAGGCTGGGGCTAGGCCCTGGACAGGCCCTAGCTGTCTTACCTGGGGTCCTGGGGGCCTCCCGGGGCAGCAATGGTTGCAATCTAGGTGCTTCAGCCTGGCCAGCAGCCAGAACATGGCTCTGACTGCCGAGGCTCCTTTCCTGACAGTGCACTCTGCTGCCATGTGTTGTGCACTGCTTTTTATAGTGGCATTTTTTTTTGGCACTGGAAGAGCCACATGTCAAGAAAACCTGCCATGCTGGAATGTGTGTATGTGCGCCACATGCAATGTGGGTTACTGCAAAGCGCAGGAGCATGCTTGTGGGGACACACCGCAGTGTCCAGGAAAATGAGGATTTTTTGTTTGCTTACCTGCTTTATTTGTTAAAGGACTCTATGTTACTGTAGCATGCTGACAGATACTCAAGGAGGAAAAGCCTGGTTGAAGAAGCCCTGAGGCAGCAACCCGCTACAGATACCTAATGGGGCAGATCCTTTGTAGGTCTAACCATTCTACATTACTGCTTTTTGTTGGATCTGAACAAGTATTCTCACCTGCTTTGTATATACCCTGTCAGTTTTCACTTCAGCATGCACATCTGATTGCATAAGTGATTTGTTATATCCTCTTGATAACTCATACTTTGTTCATACGGAACTGTGACTTAGAGCAGTAGCCTGCATATTTATTGTCCAATGAATTTATATTAATTAAGCAGTGAACTCAAAGTAAATTGAAGGAATAAGCAAGGTTAAAAAGAAGAACTCCAGAGCAAAAGAAGCAACCCCCCCTTCACGTTGTGCATGTTGACAAAAAATAATTCAGTACTTAGATCTATTTTGAGTCTATTTTGTTAAATTTGTAAGTTGTTTATAGCAGTATTTTTAGACCTTGTGATACTTATTTGTTGAATCATACTTTTCAAGTGTTTAGAAGAATGAATTAATATGAAAAGGCATTAATATGCTTTCTGTGATGTTAAGGGTCTCTATTGGGAATGCTGCCATAAAGCATACCAGTGCTCTGACAGTCTGAGATCTTCTCATAATTGTTAACACCACTGTGTTGTAGGTTTTCTCTATATGTGTTAAATTACAATAATTAACCTTGCGTCCAGGATATCAACCATTAATCTCTTGTGGGAAAATTATTCCCCAAAAGGGATTATTTTTATACTTCATTTAATTGGCTTTTGTGGCTTGTCAGTGAAAGGAAAGGGAATGGAGAGTGTGCTGTGCTTTCCAAAATTGGATAATATATATTTTTCTTTAAAGCCAGAAAATATCAAAGAAAATAAATCTTTAAAAATCAGTATCCCTGATATTCGTGGTATAATAATCTTTGTGTGATTATTTTGGATAGCATGCAGTACTTGTATTCAGCTCTTCCAATATAGAAATATTACTAATATTGAGTCCACAGTTTTGTCTGCATTAAACTAACGGCTTTAGAATGCACTCCAGTAGTTTTAGTACTTAGCATTTCTTTCAATGTACTCAATTAGTGTATTGTTTTTGTAGATTGAGGAGCTTAGGCTTTAAAGAATGAAAAAACAGGCTCAACCAACAGTCATATAAAGTCAATGCCCAGATCAGCACCTAGAAATATTCTGACTTAGTTTTCTGCAGTACTAAGAACTAAACTAGATGCTTTAAATATAACTTAGGAAAAACTGGCTTGTAGTTTCACCTATTGCTTATTCTGCCTTGAATTATGGTATCTGTTGATGATGAACTACAGTCATTCAGTCAGGCTGTGATTTGTTATGTAGGGGATTGGAATATCACTGCATGATATCCACCACACGATAAATTTAGCAGGAATCAGGCATCCAAATCTGTGCAACTCTGAAAATTTCCATCTTAAAAAAAGCCTCCTTTTATCAGTAGGGTTAATAATTCAATTTTATTAACATAAAAAAAATATTGCAACATGTTTAGAAAATCAATTAATGCATATCAGGACCTGGGGATAAATATCAGGGAGTGCTGGGGATGAATATCAGGGAGAAAGTGATAAAAAAATCTGAAAAGGAAGAAGAGAGCTGTTTTTTCCTCTTGCCATTCTGAGCTGCCTTCCTTCCCTTTAATTGTTGAAATGGTAAGATTAGGATCATCCTATACAAGTGTCAGCGACACCTTTAACCAACTTCAGCCAGTTCAGAGATATCCCCTAATTTATTATATGAAGAGCTTCAATTACACTTTTAAACAACATCAAAATGAATAGGAATGCCATTAATAACATAAATACCTATTTTTTCCTAGCACCTGTTCTCTGAGCATGCACACGCATGCCCACACAATGCATTCTCAGTCTACCATGTCTGAAGTGCAATGTTCCTCTAGTTTAGTACTAAGTGAAGTGAATTTTCCTCCAGTTGCAGTACTAAGTGAAGATGATATTCAGAATCACAGGCAGTCTATTTTACAAATTTGAAACACTCTGGGTGTAAATGCACAAGCAATTATCACAGAACAGTAAACTCTGGCACAGTCTGTGCTGGAGTTAATTGCTCCTGGATACAGTGTTTACATGTGCTCCTGGGACTGCAGCACTTTGAGCCAGGGTGGAGCAATCCCAGCTGGCAGGGGACATAACTACTGTGCTGTAGGATAGTACTTGTCCTGAAAAGTACTATCTGACACCAGAGTTAATTAATTTACTGCACTCTAATATACTGCACAATGATATTTCACTGAACAGCTAATTAGTCAGCCCCACATAACAGCTCAGTGTAGATGCACCCTTTGAGTGCCGAAAGGCATACAGGTCTGGCTGTATGAAATGGTAGCTTGTTCCATACATTTAAAATCCATGATTGGTTTCACTCCTGATTATATTTTTGCAGTATTGCTAGTTCCTCTTTAATGTTGGCAGTAGGCTTTCATTTTACAAAATATTTATTTCAAAATTCCTTCCTGATTTCTAAAAGGCTTGTTTCTTAATAGTCTGCTCCTACCATGTATGTTTCACAACGATCGTATCTGCACACACAAGAGACTGTATGTTTAGTATTAAGACAGTGTTTAACTTCTTTTGAGGGTATGTTTCTGTGGAGCCTGTTCCTATTTGTATTATTAATGACCTGTTCGGGTTTTTTTGGTATTCTTTATCATTGGAAGCTAGTCCATTCAAATAATAACTTCAGCATTTAACACTATAAATCACAGCATTTCTCTCAACTGGCAGAAGTGTACTGAAGGTTTTATTGATTCTTGTTCAGGTTGATTATGGTTTTACTTTTTTTGGTGCAGAATTATTCATATTATTTCAACAATTAAAAGGAAGGGAAAAAATGCAGAAGGAAGGAGAGAGAAAATTCCTTTCTCCAATACTTATTGTTAATTGAAGTACACTTTCTTGACAATATCAATTAGGCCTGTGTGAAGCAGCAAGTATTTGATTTGGATTTGGATTCAGCCTATTTGGAGGAACAGTGATTCATTTCAACAGTTCAGATCACTGTTCCGATTCGATTTGGCCAATCTGGCAAAAGTTATTTGCAAGCTTTTGGGCACAAACACCCTTAGAGAGACTGCACTACACAACATTAAGAAATGTTGGCTCCTTTTTTCTACCCCATATCATTATATTTCAGTGTTTGCGTCCATTTTTGCATGAGGTGGAAAGACTACTTAAATTTATTAAATAAATACATTAACCTTAAACAATGTTAACATCAACAGAATTATCTGCTGTGAGTTAGTATTCCACCAGCTAGCTACTCCCCTAGATTTACTTGGTACTTGAGAGTGAGAAGCCTGGCTCAATTTGCTCAAAAAATAGAAATATATTAATATAACATATTTGTGTGTGATCTAGATTTTAGACAATCTTAATTTTGACATTCAAAGTAGATATCATGTGATGCTGTAAATATTTCAACAGGATGAAATAGAGGCTCCGGAGTCTCTAAGACCATTCCAACCTGTCTCCAGTATGCTTGTTTTTCAGTGGTACAGAATCACAAAAGGAGTTTTAAGTCAAAAGATCCATATCTTGTTAGACAGATTAAACAGAAGTTGACTAAATTGTAATTTATAACACAGAAATCCTTTTCTAGCTATTTTCATTTCCCTTTTTGCAGTGTGGAGATGCTAAAATAATTGCTCTGTAATGAAACTGTAAGTAGGTCACATTAACACTGAACTTAACAGAAAGCAAGCAAGGAAGAATAAAAATTACAGGACTCTCTAGGTTTGTAGCTGAGAAGTCTAAAAATAAAAATAAATCCGTAAACTGCTTTCAAATGTTTACTCGACAGGTACACTGAAAACCAGGCACTATGAATTAAAGGGTCAGATGCTCCACTGTCTTGCATGTTGTCTGGTTTTTCCACAGTTATACAAAATAGATGTAATATGGTACCAAAACAGAACAAAAACGTTTTATATCCACTTTGAAAGATAGATACAGTGTGCAAAGCAGTGGAGAATAGAGCTTTAATGTTTTCATTAATCTGTTTGTATACAGGATGCAAAATTGGAATGAGAAGCTAGAGAGGTAATCAAAGTTAGATCTTGAAATGGCAAGCATTTCTAACCTTCATTGAAATAACTGAAAAGAATGGCATGGTTATTGTAGGGATTGTATGTGTCTGTTCTGATAAGTTAAGAAATTAAATATGGTGATTATGGGCTTGGACATTCTGTTTCTCCAGGAAGAGTCCTTGTATAATTGTACAGAAGTTCATAATTTTTTCTCCCAGAATAAAAGTGGCCACTTGGGGAGAAAAATAACTTGGGAAGAACCCAAGTGAAGTGGCTTCCTGGAGATTCTCTCTCAGGAGACAGAACATCTGTACTGACAGCAGACACAGAGCTCACCCCCACCTTCCCTGGCACTGATGATCCCTGCCTACATTCACTTAAAAAACCAAAAAGCACGCAAAGCACTCTGGGTGGTGTGCTCTAGGGACCCTTGGGTGCCCCAAATCCACACTGCAGACTATTTGCTTCTCTGTCTGAATTTCTGTATAGGTCAGTTTTTCTCTCAGGAAAACAAACCTGAAAGAGCTGTCCTGGATGATTTGAATGTGTGTGTGCAGCCTATGACAGCCTTTGACAACTCTGTTTCGTTGTCCTAATTTTAGAAAGGAGCATCTTCCTAGTAAAATAATGTGCAACATCAAACCTTAAAGTGCAAAGTTTTATTGAGAGTATAAGCTCTTTGGAGTTTATTTCTTATTTGGCTCCCAAGACAACAGATAGTAGATTTGTGACAAGGGCTCCTAGGTGCTCCAGCAATACAAATACTAATTATGGCTTTGTAATGATGACTGATTAAGTTTAGTCTTAACTACATAAGTTCCATAGCACTTAATAGTTGTTATTGCAGAAGAGCCTTTGGGTCCAACCTTAGACGGAGGTCTCACTATTCTATCTTTGTATAAAACAAAGCTAAGGGGTCGTTAGTACCCAAAAGAGCGTGTGTGATCCTATCCTTCTTCTGTTCCATTCCATAACACACAGACAGATGGTGCTTTTGCCTCATCTTCAGTATTCACATGCAGGGGTGATAAACCACTTTGAACCTATCAAGTATGCACTAAAATCCTCCAACAAGTTTCCTTTAAAAAAACCTAAAAGTTGTCAGCAACCATTGCAATCAGTACAGAAAACAAAAGATGAGGTTTGACAGATAGAAACATGTAGAAGGCAGAGTACATTTCCACCTTTAAGACTCCTAAATGTGGCTGGCAGTAAGAAGACATTCTGTTAGTTAATCCAGTTCAAAACTGTACAGTATTTGCTTTGTTTTAAAAGGGGAGGGAGGGGGTGGTAGGGGAGGGGGAGGGGAGGGAGCTAGCCATATACTAGCTTGTCGAATGAAAAGGAAAAAATAATTTTATTGAAAACATTGTTATAGAAAACGTGTGTCATTATTCATTTCTGTTGCCCAGAACTGCAGAAAGGAGATAAAATGGGTTCCAGGGCCCGCTTGATTTGGGGGTTGTAAAGGTTACTTGGTTTAAATGCCAACTCCATGACCTATAGCAGTTCAAGCACTTGGATATTTTCTGGGAATAAGTCTGCAAGTTTTACTTCTGTATAAGTCTAGGTCTCCATTCTCTCCAGCTTTATGTAGCATTTATTGATGATTAAATAATTAATAGGCTTCCTTCATGTCTGCATGATTCACCAACTGTCAGAACAAGGTCTGAATTCTTCAGCATTCACAAAAAATGATAGGGAACACAAAGAAAAACAAACTCATTTAATCAAGATTCATTTGGTGACTAGGTGATTGGCAGAGAGAGATATTAAGCACTCAGATATGCTCATAGAAACCAGAGTGAATGTACAGCCAACACTACCATCTGTTGAATATGAAATGCTTGGATCAAGACATTACAGACACATTTCCCTAAACAAGAGGGACAGCAGCCTTGCTGGAAACAAAATCATAATAGGGTAGAAATGTGTCAAGATAAGAGTCTAAGAGACGGGCGGTTTGCTGACTTGTAGAAATTATGTAACTTCATTAGTATTTTGGAACAAGGTGACCTGTGTTGTTTATACACTGCAGGACTTGTATAAGATTTTACAACTGAGCTCTGAATTAATGTATTACATGCTAAAAACAAATATAAGCATCAACACATTTTATTATTTTCATTTCCTGTCCAGGGATCCAGTTTTGAGCTGTAGATGAGCTGTGCTCTGTATATCTTGGACAAAGACAGCTTTTTGTGAGCCTTATCCCCAGATCCCTCCCATCCCCTTCACTCTCCCCTTCACCCAAGTTTCTTGGACTGAGATGGCTCTTAGAGTAAATGATAGCAACCACAGGCGATGTTCTCACTTGCATTGAATCCCCAAAAGCTACTACAACAGGGTTAAAGCAGAGTGCAACCACACCCTATTCTACCAGGTCCTTCCCTATGCTGCAGGTTGGGAAAAAGGGTGCTAAAGGGGTGCTTACAGATGCAAGAACCAAGACTACGATTCCCTGCCCCTTACAGCTTTGCCCCCATTGAAGGGATAAGCAGCTGACACAAGCATAACAATCTGCACTGCTAGAATGAGCAGAGGATCTGAACCTTACTATGTTCCTTTCCCAACAAGGAACTTTGTAGGTTAATAAATTTAAGAATATGAATAGTCCCATTGAGCAATATCAATTCAATACTATTTTGTAAAATGAAAGTTCCTAAGAACCTAAAACCAACAGAAATGTTTCGCTCACCATTTATTCATGTTCCAGTGGCTATAAATGTTTATAGAACCACTATGTTCTGAAATTTTTGAAACTATGGAAATTAACTAGAAACATGAGAAGAGTTGACTATCTGATTTTCATTTTCCAAGATGAGACAAATTACTGTTAGCAATCTCAGGGTCATTTGATAATCTAATAATGTTAAATTGTCTTAATAATATGACTAAATAGCCACATTCATGTTAATGTTTCCTGACAAATATGGTTATGCATTTTGATAAACAGTGGACATTCTAGATTCTGCCCTAATATTTTTCTTGTGAGATGTCTTTTCAGTTTGGTGAAATACCTCCTATGGAGGGAATTGGTTTCTACTTCTCTTTCTCTATACAAAGGTTAACCCATCAAAATTCCTTCAGTCAGGATATGTTCAGCTTGTGCACAACTGCAAGTCAACTGGATGTTGGGTTCTGAGCCTTAGAGTAGGGTATTGCCTACTCCCTACCTCCCAACCACCTGCACACAATCCTGCCAACTATTCCAGAAACTGGCAGTCCCTGAAGTGTTAAATCATTCTGGGTGCCTCCGGACAAGCAGGGACATTTGTTTCCCCAGGGACAAGTAGCAGCAGCTTCTTGTCTTGTGCTGCTGTTACTTGTCTGCAGGGGAATACCGATGCCAGGTTTTCTAAGAAAATATATATTAAAGCAAGTTATAAGGTATGCTGATTTATCATTGAATTTTACAATACATTATCAATATATTATCTTCTGTAATGCAATGTAGGGTAAAATGAACATATATTTTGAAGCAGGAAAGAACTTATTTACTTGAAAGATGCTTATCAGAAGTAATTTGATTTAGCAATTATCACAAAAAATAAGTATGAAATAGCTGACTCATTTCCCCCACTTTTTCACAACATTATAACGGCAGCGCCACTTCTCCCTGCCTAAAAACATTAGCTTTAATGAGGTAGATAAATAACCATATCAGAGCTTTGTGCTTACTACTAGAAGACCTGGGGTTAAACATGACTCCAGTTCTTAGAGAGATAAATAGATATCTAATACTAGGGGAAAAAAAGCTTTTTTACGTATACAACCTCCCATAACCTTTTGTTTCTTTTTTTTTTAGATTAAATCAGAGAGAAAAAATAACCTTAATTAGATGCAACATGTTATATGTTTCTTAGTAATATACACCAGGTACTGGGATCAGTATAAAACAACATATTGACATGACATGTTCAGTTACTGAAAGAGTAACAATAGTTGACATGATCTTGTGTAAAAGTCTTTAAATTACTGATTACAGTATGTGTACAATAATGAATACAATAAGGAGAACAGTTCAAAGAGCAGAGACTATTAAGAGATGATTGTTTATATCATTGTATCCTCACTTTTATCTGGAAAAGAAATCAATATGGCATTGCACCTTTCTTACAGAAATTCCTTGAATGGTATTTGCATAGCATTTGAGGAACCACATAACTGGGAAGATGGAGTGTCAGGTATTGAGAGAGCTCCACTGGAAGCTCTCATTGCACCTTAAATTAAATGTGGTCAGCATCAGTCAGCTACTTGGTGCTCCCTGCCTTGGGATTGCACTTGAACTTTGAAGGGCAGTGGTGCACTTCTGTGGCTGGGAGCACCAATCAGTTGACCAGCACTCCCACGCAGCAGAGGACATGGGAATAAGGAGGCCAATACACTCCCCCAGCTGTGATCATCACTCAACTGACTGGCGCTCTTAGCTGTGTGAGAAACAAACACTTGACCTGCTCTTTGCCAGTACAAGGGTAGCCTGGGTTCAAGATCCTAGCTCCCCTGACACAGGCAATAGACTACAATTGGGATCTGCCCCTATTCTGACAATCATGCTTCCTGCTGCGCACATGGGGCATGGTGGGAGAAGCAATTGTTGAGATCACATATCAGATCTGATAGTGTCTTTAGCTGAATATCTTTCAGCAGCCTTAGGAAAGCAATGAGCTTGATTTAATTTCCTACAATGGTTTGATGATGGTGCAACTTCATTGAGTCCAGTGGTGCATCCCAGATTTGTATCAAAGTCAATGAGAGTGGAATCATGTGCGTCTGGGTCAGAATCTCATTTTTTGTACATCTAAGTGACCCTTACCAGTGAATACCATTTTCCAGATCTGACTCCATTAATTAAAGTAAACGTAAATTTCATAGAAAACTATTTCTTCCCGTAGGTAAGTTCATATGTGTTACTTAACCTTTTAACCTTTTCTTCTTTTCTTCTTTTTTGGTTTTGTACATCTTCCAGGGTGCTTTTCTCACAAGAGGTGTTATGGATATAGAGTTTCATTATATTACACTGACACCTGCAAGCACTAATCCTAAGCCTCCAAATGGGTTGTGACCCACCAACACAAATGTAGGTTACCACCCTTAAAAGGAGCTGCATGACTATAAATACAAGGGAAGAAGATTGATAGAAAATATATAATGCACTAATTAGCTTATTTTCCAAACATTTTTTCTTTTGTAATGAAAAAAATATTTTAATACTAGGTTCCTAGCCAGATTACTGGGAGAAGGAAATAGTGTTTCCTTATTTACTGTTTGAATGATGGTTTTTAGTCTTGGCTTTACTAGTAGATTCGTAGATTCGTAGACATTAGGGCTGGAAGGGACCTCGGCAGATCATCGAGTCCAGCCCCCTGCCCAAGGGCAGCAAGTCAGCAGGGGTCATAGGATCCCAGCAAGATAGGCATCCAAATGTCTCTTAAAGTCATTCAAAGTAGGTGCTTGAACCACCTCCGGCGGCAGTCTATTCCAGATCTTGGGGGCTCGGACAATAAAGAAGTTCTTCCTTATGTTCAGTCTGAAAGGGTCACAGAGGAATTTGTGACCATTCGATCTGGTCATCCTTTGGAGTGCTGTGGTGAACAGACATTCCCCCAGATCCTGGTGGTCACCCCGATAAACTTATAAGTGGCCACCAGATCACCCCTGAGCCTGTGCTTTTCCAGGCTGAAGAGTCCCATGTAATAGTATTAGTGAAGAAGAGAGGAAGAAGGGGCAAAAAATCTGTGAGAGTAGAAGGCTAAAACAGACTTGCAAAAGAAAACAGTTGAAAAAAGAATAATGCATTAACCTACTTTGAGAACAGTATAACCATTATTTGTCAGGCCCTTATTAAATCTTTATCATTGTTTTCTCCACTTTTATGAATGAACAATAGGACAGAAATCAATATTAAGGTCTGTTGTGTGCAGAGTAAGAACGTTTTATTTTAATTAACATGCATTTGTCCAACCATCCTAACAGGAGTTTATTCTTACCTAGAAGACGTACATCTTTTTTTCCCCATAAAATCTGCTCCCTCCAGCTTAATTTTGTAATTAATATAGTACCTTATGACACATCCTAATCACAATCCTAAGCCTCCACAAAAAGAAAAAAAGGAGACATGAGCTCAAGGATATGCTTTCTACATGCAGTGCCCAGGTCAGAATAGAAAATATCTTTATTTAGTAGCTTGCAGTGCCCAGGTCAGAATAGAAAATATCTTTATTTAGTAGCTTACTCCATTGGAGCCATGATACATAAAATTCTGTCAAATAAACCACCCAACTTGCAAGAGGAGACTGCTGTCAGATAAAGTTTATTGTTTGTCACATCAGCTTTCACATTCAACATCTTTAAGGCAGAACTTTTCAGAATCACAATAAAGCTTTTGTGAGTACAAGCTATAAATAACAATTTGATATGAAAAATCAACAGTTTCCAAAAGTGATAAAAAAAAAATTCTTCCCAATTGTTTGAAGATATAAGGCAACAGCAGGAACACTAACCCAGTCCTTTCATTGGTCCTTGTCTGAAATTCATTCTGATTGCAATAGGCAGGAAACACAAATACAGTAGATTCATAGACTCATAGATGTTTGGGTCAGAAGGGACCTCAGCAGATCATGGAGTCAGGCCCCTAGCCCTGGGCAGGAAAGAATGCTGGGGTCAGATGACCCCAGCCAGGTGCTTATCCAGCCTCCTCTTAAGGACCCCCAAGGTAGAGGAGAGCATCACCTCCCTTGGAAGCCCATTCCAGATTCTGGCAACCCTTACCATAAAAAAGTTCTTCCTGATGTCTAACCTAAATCTGCTCTGCATCAGTTTGGGGCCGTTGTTCCTAGTTCCCTCTGATGAATTTGTAGGCAGCCACAAGATTGCCT
Source organism: Crocodylus porosus (assembly GCF_001723895.1). Lineage (NCBI taxonomy): Eukaryota > Metazoa > Chordata > Crocodylia > Crocodylidae > Crocodylus > Crocodylus porosus. The sequence continues at coordinate 38,615,171 of NW_017728948.1, forward strand.
CTCAGGCTTCTTTTGCAGAGGCTGAAGAGATTCAGGACCCTCCATCTTTCCTCGTAGGGCTTTGCCTGCAGGCTCCTACCCACCAGCGACATGTAGGGGGTGCACACAAGTGAACATGCACCCCCTGAGCTTGGCTGTGCACAACCTATGAAAAGGTGCCAATGACACTGTTGGTCATGTCTGCACGTGGTCACCACTTGCCCCCCCACCCCTCCCCGCTACTGACACCACTGGCGGCATCTGTGGCAGTCAGTGATTGCCGCTGGCTGCCACCAATGCTGCTGGTGGCATTTGCGAGTGATTGATGACCCCCTGGTCAGTGCTTGCCATCCCTCCCTCCCCCCACTGCTGACAGCTCTGGCAGCATCTGCAGGAGCTTCCCACTGCCATGCTCCTGCCACCGCCATGACCCCACCAGGTGCCATTTGGGGGCACATGTCATTCATGCCTGTAAACATATGAGTGGCCCTCCTCTGAACTCTCTCGAGGTTGTCCACATCCCTCTTTAATTGTGGCACCCAAAACTGGATGCAGTACTCCAACTGCAGCCTAACCAGTGCCACATGAAAGGGAAGTATCACCTCCCTGGACCTGTTTGTCATGCACCTGCTAATATATGATAAAGTGCGGTTAGCTTTACTGATCACTTTGTCATATTGATGATTTATGTTCATCTTGGTGTCAACAATGATTCTGAGATCCTTTTTCCACTGTTGTGCTGTGCAGAAGTTCCTCCCATAACCTGTAAGCGTGCTGGTGATTCCTTCTCCTGAGGTACAGCACCTTGTACTTGTCCTTGTTGAACTGCATCCTATTCTGTTCCACCCTCTTTTCCAACCTGACCAGATCCACCTGGATTCATTCCCTACCCTCTAGCACGTTAACTTTATCTCATTATTTGGTATCATCAGCGAAATTGGACAGAGTGCTTTCCACGCCATCAACCAAGTCACTGAGGTCCTGACCTGACTACTAAGAGTGCTCAAACAGTGGCTCTGCTATGACACGGGCCAGTTTCTTCAGCACCCTTGGATGAAGATCATCTGGGCCCACTGACTTTAACACGTCCAGCCCCTCCAAGTATCCCTTCACTAAGGAGTGTTCACTGCTACTCTAATGAAACCTTTTTAGGATTTTTTTATCCTTTATTATTTAATTTAAGCTTAGTATCAAATTAAATTTGACAAATGATTGAGTCCATAAAGCCTTTCCTATTTTGAAATAGATTATCTTTCCTTGCTTTTCAAATGGCAGATGTCAGGTCCAGTTTTTACCCTGGTCATAGTCTAGTGGAATCATTACAGTTATGGACAAACACACTTGATATCTATTCTGCCTTGGGAAAGGTCAAAACCCTGACAAAAGGTCTATGCGTGGTTTCTTATTGAATTCATGTTGAGGTTGAGTGAGCCACTTCCAACCCCATCTGTTTCATCCTTCTATATTATTATATGGTGCTGTTATGGTGGTAATGGAGTTATGACCCCATGAATGATCTCTGAAGCTGCCCATTCTCTGTTCTTGAAGTATCTCAGTGATCTCTCTCTGAGCTGACTTCCAGGATGAGTTTGAGACTCAGTTTACATTCCCTATTCTCAATGAACAGACATTCCATGTCAAGATACAATGCAGACTTTGCTGAAGAATGATCTGGAATGATCTTTACAAGTTTATTATAGTTTTTCTGCCTGTCTCTTTAAACCAAGAACTGAAGATAGGAAGAAAGAGGCTCCATTCTCAGTTTGAAAGTCTTATGAATGACTAATTGGGATCTTTAGGACAAGCCAGAAATGTTCTTTGAGTGTCTAAGGCTATGATTCCTGTTCAAGGCAAAGGAAGGAAAGCAGAGGCTTGGATTTTATCTCTCCTACCTAACTCTGATTGACATGATGCCATGCTTATTTCAGTGTTGACAGAGCAATTTCTTTCCATATTATTTA
>NW_017728948.1:38618525-38621413 GCF_001723895.1 Crocodylus porosus
TGCCCTTTGGGCAGGGGGCTGGGCTCGATGATCTCCCAAGGTCCCTTCCAGCCCTAATGTCTATGAAATCTATGAAATCTATTAAATCTATTATTATCATCAGAAACCCCCCCAAAAACCAGAATTTTTTTTTAAGAGCAAGTCCCTAGACTAAAAAGAGTGTTTCACTAGCCTGCTTTTCATTTGTAATGGGAGAATTGTGACAAGATTTCGCCAGGCATGTTCATGGAAGTGGCAACTGGAGAGAGACGCACAAATTGATTTGCATAAAAAGATACAAATAAAAATACATGAAACTAGGCTTCCTTAAGTTTTATTTTGTCCCTATAGCTGACCATTTATTTTCAAGGTTGAAGAGAGAAACTAGATTTTCCTGTGCCAGAGTATGTTATATGATGTCCTTTACAAACACGTCATTCATTCTGTAGAAACTAAGAACCAAGATAGTTAATTGTTACGGTTGTTCTTAGAACCATCAGAGAAAGATAAGCTATCCAATAGAAAAGAATGGCAGGTCAGGAAAAAATTAAAATCATTTTAGTTTTATAGTTTATAGGGGAAGAATTATGAGTCATCTGTATTATTCCAGTATTATGTTTGGGAAGTCCTTTGGTACAGTATAGCAATAGGCTCAGAAATGGAGAGACAGTCATGGACAGTGTCAATTTTTCTCTTCTGTAAATCCCTACATATTCAGTTGAATGTTTCATAAGAAAAAGGAGAAAGCTCTAGTGGATAAACAGAGAAGAAGAAATATCTCAAGATAATATTATCTTCAAATATTTCACAAAGAAAAGGTAAATAAAAATAAGGAGGTCTAAAAGTATAAATGCCTAACAATGATGAAGGAATGCATTATTTTGCATTAAAAAAGATTTTAAGATCAATTGAGTTTCTCCTGAAATATTCACGGTAATTATATTCAAGGCCATAATTTTGGTGAAGGTGAACTTAAAAACTTAATAACAATCCAAGATACACAGCAATGCATCAATTGACACAATCTAAAACAGTCTTAATCCCTTTGCAATTTCATAGTTTCTTTTTATAAGGGGGGTTGTGTAACTGGACAGGAAACCAGCTACAAATTTCTACCCCAGCTCTTAATATCGGAGCTGGAAATAAATGCATTCCCAAGTCTGGCAACAGCATCCTGCACTGCAAAACACAGACAGTAAGTGGTTAGTCAAGAGTTCTGCCTTTAATGTTGAAATGCATTACATGTAGAAACTGAAGTAGAGGAAGATCAATACCGCTAGCATCAGGACAATGAAAAGCCAAGTCAGCATCAAAAGTAAAGTCAAGTGCCAATTTGCCTTGCAGTTATGATGCTGTTTTGAAAAGAGAGGGATGGAAATTAGCATGGTATCTGCAGAGTGGTTGATAATCTTCATTTTAATGAGTGATGCATGTACAAGGAACAAATACATTTGCTGATTTTGAGATTTTTTTTTGTCAGGGTATTGTTATGGTTTTTCAGACTAGGTCTCTTAATATTTATACAATAGTTGTGCACTTTATTTTCATGAATTACATTTTGGATCAGCAATTTTAATGTAGATTTTCAAAGAAGAGAATGAACTACTATTTATACTTCAGTTCTTTAAAAATATTGAAGTTATGTCAGGTTAGACAGTGAAGCAAGAACACTGATATTCAGCTATTTACTAAATCAATGTACAAGGACCTAACAACTTTTGATATGGTAAACAAAACTAATGGCAAGTTCATGACATTTTATTTAATCTTTGGATTTGTACGTACATTTTAAATGCAGATGTCAGCAGTAGTTACCGTGGCAAGAAACTCTTTTTAGCTGTCTCAGTATTCTTTTTTCAGTGATTGGTGTTTGCATGACGGTTTCACTACAGAGCAGTTATCTCATTAGATTCCAGTGGAGCCTTTTTTGTTTGTTTTTTTTATATTCTCTAAGGTCAAACTAAGATTCAGTATTAAACAAATAGAAATTCTTTAAAAGTCTACTGGATATAATGCCAGAAGAGGTTGCTCTTCAGTTCACAAGACAAGAAAAGGTTAGGTACAAGGAAGGTGTTTGACACAAAAGGCCATATCCCTAATCAGTAATAGTTGAGAGTCCTGAGCACTTTCTCAGAGGCCTCAACACCTTAAAAGAATTAAGAATGAAATTTGATAAAACAATCACTGTTTCTATATTTGAAGACAATAAGGAAAGGGTGGGTTTCCCTTTTTTTCTTTGAAAAAACTTATCCCTCTTCTAGGTATGGATTTAGGGAGAGCACTCTAGTTAGGGAGGATTTTTAAGCTTGGGCCACAAAAAGATTTCCAAAACATAAATATTTTCTTAGAACAGAGTTGATTGCTGAAACTATCAGGTAGCTTTTAAGAAAGTCCTCTTGAGTAACCAACATCAGTAGGCTCTAACCAGAATCTTCCATTTGGTGCAACTGTTTTACATTGTCATACTGTTGGATATTTCAGGTGTAGGGACACGGGTGCTGTTCCAGGCTTCTGGGGCTGTCAGCAGTTTAAGTTAAGCAGCAATTAGGCAGCACAAAGCTGTCTGGGTACTAGCTATACACACAAAATAACTAAGAATGATGGAATATAAAGGTGATTTTTTTTCTTTAAACTTTCCTTCACTCCCTTACTTGCGCTGCAGTGTGCATTACTCAGCTATGGCAAAGCTCTAATCCACCTCCTCTTAGAAGGAATTCATTGTCCTGGATAAAGTAATATACATATAACTTGGATATAAAAAGCTCTTAATGAGGACCAGTTGGGCAAATACAGAAAATGATAAACCTACAAAAAAGGGAAAATTTCTGATGTAAACCTGAAAGCTTTAAAACAAATATTAAAGTCCTAAAGTTTGAAATAACTAGAGTGAAAGAAAGAAAATAAGGTTT
>NW_017728948.1:38639761-38644762 GCF_001723895.1 Crocodylus porosus
AATATTCGACCCTTGTAGAATATTCGATCCTTGTCGAATATTCAACCCACGCTGTTAATATTCGACTCGCGCTGTTAATATTTGACTTCTGGTATTTGATTCAACAGTTATTCGACCAGCTGCTATTAGACTCAACTTTCACTTTTCAAGGTTGAATATGTCGAATACTTGTTAAATCGAATATTAAGTCGAAGCTTTGCAGAGCCCTAGTTGTTATAGTTGTGATGGTTCAGGAAAGGTATGAGAGGCAATGATATTTTTATGATATATTTTGCTGGACCAACATATAGCTTGAAGATATGTCAAACATCTATGTCACGGGGAGCTTAAGTTCCTTTGAAAGTCATTTATTTTCTTTCATGTTCTGAAAGAAAATGATTGTATATTTTAAGTCTTCTATATTTATTCAAGCAGCCGCATACTGTAACTCCAGTCTTTCTAATGTATGCATGTAAATAGCAACTTAAAAATAAGCAGTCAACAACCTCATATCTTTGCTGATAAAAGTAACTATAATTCCAAACTCGGGATTCATTTTAAGTCAGCGTAACAAGTAAAGTGTAACATAAGACAGTGAAGAGCTGATTGCTTTTACCAGATGCCGATAGGACTTGTCATTTGGAAAATACCAAAATTCCAAGTTGCTTTCAGTCTATATTTTCTCACTTTTCTGCCTATATATCTATTACAAAGAACGCATTTTCCCTTAATTCCATGACTGGTAGAAAAGTAGTGTATAAACAACAAAGAAACAGAATTCATTTTGTTACAGTGATTTCTCTATATAGTATCTGACCAAAGTATTTGCAGTGGTAAAAAATGAATTTTACTCAATATAACTATGTTAGTAGTAATGAAGCAACAGTCACAAATTTAGGACACCATATACCTGCACATATGGCTACATATGGCAAATGGAAAAAATGTATTCTGGTCATTCCTAGATGTTTCAGTGTTGACTATCAGGTGCTCTAATTCATTTCTGCATGCCTAATTTTCATTTGTATGAAAATCCAGATAGAAATGAAAGTAATGTATTAGATGTATTGGAGAAAATGTTAAGTCAATTATACTTCTGCAAGATTTATAAGAACTAAAGTGAGTTTAAATTTGAATTGTCAAAGGAAATATTACATGCATTAACCACTCAGTAAAATCCATCATATGTACTTAATTATGTACTGGGTTTTGAACCACCATCTCCAAATCAGCGTAAAAAGAGTTTTCTTAAGCTACTGTTCATAGGCATTGCTGTGAATTATACATGTAAAAGTCTCTCTGTACTCAAAATTGAGGTCTTTCCAGAAAACCTTCTGTTCCTGTACTCTTGAAACCTTTCCCGGCAACATGTGTTATAACAAGACAGACATCAGCCTTTCACTATTAAACTAAACAACCATTACTAGTCATTTAAAGGGAAAATTGCCTGTTGGTGAAATTGATATTTGTTTTCCTTATTTTTGTAAAGGGTTACCAATTCTTTTTGCCATTTTGATACCAAAAATGAGATTACTAAAGAAAGGATTAAAAAATTAAAAAGAAAATGAACATCCTTCTGTCCTCCTCCAAGGAAAAAGGTATAGAGTCTGACTTTAATACACCATATATTAAAAAGAACCCCCCCCTCAAAACTATTGATGTGAAGCAACTACACCAACTGCACCCCAAATATATACAAATCATTTTCTGAACTAGCAGGTTTGTTTGCCTTGAATTCCTAGAGGAGACATACTCAAATAACTTAGTTTATTGTACCATTTGTGTATGTGTTCACTGGGGACTAAGCTAAAAAAATTACATCCAATTGCAATGTGTGCATTTTTGTTTTCTACTTGTAGGGATTAAATTAAGACAAACCAGGTTTGCTATTTCTACTGGAAGAACTGATAACTGCCTTTGGTACTAATGCTTTTTCTCACTGATTGTGTTTACCATCCCCCTGTTCTTTTATAAGAAAATATAACTATCTGTGTATAAAAATTGTTACTGTACATTCTGCCTTTTTAAAACATGTTAAGCAACCACTTATTATGATTTAATTTGCAGGAGTTCTGTGCCTAATAAGCTTTTTGTTTAAAATCCAAGCTCTGAGCTTTCTAAGAGCTACGTGGTCTACATGTAAAGTCTTTGCAAATAGCATCTGAATAACAGGCAAGAGCACACATTAGGAGCTGCCAGAATTGTGTTTGTTGTGGCTGCCCGGTTAGTTGCTGCTTGAACAGCTGAAGTAGAAACGTATTGATCGATTAGTGCCAGCTCAAACACGAAGTATGCCAACCTAAAGGGAAGTTAGAAATGAATGCAGAAATGGTCTGTAAGAAGTGTGTGTTTGTCATGGTAGAGGGGCAGGAAAGAGCCATTGATTATGTAGTCATGAAATAAATGTTTGGCTGTGTTTAATTTAGGTCACAAATACAGAAGCAGGTTGCTAATTTCAGGGAATCACTGTCAGATGATAGTGTTCCAGTTTTATGTGTTCTAATATAGAATAGTGGCTATATGAAATTGTGTTTTAATAAAGTATGCAGTTACCTAATATGGCAGGTGTATAAAATGCTGATAAAATTAAAATATGAACTTTTTTTGCAACGTAAAAATGGTGATAGTCAACTGCAAACACAAAGGGGCAGCTATTTCCGCCTCCCCCCCTTTAAATCAGTTGCTTTCAATGGTGTTACAGCATAGTTAACTAGGGACTGTAGCCCACACCATTCTTTATGTATGCAAAGGACATCCATCTAATTAAGTAGAATGCTTATTTGCCAACCATGGATTGAAAACTTACAATAGCATTTGTCACCACCAAGTATTGTTGTGTTGGGAAACTACTTGTCTGTTTTTATTTGCTTTAAAAAGAAAAGCAGCCAATTACTTTTTATTCAGAGCAATTGAATTTAATCAAACATACTGTATTATCCAGTATCGAAGAGAAAAAGTGTGTTATGTAGAAGAGAAAAGAATTAAATTTGGGAACTGGCAATAAAAAAATGTTAAGTTCTGCTGGTTTTGATGTAAGATATTTGAATCGATTTGTATATCTAAAATTGTTTGGACAGCATGCTGTTCAGAAATAAGCATTTGTAGTAAACAAATAAGGACATAGATATAAGAATGACATAATGTAGTTTGCAGGCCAAATGGTGATGGAAATACATCTCAGCTAGGTACAGACATTCAAAAAGCCCAAAAGAATCAATCTAAGTTATGTAGTTTTCTATAAATGGTGTAATTTAGATCAATAATGAACAGAATTCACTTTGCCCTTTGGTGAGGGGCACTAATCTTAGAATGATTTCTACCATTTTAAACCAGTCTTTGTGTGATGAACTTCTGTTCTGTATTGGGTATAGACCAGTTTTGTGTGCAAAACTTCTGTTCTATTACAGATATAAACCAGTTTCTGATCACTTATATGAGTAAAAGTGTAATGTCTGTACCTGGCCCTCATGTCTATATTTTTCTTTACATAAAGTAGCAGGGAGAAGCAGAAACATTATAACTATACATTATGAAATATGAAAGGTCCATTAACTGGCATACAATTTTTATAATTTTGTGGTACAGTTCCAAAACAAAAAATGTCATATGATGAAACTGAGAGACTACACTGTATAATTAGAAAAAAAGTCCCATAATACCAAGAAGTGATATTCAGATTGCCTTTGATAATATATATGCCACTTGGAGAAAGGTTAATACCACCTCAGATAGAAAGAGGAACATCAGTCTTAGTGATAAAAAATTTCAATATACTATTCCTCAGGGTCAGCAGCTATTGAATTGTCCAACTTTGGTCATATTTCCAATCTTTTCCTTTTTGCTTCAAGTTTTAGAATGTATTTGCATAGAATGTATTACTAAGTCAACTTATATATCATTCTGGTTGGACACGTCAACTCATGCAGAATGGCACAGAGCTTTTAGACGTAGATAGTTGTCCAGAGGATAACAATATATTACAGTAATGGAAGGTAAAGGAAATATATTAATAAAGAACCCAAGGAAATAATAGAACTATTTATTCTGGGTTTCATGGAAGAAGTCAGTTTTCAGAAGATAAGATTTGTGGTTTGATGCAACAGGGTAGCATGGGGAGTGTACATGTGAGAAAAAATGGAGAAATCACAGCTAACATTGCAAAGGAAGTGACGGAGGAACAGACAACAAACTAAGAGGCAAAACAGAACAGTGAAGGGGATCTATATAAAACCTAAAATAAGTAGACATACTATATTAAATGCCTTTCATATTATATTTACACTGAACTTGTTTTATCATAATTTAACATGCTGGTAAAGCAATATGCTGGGAAACTATGTCAGTTTCAGAAAATTAGATTTTTCTAGTGCTTTAACATTATTTTTAGGTGCTTGGTTATGAGAAATACTAAGTACAGGGGATACTAAGTACAGGTGCTTGGTTATGACAGATACTAAGTGCAGCTTGGTTGCAATGGCTGTTTCAGAGACAGATGGGATAAGCAAAGTACTTGACCTACTCTAAGCTGTAAATGCCTTTGGGTACTTCAGTTTTATGGAACTGGCCTTGGCCCAATTCTCCAAGAGTCTAAAGAGGACAAAATTGATATCAGTCAGCATCTAGTAATTAACTTCACAAGAAAAAGCAATGGATTAAAATGGAGGACTAGCTGATATAAGCAGTGTAAAAGAACTTTTTACAACACATGGCTGTAAATCCACTTATAAAGGAACAATTCATTTTTGAATTGGAACACAGTCCATAAAGAAGTTCCATGACAGACTGTGAGAGTTCTTTGTGTATAACTCTCATATTTTAGAAAATAATCTGTGTTAATAGTTAAAGAGTTTTGGAATAGAGCATAAAATAAAACCTGTTTTTAGAGGTTGCTTCACTAATTTGTTTGAGGAAGGCAATATCCCTGATCTAATACACTTGCATTTCTCCAATGTGTTTGTTTTAGTGGGGGGTTCTCTCAGGATCAGATCTTGGTTCAAATCTATTCAACATATTTATCCAAGT
>NW_017728948.1:38645642-38647218 GCF_001723895.1 Crocodylus porosus
CCTATGACCCCAGCTGACTTCCTGCCCTTTGGTCAGGGGGCTGGACTCGATGATCTCCCGAGGTCCCTTCCAGCCCTGATGTCTATGAAATCTATTAAATCTATTACCCATCTTTAAGAAAGGGGAGAAGGAGAATCCAGGGAATTACAGACCAATCATTCTGACTTCAATACCAGGAAAGACTGGAACATGTCATCAAGTAGTTTCTAAGCACTTGGAGGAGAATGAAGTGTACAGTGCTATCCAGACATGGATTCTTCAAGAACAAGTCATGCCTGACCAACCTGATTTCTTTCTATGACAGGGAAACAAGCTTGGGTGGATGTGGGGAGAACAGTGGACATGCTTAAGCAAGTTTTTAAAGAATGTCTGCCATAATGTTATCATTAGGAAACTAAGAAAATACATTCTACAGTACTGTAAAGTAGATACAAAACTGGTTGGATAATTGTGCTCAAAGAGTAATCATCAATAGCTCAAATCTTCTTCTTGTGTCTCTACACCATATTTGACCATTTTGTTATGTGTGCTTGTACTCATTTATTGTTCTTGTAACCTCCCATGCATATTTTTCAATGACCAGTGCACTGCTGGCCCGGAGAGTGAATATTCATTCTCCAGTGTGTAGTCAGCCTGCTGGCTAGGGCATCTGTGTGAGTGCTGTAAGTTCTCTTCTGCCACATCTTGGATGTTGCATGAAAAAATAGAGAGGCTGATCTTCTTTACCTTTGTATAGCCTTCTCACAGAATTTGCAATAGTTTCTTCCTGGTGCTGTCGTGAAGGTCTATGCAATCCTCCATGCCAGTAAATTTCCCCCTCTACTTGGGAGGTTAAAAGTCCTTCTCAAGATGCTATTCATATACTGAAGCTAGAGAATTTCAGCTTTCTTTCCTCAGTGTTCAACCCCAATACTCATGGCTACAGTGTGTTGCCTGTAGGTTGTCCTGGCCTGTCTCTAGTAGTCATCATCGCTGAAGCCCAGTCTCGACCCTCCAGAAATTGATCTGGCTCCTCCAAGCCAGTTCTGATGAGAACTGCTTGCTGCTGCATTTCCCAGCATTCACCCCTGCCAAGGCAGGTCTTCCAGCATGTGGCTACCGCGGAGCCACTATCTCCACTTTTGGTCCCCTTCCACACTGTGTCCAGGCATGTTTTGAACTTTGCCAACACATTCTTCCCCTCCCACTGGGCCCAGGAGGTTCCTCTTAGCCAGGCTTGTCCTGGGGTCAGCATTCCCAGATATGCCTGGTGTGCTTCCAGGTTGCCATTGGGGAGCCTCAGCCCAACTGCTACCACAGCCAATTGAGCACCACCGCCACAATACTTTGTGACATTTTTCATTGCACGTATGGCTTCAAGCAGTGGGTATTGCATTAAGTGTTGCAATAATCTGAGGTTCTGTGCTGAAGTCACAGGCGGTTGAAGCAATGCTATAGTCCCACTTCTTCATTAGTGCTTTGGAGCATCTAACTTCAGTGCATAGATGGTTGAGTCATTGTCAACTTTGCTATGGTTCCTCAGGTGGTAAATCTTGGGCTGCTGGAATATCCATTTTTTTCACTGTCAGGTTTTTCA
>NW_017728948.1:38648006-38649154 GCF_001723895.1 Crocodylus porosus
TTGTTTGGGGTTTACGTGTTTATCCAGGTGTGGGTCAAGCTGGTTCAGCATGAGCCATTCATAGTTTCTATATATGGCATAGCAGAGAGATAGGTCTGAAGCTCTTTGGGTCAGATGGATCTTTCCCTGGCTTTAGAAGCACCAGTACCTAATCATGTTGCCATATCTTTGGGATTTTGGAGTGACTGTGCATGAGTTGTATACACAGAGGAACCATTCCTGAGTTTGGGTATTTGTTTGTTTTGTGCAGTAAGTATGTCATCAAGGCCAGCTGTTTCCCCAGTCTTCAGTGTGTTAATACCAACATACAGTTCCATCATTCAGAAGAGGCTTGTAAAACCCAGGTCTTTTGGGTACTTGTGCCTTTCCAGCCTGAAGTATTTTTTGTTTGTTTTTCGTGTTGGAGCTGGTGACATTATGATGTTGGTCTCCCTTTCACAGGTCATTGCTTAGTTTATGTATTGTTTCCCCTGCCTTTTTACAATTATGCTTCATATAAGTTGACTGAGTGAGGGTCTGCAAGGATTTCCTACATTTTTCTGTGATAGGTGACATAAGCTTCTTACCTGTATTGACAGTATTTGCAGAAAAACAGTCTAGTTCAAACTGTTGCCTATAATCTTTGTATAGGCCAGTAGTTTGCAGAGTGAGACATGGGATGGAATTAATTTGACAGCCCTGCAGGATGTTCTTCCTTTGCAGATTTCTGTGCAGATTTCTGTACAGCTTTTATGAATTGGTCATAGTTTTCAGGCAATGCTTTGATGGTTTTGACTGTGGCATCAAGGTATTCTGAAAAGCCTTTCCAGTTTGCCTTTGCAAGGTTGAATGTTGGTGAAATGGCACTGTTATTCAGGTGTTAATATGGCTTTGATCTGATTGCCAATTGCTCAGTATTGGGAATGTGGGGATAGGGTGTAATCTAATAACATTTTATTACTTTGTCCAGTGATGGTGTTGCTGTTGAATATAAGGTCTGGGTTGTATCCCTGTTTCCAGTGGCTGCTATTGAATGATTTAGGTAGGTTTGGGTTATGGACCAGACTTAGCTGGTATGCTTCCAACCAAGCTTCTGCTACTTCACCATCTTTATTGGTCGTATTGTAGCTCCAATGCATGCTGAGGCTCTTAAAGTCACCAGTGATCAT
>NW_017728948.1:38649324-38666063 GCF_001723895.1 Crocodylus porosus
AGCACTTCCAGATTGATTGTGTGCTCTTTCAATCACCATAAACTTTCTAGGTATAAATGACAGTTATTATGAGGCCCTCAGTATGTCTCTTGTAGGCCCAAGGCATTGTGCTTGACTTTTTTATGTATATTTGCAATCACTTCTTTTTTTGCCATTGAAAACCCTTTGAAGTTTGTGGACAGTACTGTCAATGCTGGCCCTGAAGAGGGCTTGTATCTATCTTGGTAACAAGGCATCATGATTGATTATAGTTTATCAATTTGAAAGAGCAAAATTGTGTTTTGGAGTGTTAGCAGAATTTGTAGGTATTACCTGACAGGGGTTGTGATGTGAATACTTCTGCTGTGACTCTTTGTCTAACTGGGAGGAGTTATCAAATGGGGTCCTCAATCTGGTATTGTTTAATGTTTACATGAATGATTTGGAAGATAGGATTGAGCAAATTTGTGGATGAAACCAAGTTCAGTGGAATATAGGATTAGGATTCAAATTGAATTTGATAAACTGGAAAAATGGCATGAAATGGACTGAAGAAAGTTCAGCAAGAACAAATCCTGCTGAAAGCCCTCCTAGAGTCCTGCATTTGGGATGTAACAGCTGCATGCAGAAATACACAAGGGGATGACTGGTTAGATTGCGGTGCTGCAGAAAATGTCTTTGGAGTTGCAGCAAACTGTAAGATGAATTTGAGCCAATAATGTCCTCTTGTTACAAAGGAAGTCAATATCATACCAAGATGTATTCATTGGACTGTCACTTACAAGTCAAGAGAAGTGATTTTTTTCACTCTCTTGAACACTGGTGAGTCCTCAACCTAAGTATATTTTCAGTTTTGAGCACCATAGTTCAGAAGAGGTGTGGACAGATTAGAAAGAGTCTAGCAGTTAACAACTAAAAGGACAAGAGGTCTGAGAAACATGATTAATGAGGAGAGATTAAAAAATCGAGATTAGTTAGGCTGGAGAAAATAAGACTGAAGGTGTATTTGATAAGTCTTCAAACACATGGAGAATGTCCATTAAGAGGATGGTGATAGATTTTCTGTGAACACAGAGGGCAGAACAAGAAGCAGTGATCATGGATTGAACAAGGGAAACGGGTTGGATATTAGGAAGAATTTTTCTTATTGTGAGGATGATTAAGTACTGGAATAGAATACCTAGAGAGGTTATGTAATCTCTGTCTTCAGACTTCTTACGTCATATTGGACAAACCCTTCCCCTGGATGATTTAGACAACTCTAGACCTCCTGAGGTCCCTTCTAGCTCTACTTTTCTATGGAAATATATAGTAGATACATTTTCAAATATATTTTAGCCAAATATCAAGTTATTCTTATGGAATCAAAAATGTAGTTTATATCTACCAGATAGATTATTATCTTGGAAAGCAATGACCCTAGAATATGACTTTGGATGTTATTCTAAGTAATCCTCTCATTCTAAACAAACAATGCATTGCTGTTGCAGAAAAATAGTTAATGAGTTTCTATGTTTTATGAAAAAAGTGCATATAATATAGGAGAGAAGGTATCTTATATCTATACTCAGCTTTAATAAAACTGGTACTAAAATACTGGCATCATAATGATATGTACACTTGTTAAAAAAAGAATGAAAAATTGGAGAAAGTTAAAGGAGGGCCACATGAAATGATCATGGGTCTAGAAAACAAGCTTGTCATTGAGGGTTAATTAGCTCAATCTATTTAATTTACTAAAGATAATGCCAAAAGGTAACTTAATCATATGGGGGAAAAGATTTTCAGTTGCAGACAAGATCCAATGTGTAGAAGTTGAAGGTTGACACATTCAGAAATGAAAAACTAGGACATGTTTTCTAGCAGCAATGGTGATGCTATGGAATTGTTATTGTTTGTTATCTTAAAAACAAGATTAGGCATCTTTTCAAAAGTCATGGTTTATCTTGCATCTGGAAAACATCTTATGGCCAGTGTATTTATGAGGAATGGCTAGATGACCACTGAGTTCCCTACTGGCTTTAATGTCTTTGAATATTTCTGCTAAATACATTTCTTTCTTTTAGTATTTTTAATTAAATAAATAATGACATTTTAATACAGAAAGTAAACAAATTAGTGAAAGTTATGGAGGCCTAAATACTGAATAATATTATTCATTAATCTCTTATACAATATGAAGAGTTAAAGCAAAACATTTTTAATGTAATATGCCTAGTGCTTAAACAGACTGATAAGAAACATGAAATGAAGGTCAGCCTAGTTAGACTACTTCTAATGGTCTGCTAACCCATGTTTAATCATACTAGTTAGTGAAACATTGATTAGTGTTATGAGTCTAGCAATGAACAGATAACAAGGGCATGAGTGTGAGAGAAACAGAGTAGGTGCTTTGCATGATCTGCATCAGTCATGTTAGAGATTCGCTTAGAGGACTTCTAGGTCACTGGCACTAGTGCATGTTATTGGTTCTGAGAAGAAGAGTTAGTCAAACAAATGGCTAATATTCTCTGTGTTACTTTTAGATCATGTTAATAAGTGACAGACAGTCATTATGTGCTCCCTACTATCACCTCTTAGAAATATATGCAAGGTTTTCATTTGTGCAATAATGGAAACTAGCAGACTTGAAATGCAACTAGAAACAAAATGTTAAGTCTTTCTGTTCACACTGACAAATCTAGAATCAGTTGTCATCTTACATTTACTTTAAAAGACTTTAAGGGATATTGAAAATTTTCCAAGAGGAACTGATGGCTCTGGATTTTAAACTATTAATCCTGTGAGAACAAGGTGATGATGAGATGAATTTGAATAATTTGCAGAACAAAGGGATGTATCAATACACTCAACCACATTTTGATTTAAATGAAATCAAAGATGCCACTGTAAAGCATTTATATATATAATATGTGTGTGTGTGTGTCTGTCTGAACCATTAGCCTAGAGAAAATATTAATAGCCTTCATAGTTCAATATTTAGTACTTGCTTTGGAATTTAATTGGTCAATTAAAAAGCAGAAGAGAGACCTTGTCTTTCAAATTGAGGAAGGATTGCCATTTCTCATGCCCCAGCTAAAACCAGGGACCTTTTGTGCATGAGACAACTTTGAACATAGATCTGTTGGTTGAATTTCTGGTATGCTGTATCTGAGTTACTGATTGCAGCTTTAGTCATCAAATCTCTTCCTTAGCTCTGCTCTCACTAAGATACCACATTATGTTTCTATTCATTTTATTTCTCTTGCAACAAGGCAATAAACCTTGCCATTTTATTGACTGTTTGTGACCCTGGGGATTTTAATTGTAACTTTTGGCTTGATACTACCAACCTAGATTTAAAAAAATAAACAAAAGTCAGTACTTTAAGTCCCAGTAAATATTTATAATTAAAAAAAATAACAGAATAAAGTCAACTGTCATGAATTATGTTTTCCTTAAATGTGCTAAAACACAATAAGATGGATATCACTTAATCACTCTGCTACAGAGACTTATATTGACTACAAGCAGAAGCTTATAAGAAACATACTTTGATATCGAGACGTTAAAAGTATTAAAAAGCATGGATTGTTCATACATAAATGAGCAGGTTTGAAACTCTCTGCTTTTTGTTTGAACCTTCATTTGCCCTTTGTAATTATTCCCTGTGTATCTGGCTCTACCAACAGACTGAAAAATCAAAGTATATATTTATTATATTTTAGAAAATGATCTCTCTTTTTCAACATGCATTCCTTCCTCAAATTTCAGATGGTTGATAAAGCTAGAAATTAAATGTATTTTGTCAATAAAGGATTAATATTTTCTTACTAAATTTAACTTCATGACAGGCGATATTTGAGTTCTTGACAATAGCTAATGATCAGCAATTTAGTTCAGATTGCTTTTATGAGGTACTGCTTTTTCTTGAACAATGCCATTTATATATATCTGTTACAGGCTATGAGGTCTTATGATATCCTGGATTCTAAACATACGAGGAAGAGTACCTCTGATATTTATAGCCCTTAAAATAAACTGTTTCAATTTTCCCCAAAATTGCTTCCTGTAAAGAAGAACCACATAATTAAAAGGAGTGACTAGGATAGGATTGTAATGCAAGTATTTTGATGCATTTGGTGGATTTTCTTGAAATAAAGTGACTGGTAGTTATTACTGATACTTTTCATTCTAACCAGAATTTGCATAACAGCATTAATTAGTTTGTCTGTATTCCATTTTGAAAATGCCAACAAATATTAAGCATGAAGGAGGTAATTATACTATTTGGGATAATAGTCAGGTTTACAGTCTGGAATAGCAATTCAAAACACTACATAAATATCATTATAATTGCTTAGATGTTGTTTAGACTAAAGCTGTTTCCCTTTTAAACTTTGCTTTAAAGCTTCCTTTTTTTATAAGTAGGCATAGTATTACAAGCATGAATGCCTCTTTTATGTTTTTTTTAACCTTCCTTTGTTGTCCTTCTTAAAAACAAAACAAAACCCTTAATTGAAAATATACAACTTGAACAGAAGGAGTAACTTCAGAGAAGTATGACAGTGGGTGCGTCTACACATGACACTACATTACTGTAATGATGCACTATGGCAGCATAGCTTGTCACCACAACACCATTGTATTGGCAGGCACAGACCATGATGCTGATGTTATGTCACCTTAGTGATGAGCTACCTTACTATAGGACATCCCTATGGTGACATAGCTGCTAAAAATAACCATGCACCTGCAAGATGGCACAGTAATGGCTGTTACTGCACCATCATTTAGTACTGCCTAGTAGAGGTGCCCACTGAGTAGAATACAGCTGAAAGTATGGTCAACTTTGAAGACCAACAATATTTGCTGAAATAGGATGCCTTGTTCAGCAAATTAGAACTGCGCTCCTTTTTTGTTCCATGGACTTTAATGTTTTATATAACGTTAAAATCTGCTTGCCTATAGATAGGTAGATAATCTACAATTTTGAATAGGGTGTATATTTTTGGGAAAAAAATGTTAATGCATAATCCCGGTGTTAACTTTGAATCTGTGAATCTGTGATAGATTAATTTCACCCATAGATTATATATATATATATATACACACACACACATACACACATAGATATATATATAAAGTTTAACATTATTCCACACTGCAGTTGTATTTCCATTGTAAACCCAATTTAACCCTCTATTATTTTCACCCATCAGCTCAGAAGCAACAAAGCTGGGTCTGGTCCAGTCATTTTGTTTTTATGCTCAAATTTTCTCATAGTGTTTGTCTACAGCCCCTTGGATTTTATCGGCATCACCTGCACTTCTAAGGTAGTCTTGTCTTAAAGTGCTAGTCAGGCTCAGGACTGTTTAACTTCCAATATGACAAGTTCAGATGTATTCATCCTGGCTTGCCTGCACAATTTTGCACCTCCTTTGCTCTAAAGCCTATAAATAAATAGTATCAGCTTCAAAACTGAGAGGTGAGGCTCGTGGACTTTACTCTGGAAAACTACAGGAAATTAAATCAGAAAATTAAAATGTAAAAAGAGCAGACTTGGTGTCTTTTTTCCCTACTTCTCAAGACCCCTTGTAACTAATATAAATCTACATTTTTTATTTGCCCCCATTTTCTATTTTTTTTAAATTGTTTTAGCAGTCATGTTCTTAAAAAACAAATGAAGGAGAATTCATCAAATATAGCATCAGCCTTCTTTCACATAGATTAGATTTTTTTCTGGTGAATATCATTCAGAATCTTGGACATGGGAATCATCTGCGTATATGGAGGCTATTTATTGTTGATCCGCCATATTACAGAGGCAAATTTAGAGTTCTAGAATTTGGTAAAACTCCCTTAGTTATAGTAGGCAAAATGTAAAACATACAAAGAAAAAAACTGAGAGACCTGTGTTCACTCAAAACTCCCAAGTGAAATCCTAACACCTGATTCTGAGCTCATATACATAGTTTTTAGATGTGGATGTGGAATTTCACTGGATTTAGCAGAGTTAATTTTAGTTTCCAGTTCTTTTCTCTGGGGAGATAAAAATTGGACAATACATTTGTAAAATAAAATTGGACCCTAGGTAACCAAAACATTTGGGTTTTTTTAGAAATTTAAATGAAGTTTAGATCGACTAGATTTCTAAATCCTTTGTTCTAATGATTTAGTACATCTTATCAAGTTGTGCTTTAGGTATATATTGCCTTTCCCCGGAAGACGAATTAGGTCACCCTGCTCCAGTGACAAAGTCTCTCAGAACTTTATTAAAAGAATGGTTGCTCAGATCATACATTGGCCAGATTATTCTTCACCAGTGAAACTGAGGCCTTAAAATATGTCAGAATGCAGAAGAAAGTTGTCAAAATATGGATGATTATAAATATTTAAAAAGCTCTCTTCTGTAGAATCAAAGCAAAATTGCCTACAGCTAAATAAAATCTTATAAAGTAAGAAAGAATAACTTAATCTAAAGTATCAGTCACCACATAAATTAAATTATACTTCATTTTTTGCAGTACTAACAAAGATTTTCCCCTAGAAATAGGCTTTTTGTATAAAATTGCTGCAAATTAAAGCTTTACATGATTAAATATGTGTTAAATGCTAACAATTAGAATAGCTTCATTTTACAACATAATAAATTGCTAAGTATTTGCTGCTAGTTTGTTACCCTAACAGAAGATATCATTGCTATGAAATCAAATCAAATCAGAATGGTTTCAACTATAGAAAATATATTTTCTCTGTTTTAGTTTCAATTGATGGCAATATATACTATATTAAATGGAGAGAATCACTGCTAGTGAAAGACAAAAATGTTTAATCTATTGGAACATTAATTGGTACAGTACTTCTCCAGTGATTTGATGAAACACGACTTCCTCACTTTTATGACTGATGCCATGTTCTCAACATACTTAAGTTTAAAAGTTATTGGAAGTAATGTCTTTTTTGGAGGTATTGTCCAGAATTCTGTAGCAGAAGCAACAAGACATACATACTTATTCCCATAGATGACCTAAATGTTGAGTTATCAATTTACTTAGGAATTTAATGTTACATGATAAAAGAGTTGAACAAATCTTTACTTTCATTTGACAGTTATTTGGACCATATCTGCACTCTACTAGTGTTATCTGTAGGCAGATCAGAGCTGTTCACTTCTACAATAAATCAAGGACGTAACATATCGATGTTAAGTATTATATGATACCATAAAACAGTGAACTATGTCAAGTATCAAATCAAATGTATATAGCAGAATTTATCTGATGTGGATGATTGGCATCTGAGCAAAGTATGTAGGGAATGAGAGTAAAATTCCACTTATTAAGTATGATCCTTACAGGAAAATAAGGAAAAGCTGTCTTTCAAGGACTTTGCTTGAAGCATGAAAATTGTTAAAGGCATCCTAATTTAGCCAGTTCACAAAGCTATCTGTGATGGCAGGAAAAGACTCTTTCTTGAAATGGATGCCTCAGTCTCTTTCCCCCAGTAGCTATTCTGAGTCTTTTGTCTATTTATATTCATTATTGTTGCTGTAAGAACAGTGCTGTTTTTCATTACTTCATTGGCATGAGATACGCTGATTCAGTTTTGCTGTCAGTTCTGACCTCTTTCCATACCTCCCCCACTTTCAATGATTAAAAACATTAAAAAAAGAAGAAATAAATAAAGACACATCATAGCATGTTTCTGTAGCAATGCAAAATGTTTAACAGCACTCAAGATAAATGAAATTGGGGTACACAGTATAAATTTGATACGTTAATGAATGCTTTGTAAAAAATAATTTAGTTTTTTATGTTATCATATGGCCAGTACGTTTTTACATACCTTAAGTATAATTTGCAAACTTGAATGCAAACAGAATAGCCTTATCGAAACTAAAGATTCTCACAATAGTATCTGAAGCAGCACACTGAAGAACAAAACAAAACTAATATAAATATTAACATGATAAATTTATTGTAAAGGGGTTCTTTATATATATAATATGAGCCCCCGCTCCCAAATGTACAAACAGTTTCCAGGCTTCCGGGTCTTTGGTTTTAAAAATCCATAAATTGATAAAATTAATCCATTAAAAAGTGTTTCTGCATCTCTTCTGTTTGGCATTGGTCTGATTTTTGAGCCCTGGTCTCAAGATAGGAAAATTAAGTTATCTAATTAATAATCATTCTAATAAGGTATAAAATAATATAAAACACATTTTTTTCAAATGGTTTTCTTTTTAAATATTCATAGTTTGGATCAAAAATATTTTTAAAACACTTGAATGAGAGTCATCTGATTTAACAAGCTTAGTAAAGCATCTAGTAATACACATTCCATCAGCACCAATACAGTTTCCTTCCATGTTATACTGTTTACTATGGTATTATTCAGTTTCCTTCTAAACAGACTTTCTCTCTGAGATGATTTGCTTACATAGAAGAACTAAGTATGGCTGACAACTGTTCTTTGTCACATGGGAACTAAATATGTAGGCCCTGGAACATCTGAAGACCATGACCTATGAGTTAGAGTTAATGAACAGAAATGATGATAATGACAATGTTGATGATAGCTTTTCCAAACACTATTCTGTTCAATAAATAGTGAAAAGTTCAGGTGACTGATTGTTAGAAATGGAGTATTTTTGCCTTGGGGTCACTGCTTCAAATCTGATATAGATGGTAAAGACCAATAAATAGTTGGACCATATGATGTTTATTTAGTGGATCATATGAAATAAACTAGTTATGGTCTAATGACTATTATAACTATTATACCACTGTTTACATTTGCAAAAACCTTTATGCCAAATGATTATCATAACAGAGACCCATGGACTGAACCACTAAGAATTGAGTTTCCTCTCTGTATATAACCTTTCTAAAACAATTTATGTTGAGTTCTGGAAGGCTGGTGAAACTAAAGCTGAAGTAGAGTGTTAAAGAAAGTGTTTGCTTGAGTAGGTGTTATATGATGAGTGATGAATAGTGGTGGGTGACTAACAGAGATGAGATTTTAAATTATATCATCCCAATTAAAGACTATGTTCTGAAACACTGAATGATATGGACCTTTTATAGGTTGAAATTAAAACATATTGCATGCAATTTAGCGATATATTAGCGAAACATGTTAGTTAACAAAATTTAGCAAGATAGCAAGTTAAAGAGTGCTGACACTTATAGGCAAAATACTGATAACCCAAATTATTTTGTCTAAAATCCAGTATTCATCAAAATAGAGGGAACTACCCTGGGTGTATCTGGGGAGTGGAGATGTGCAGTGGTACAGTAGCAACCCCCTTTGGCTGTACCACATAAGTGTGCTCTCAGAGCAGGGGATGGTCAGAGCCACTAGTTTCATGTGGTTCTGGATCCGAGGGGATGAGTAATGTTACCTTTCATTCTTCTCTTTTCCTTGCCACAGAATTCAGTGGGGAGAATGAGAGGCTGGGCAAAGAGCAGCAGCACTCACCTTTTGGGTTTCAGAGCCACATGGAAGTCATGGTTTTAAACAGACCCCACCCAATCAGCTGGTGAGCTCTGAGCTCACTGCTCACGGGACATTAAAAAAACCTGAGCTTGAATTGATTCAATCTTTGTAGGTTAGTTTAACCTAGCTAGGCTGAACTGGTTTGAAACCAGACAGACATTCTATCTGGACTGAGGAAATTTAGGCACATGCCTGCAGTGGCTCAGGCTAGAAGTCAGGGGACATGAGAGCAGCCCTCCCTTCCCTTCCAGAGAGCTCAGCTGCGGGGTGGCGGGGCAGAGAGGCTTAGCCAGGCCCCAGCAAGAGGCTATGATTAGGGAGGGGTGGAAACCCAAACCCTGCCTGCGGCGTCCCAGGTTTTTTCCTACTGGCTGCTTAAGGGGAGTGTTGCCAGCCCCCAGCCCTGGACTAGCACTCTGAAACAAGGTGGCGGGGAGAAGTGTGGAAGGAGTGCAGTAGATGATACAGAGCATTTCCGTTTCCCTCCCTGCTTTGTCATAGTGTCTCCAGTAAACTGACAGCTAAGGGCTGATAGTGATAACAGTCTTTGTCACCTAATTAGCAAAACAATGGCCTCTCTCCATGACTTCAGACTTCTTAAACAGCTTACTGGCTGTTGATTAGCTCCAGACAGCCCTAAGCAGTCAATGTTCTGTCTGCGTGCCCCAGTGAAATTGGAGAGAGACACACAGAGACACCTTTTGGTTTTAGTTAGCATACCACATACCTAGGGTCTGTAGGGCTGGAGTCCCTGCTGTAGGAAATGATAAGCGGGGGGGGGGGTTTCCTGCTTGAGCAGCGAGGGCAGGGGGAAGCCAGGCAGACCCTGCTGGGTCTGCAGTCTCTGCTGGAGCCTTACACAGCATTAGCTAGCATACCACACGCTGGCTATGTTCTGCGTTGTGACAGAGGAGGATGAGATCCCTGCTTAAACAGTGAGCGATGAGGGGAGAAAGGGAGGGGAGCTCAGGGAAACTGAAGACCTGCTGTGCCTGCAAGTCTGCCAGAGCTCTGGCCAGCAAGCAGAGGGGAGGGGCCAGCCCTGCTGTGGAGCACAGAGCCCTGCCCAGCCCAGAGAACATGCTGGGATGCTGGGGGACTCTGATTTACTTAAACCAGCAAGGGGTCAATATCAGTTAAGTCTGATATTGCATTCAACCAGGTTTATTGAAAACCAGTTTCAGCCATTTTCAAACTGGTTTATGTGCACTGAATGTCTGTTTTGTTACAGGTTTAAACCAGTTTCTGATTACTTAAGCTGGTTTATGGGTAATGTTTGTCCCTAGCCATGGAGCTCCAGCAGGAGCCCATGCTTTCCAAACAGTGAAGTCAGAGCTCACTGTACACGCAGAGCATAACCAAAGCAGGTGTGGCCACACACTCCTTGCTCCATTCCTGGATCTGCTTTTAGGATCTACTACTCAATATTGAGTTTGATTAGCAGCACTGTACTTCTGAGTTTTGTCAGTAAAACAAAAGGATGAAAGAGGAAGGGGAAATAAGAAAATTCAAAAATATTTTTCTTACGTGTTCAGGCTAGAATAATAAGACTGCAGCTCCCTGGTGATAGTTTCTTGGACTGTGATTAGGTTGATAATTAAGTCCTATTTTGAATGTCATTTAGATCCTTCTGCATTGATCATGCCCAATTCAGTCAATGTACACAGCTGGGAACTTGTAATTTTAGCACAAAAATCCCGAGGCCTTTCATGGCTAACATGATATCTTTCAGTAAATAGAGGAAATATTTAATATCTTTTCCAAGTATCCTTTTAAGAAAAATCTTTAAAATCTAACCTGGGCTAGTATGATTTATTGCCCGAGACATTAGATGTGTTAAGTACAACAGCAGCCGAAGCATGTAACACCTATACACTTTATTTCCCTCTTCTGCTTCTCTCTGTCTCCACCAGCCATCTATATTAAAATCTTAACGTTAATGCCTCTGATCTCTTAGTTTGTCTATAGGATGTTAGTAGCAATTCAGCTGCTGCTGTAGTTCTGATAAGCGGTATCTGAGTTGGGGTAAATCAAGAGTGTTAGGAATATATTTTGCCTGTTATATTTCTCCTCAGCAAGAGGCACTATGGATTACATTTCCATAATCAGGCAGAAGAGTCTGATGTTCTGATGTTCTATTCTATACAACATTAATACAAGGTACACAAAACTCTCTATATTCTTTAATGCTCAGCATTACTACAACTATTTTAAAAATTTAATGTATTTTAGTGATTGGGCACATCTACATGAGGTACTACATCACTGCAGTGATGCACTACAATGACATAGCATTTGGTAGGCACAAACCATGACACTGATGTAACATCACCATAGCGATGAGCTACCTCACTATAGCATGTCACTATGATGATGTAACTGTTACTGCACCATCATTTTGTACTTCCTAAAGCAAGTATTAAATGACAGCACAGTAACACCTGCACTGTGGGAGACACATGTAGACATACCCATTATGTTTGATGGCAGCCTAGTTTCTTCCATCTATTGTCAAGCAGTAGTGAGGGGTTGGTGAGCAGAGCATGGGTTCTGCCTAACAGGGAAGAGTACCAGTGTGGAATGGGGAGCCACTCACCCTCCCATTCACCACTCTCCCTACACTTTCTGGCTCCAGCCTCAGCAGTAGGCATTCTAGGAAATGTAGTCCTGTGGAGTGGCAGTGCCTGGACTTCACTGCTGGGGGTCAGGGGAGAAGATATCACCTTATTTTTTTTGCCTCACTTAGCATCAATGAGCTCAGGTTGCTGCTCCTGTACAGTGCCCACTTTTGAAGCCTCTTGAGCCAGAGAAAGTATAGGGAGAGTGGAGAGAGGGACCAGCTACATCTCTGTTGTTAACCATTTTCCTCCTACACTCTAAATAGAAACAGCTTAAAAAAAATACATAATCAATATCATAATACATAATGAAAATCTTTCATAAGCTGCACAGGACTCAGTTGAAAGTGTAAATTATTATGGGA
Source organism: Crocodylus porosus (assembly GCF_001723895.1). NCBI lineage: Eukaryota > Metazoa > Chordata > Crocodylia > Crocodylidae > Crocodylus > Crocodylus porosus. Next base: position 38,661,767 of record NW_017728948.1, read on the forward strand.
GAGAGACCTCTCAATCTTAAAAGACAAGGTAATGTGCAGGACATGACTCGATGACTTTCTTAGGAACATGGAGCCATGGTCATTAAAGACAGCATGGAAACAATTCAATATGTGTAGGATACACTTCTTGAGAAATTTGAGATAGCTGCTAGGTGAAGTGGAATAGATTTACTACCATAGTTTAAAATTATACTGTAAAAAAACATACTAAGTACACAGTGGGTGAACCTACACATTCATTAATGTGCTGTAGTCACTGCACATTAATGTAGTTACTAGCTTTAGTACCTGTATAATTAAGTACTAAATCAATGTGCAATAGCCAGCATTACTGTGCAGTAGTGCTGATGCACACCTTTTAATGATGCTACTGCGCAGTAGCCTAATAATACTGTGCAGTAGCATATTAGTACTGTTTGTGTGCTACTATGCGCTATTATTAAGCTACTACACAGTTAGCATCTCGTGCAGATGCGCCCACCGATAAATAGAATGTGAACGGAAATCCTCCTTCAATAGAAAATAAAAAAAGGAATAACTATACTATACCTGCTTTTCAATCTACATACAAGTCAGAACAGGTGTACCAAATATTTCTTATATTGTGGTTATTTCTATCAGTCCCAACTATAGCCCTCTTTATTTATTTATTTTCTGTAGATAGCCCCACTCAAGTAAAACCTGTTAAAATAGAACAAAAAATGTTAAATATTATGGGCTACAAGGACAGTTTAGTGGGGCAAAAATTCTGAAAAAGCTCCCTGCCCACAAGAATGTATCACAAACCAGAGGGAGTCACCCTTCTTAAGGATATGGGATTGCTTGTCAGTTCGAATGCAAGCTAGAAACCTGGTTTCAGTTCTTTGTTATACCAAGTGATTTGGCAGTTTAAATGTGTGTCAGTTCCTTATGTGTACAGTGAAGAAAGTAACACATCCCTGCTTCCCAGGAATATAGAGAGGGTTAAAGACGGTGAGGCACTCAAAGGCCTCAAAAATGGGGGTTATGCAAGAACACTAGCTATAGCTAGGCTCCAGCAGAGCCTCAGCCTTGCCAGCAGGCCTGCTATCACAGTTACTAAAAATGTCAGCTCAACATAATTTTTGTATTTGCAGGTGCTTTTCCTCTACTACTATTTCTTTTGTCTTTACTTAGTATTCTGATTCCTTTATTTTTCCACTAGCAGAACTGTTCTATTTCTTTTTTTTTAATTATGCTCCTCTATCACTGTATCTGTTCCTTCTTGTTGTTAAGTAACAATTGATATTCTTCATCCTTGGATATATTTCACAGGAGGCAGTATTCCTTTGAGTCATGTTTATGGATATGCCAGAACCTGTCTACTGTACAAGAGTAAGGGGAATTAGTGTTGTGCTTAATACTTAATTACTAATGGACTGTAACACAGATGAATCTGTCATAAATCTGTAACCATTCTGAGCTGATGTTTGTAATTAATTCACATGCTGTAATCTGTATACACAGCTGAAAATCAATAAAAAGTTAATGACGAAAAACCCCTTTCAACAGGGCATAAATCAAACCAAGAGATTCATTATGTTTCTCTATCTGAGTTTCCTCCTCATGAAGATATTTCTACATTTAACTATAAAAAAAAAATTATATCAGTGACAAAAATAAGTTCTTACATTGAAAATAAAATCCTAAAAGTCCTTAATTATCCTCTCTACTTTGTCACGGGATTTTTTCCTAGATTCATATGCATCAAGAGGAATAATAGTGTAATAGTGAAGCTGCAATAAACTCAGGGCTATGGGTTTAGTCTTTAGGGGGCCAGATCCAGCAAAAATTCCTTTGGCTTTCCCAGGTGTGTAAGGGAGAACAATACGTCTTCTACAGTTTGCAGCAACAGACCTGCTCTTACTGGTTCATCTTTTGCTTTCTTTCAGGCGGCTCTCGTGAATGTCAGAGTTACTTCATAGTTCATTCTTTCATGGAAGCCTGAATTAAAAAAAAACAGATTTCTTGCATCCTTTCCTTCATGCATCTATATTATGGTTAAACTTTAATAATCTGGCTGGGATTAAGTTTCACAACTTCGTCAGTCTTGGCCCTAAACTTTTCTAATAAATGCCTTCATGCACTTTAAACAGCATTCTTCTCTTCTTGTCCTAACATGTTGCCATGTACATATATGTAATATTCCATTACCTTGATAGCCACTGGAAGAAATATAAGATTAGTTGATTAAATATTAGGATTGTGCAGAGCTACGGGCAGTGATTCGATTTGGAGGAGGTTCAGGCTGAGTTGGTGGCTGAATATCCAAATCCAATTCAGCAGCAGAACCAGTTCACAGGTCTGAATCAATTCAAAGATCTCCAAATCTTTTCCAAAGATTTGGAGAGCTTCAATGATTTGGACAGTCCCCAGTGGCTACAGCAGGTAGCTGCAGCCAGACTTAGAGCTGATAAGTACTTGGGGTGGGGGAAGGTGGGACTGATGGAGTGGGGAAGGGACCATTCAGAGACCCCTGCAAGCCCCCAGCCCCCAGCCTCTCCCTGCTCCCCAAGCCCCCCCATGGTTGCCCTGCTCACCGCAGCTCCCAGTGCTTTAAAAAAAATCCCCCACTCACAGGGTGCTGCTGGGCAGGAGCGATCCCTGCTTGCCCCCCACTGCAAGGGGGCTCTGCTACAAGCCCTCTGACCCCACCTCATTCCCCCAGCCCCTCCAAGGGTGCTGCACCTGGGCCAGCTCTGGCCCCTTAAGAAAAATAACAAAACCAAGAAAAGTCCTGGGATTCACAGCTCCTGCAGCAGCCTCGGAGTTTGGGGACTTGTGAAGAGCCCCCCATGTGGCATGAAGCAGCAGGGGACAGTGGGAATTGCCCCCTGCCAGCAGGAACAGCGAGTGTGGGGGCTTTCTTGGTTTTTTCTTTTCTTAAAAAGCAGGAGCTGTGGCAGGCAGGCAGTCATGGGGTGGCTGAGGGAGCAGGGGTGGTTGCGGGGTTCCTGCAAAGCCCCCCATGTAGCATGGGGCAGTGGGGGGCAGCAGGGATCACCCCCCTGCCCAGCAGCACACAGTGAGTCAAGGCTTTTTTTTTAACAAGAGCTGGGGCGGGTTGAACAGCCATTGCTGGGCTGGGAGAGTGAGTAGAGGATGGGCTGTGCTGATTCGGAGATTCAGAGATTTGGAAGGAGCCGAATATCTGAATCAGATTAAACTGAATTGATTTTGGACAGTGATTCAAAGCACCGAATCAAATTACTGTCCCCCAAATTGGCCAAATCCAAATCTGAAGTGAATACTAGTTGCTTCTCATGGGCCTATTACATATGATCAAATTCTGACTAAAAAGCATAGGATGCATTTTTCCATATAGCCCTAAAGAGAGAATAAGAATGTAAGAAGTCCCATACTGAGCTGGACCAATGCTCTATCTATCTCAGTATTTCATCTTCAACACTAGCAAGAGTGGATGCTCTAGAGCAGTGCTTCCCAAACTCTTCCCCAGTATGTCACCATTTATGACCCCATTTCCTCATCATGGCCCCTCACGCCCAACACACAGCTCCGCACCCCACAGATGCCCCTCACTCCCCACCCACAAGCCCCCCCCAGCTTCTGGGGCTACAGGACCAGGGCCAGGGCCCTCTGCCCCTCCGCCCCACCCCCAGCAGTAGCTGAGCCCTGGCTGCTGCCTGTGGGAGGTTGTGGCTGCTATGGCCAGAGTGGAGCTCGGTGCCCTGCTTCCTGCCCCCACTCCCTCCCCACATGGGCAGCGTGGCCAGTGTGAAGCCCATGTGGGAGGTGAAGGATTTGGGCTACCTGCTGTGGACTCAGGGCTCTCTTCCATTCTGCCCTACCCCTGGGTCCTCCACAGCCCAGTGGGCAGGATTCAATGCCACTGCCAGGGACCCCATGCTGGCTGCACTGGCATGGTGTGGGGTTTTTGGCATTGGCAGTGATCCTCCCCAGCCCACTGTGTTGCAGAGGCCCCAAAGGGAGGGCAGCAGGGTGGGGAGCCCCAAGCCCACAATGGGCAGCCTGCAACCACATCTGTCCCCACCACATGCCCAAATCTGGTAGGCATGTTCTCCTTCCCTGGGAGTGCACTGTGTGAGTTTGATGCCAAATTATATAGGGACTGAATTAAGCACAGGCTCAGACCTGGATGTTCAATTTAGAACTTTTATTGTTTCACAAAGTCATAAACTAAAGGAGGTCTGTTGGTTCACGAGGTTCCCAAATCAAGCCCTTGCTCTCTAACCCAGAGGCTAGGTGCGGCTGCCTGATTCAGTAGTCTCAGAACTGGTCGACAGCTCATTTAAAAGGA
>NW_017728948.1:38666457-38699614 GCF_001723895.1 Crocodylus porosus
GTCAGAAGGTCAGCATTTTTATCTAAGGGTCAGAAAGTGATTACCAGAATGTCAATCGCTGACTCCTCAACCTCCTTGAAGCATTCTGGGAGTTTTAGTGCATTGTTCTTAATGCTAGGCCTTGCTTAGCATAAGCACTATCTCACATGCGCAACCCCATTTTTATTGTTGCAAGCCCAAGATTGGGAGCCACTGTTCTAGAAGAACAGCATTGAACTGAGTATATCTCGAGTGATCTGTTCAGTTTATTATCTTCCCTGGCACCCATGGGAATGGGATTGAGAATCCATGAGAATGGGAATATTCCACTTACACATCAGTTTCATAATTTGCTTAATGTTTCTTGTCCATCATATTTAAGAGTGATCAGGATTATCTTTGCATATTTGAACTTCCTGGGACAGGCTTTAAAAGCAAACTTTTTAGTTGAATTATAACACTTTAGGTGAAGAAACTGCTGTCTTGTGTTCCTTTCCCTTACTGTATGTGCATAACGTAAGAGACTTTTTTTTTCTTAGCTCATAAATAATAGATGATTAGCATTCCTTTTCCATTCATCATCTGACAATTCTGTATCCAAAACCTGACCATAATTTTAAACATGCCTGATCATACTAAATTCCTATGTGCATTTTTGAGACAAACAGGTATATCATGGGCAGATAATTAGGCCTCTCTTTCACCGGACAGGATTTCACATAATTAAATGGAGCTTTTTAGCATGGCATAAAGGCTAAATCAATCCCTTAAGTCATTGCTAGTTTTCATTCCGCAAGGCAATTTTTTCTTGACAGTTACTTAAAAAGACAAGTAGTCTCAAGATATTTGTTTTCCCCTTCAAATTCTCATGCTGAGTCCTGCATTATTTAGAGGATCATTAACATGCACAGCATGGAGAGGTTTTTTAAACTTTTTCCCCCTATTTGAAGGCAATTTAATACACATTAACAGGGATTCAGCACACTTTACACTTTTTGTTCAAGATCATTTGGACTAAATTATGTCTTGTAACAAAAAAGAAGAAGCAGTAGTAAGAAAGAAACTTACTTATGCAATCCTCCTAAGAGATAATTTAGAATTGCTTCTTTTATGAAAGAATTGCTACTATTTAATATTTGCCAGTGGCACGCTATTTCTTAGTTCCTGTGTGCAAGAATGACATAGAATCTTAAGAGTCCATAAGGAAAAGAATTATGGTGTAAAGTAGACTTGTTTGAAGTGTTTAATTTTTAACACTGGTTATGTGGTTATGTCAAGATAAGCAGTTAATAAATGCCCCATAGGATAGAATGATTCTTTAAAAGAATGTATGCAATATTCTAAAAGATCCAAAAGAAATAACACAAGATTCCTCCTCAAACTTAGTTGGTAATACTTTTAATATATAACTATGAATTTTAATCTTAATCTTAAAAATAAATTTAAGGCGTATATGGTACATTTGTGTACTCTTTCAGTAGTGGATAAACTTAACAACAAAACTTCCACCTTTATTGCATCAATTATCTCCCTATCTCTACCACAGTACATTATAGCATCTCTCTTAGAAATTCAGTTTCTCCTAAATTTAGGTTTTTCATTTCTAGATGGAAGTGTTTTTTTCATGATCATAAACCATAATTTGCTTGCATATCCATATAATATTGCTGAGAACAACTCCCTTCAAAAGTTTCCTTTGTATGAAAGTTATAAGCAGCTGTATAGCCAGCAGGAAATACAGAGAGGGAGACAGAGAGAGTGAGCACTATATCTTTATGAGAGCGAGAGCGAGCTCTATATATATATATATTTATATAAAACAAATAAATAAATCATATATATATATAAAAAAAATATTATTTATTTGTTTGTTTGTTTACACACTTTCCAATCCCCCTCCCCTCCCCATACACCTATAGCAAGATTTATTAGTATTCCAGCCCAAAGTTCATTGCTTACCAGTAAAATAGTATGGGTGAAACCCATACCAAGAAACTGAATTTAAAAGATGTACAGAATATAGTTGAAACAAGGTTATAATGGATCCTAGTCATGCTAGGTCTCTTGGCCAGGATTATCAGTGAAATTATGTTGATGTTTGAGCCCAGAGTCAGACTTTTCTGAAGTCATCTGTAGGAGGAATGACATTCTAATTGTTTCATGAATTGTTTTATTCCAGAGATTAAGCACAGACACGTTTTACTGAGAAACCTAAAGGTATACAATTTGACACAGTGATAGATTAACACTTTAGCATTAGACCAGCAGAACAATTAGACAGTGTAAATGTTCCTTCATCTTAATGTCTATATGGCTTTAGGAATCCACATTAAGTTCTACTTTTTTAAAAGATCAGTTGCCATTTTACTGGTAGAAATAAATCAGACTATCCAAGTTATAAATGGATTGCAAGAAGGCTCATAGCAATTACACTTAGCTCTTAAAAAATAAAATCTAGGGAGTTACTTTAAATGCAGGATTGAATATTAAACTAAGTAAATTTAGTACAGTAATTTGAACAGTAGACCCCACCATTATCATTAAATTCAGAGCTAACTAGTCTTGTAATATATTTGAAATTTATATTAATACAAGAATGAACGAAATACCAAAACATGAGTTGCAACTGAAATATTTAATAAAAGAAAAATAACTGATTCATAATATGGTGCCTTCATACCATTAGCTAGTTGGCAACCTAAATTACTGTTGCTTATGTAGAATTAGGTTCCAGGCATGCATGTAATTGTATATAGGAAATTCAAGTTCTGTAATGATCATAGGTGCTTAGTTTGGCTACAGGAACCTAGAGGAGGCCTGTTAATTAAACAGCCAGCTGTAGTGCTAGTATAAGATATATTTCAGTTACTCTTCATATACCTTGAATCCTTGCAGATCATGGATCCAATGCTAAGAGTCTAACTTACAAAGGAGAAGGTTTTTCTGCACTCACCCAAGACTTAGATGACTGGCTACACAACGTATTACCATAACCTGCTAGGAGGCATTTGTGATTGAAATAAAAAAAACAGACTTAAGCCATGATTTTATTACTTTAGTTCTTTGTTTACCTACCTAAAGGCAAGTAAATAGCTACTAAGTCTATTCTACCTGATTAATTAAACTACAAAGGAGATGCATCTAAATCTAATGTCAAGTAGATGAATGAAGACACTAGGTGCTTGTTGTAAAAGGAAACTAGTAATCCTGATGAAGTGCAGGATAAATAAAACTAGAACTTCATCCCAAATATCACATCTGAAAAATAGGTATAATTGAACTGTATAGCCAGATTTTTCACACTTTTATACCTTTGTGATCTCATTACCCCTAGTTGAAACTAATGTTAAGTTAGTACAGAAGGCCTTCAAGGGACACACCTAGGGATAAATAATACCCACCCTGAGATGTCAGGGGATGAAGTTTGCCATCAAAAGACTACACAATTAGCAATGTAGTTTTTGTTAAACTTGATGTCATCATCAACAAAACAGCTATGACTGATGACAAAAATATTGAAATTCTAACAATAGATACCCACAAAATTTATATCACATCAGTCTACAAAACATCAAACAAAACCTTTAAATTTACTGGTCCATCAAATGGCAGTCATGATAAAACATGACTGATTAGCAATTTTGACAGCCACAGCATCAGCTGGGGATACAACACAACCAACCAGCCAAGTTGGGGAACAGGCTGAAGTATGGGCAGAAGCACATCAATTGAGCACCCCCGCCCCATGATCCAAAGCTTCCCCATTATCTTAATAGGGGCTACAACACCAAACTGGTATTTGATACCTGGATTCTATAATAAAACCATTCTAGAACCTATTTCCCATTCACAGCATAGACCAATCATCTTAAAAATCAAAGTAGTCCTAATAGCATTCTTCATTTCCCTGTGTTGCCACTTCAACTTCAGGAAAGCAAAGTGGAATGATTTCATCAAACATCTTGATGCTGCAGTAGTAAACATCAAACCAATACCATAAAACTATGAGCAAGTTGAAAAAGGCTATGTAGCACCTCAGGAAAACATATTCTGAGAAGCTGCAGAATGAATTAGGTACCAGGACTAACCAGCCAATAGATACACAGTTGGCAAATAGGTACACAAAAAGAACAGGCTGTACAAAGCAGGCCTGTTTGCTGAGGAAACTATGACTGCAGGAAAAGAACTGGTTGTTACACTAGTGGAGGAAGGAAAGAAGTCATGGCAGAACCACATTGAGAATGTGGATATAAAACTTTATAGCACTTAGCAACAACTCCCCAAAAAGAAAGAGCAACACTATAATGTCAGTACAGATCAGGTCTTATATCAATTCATTGAAAATGGTGGGGCACCAAATAAACTACCCAATCCTCAAGCAAACTGACTTCCACCCAGGGAAGTCATGCACTGGTCAATTATTAATCATCACATAACAGCCAAGATGGCTTTTGAAAAAGAAATGGTCACTGGTGATGTATCCAGAAACCTGTTAGCAGCTTATGACATGGTAAACCACCAGAGGCTCCTTGCAAAAATACATGACAAAAGGTTACCAATTACTACATGTAATGTGATCCTTGCTAGAAAATCTATGATTCTATGCTGAATTATACGCAAATCAGAGCTGTGACAAAAACAAAAGAATGGCCTACCACAAGGGAGTGTACTCTCACTTATGCTTAACATGTTCAACATCTACACTAACAATTAACTGATTCACCTATGCACAAGAAGTTTTATTAGTTTTATTTATGAAGATGATTGTTTTACCACCACCCAGGCTAAGAACTTTCCCCAGGCTGAGGCTATGTTGTTAGTCTACTTCATCAAAAATCAACTGATCCAAATTTATTTGCCAATCCAAATAAAAGACAGGTTAGTCTTTTACATCTTTGGAACTCAGATGCTACTAAGCATCTCAGACTAACCTGGAAAGAAACAGCTCTCACCCACTCTCTGAATTCTATCTACTTTGGAGTGACACTAGACTGCACACTTTCATATAAAACTCATGTAGAAAGGACAAAGTGCAAAGTTAGTTCCATGAACAATATATTAAAGAAGATCAACCCCAAATGTGGGACCAGTCCAACAATGCTATAAACTACTGCACCTGCATTTTGTTATTTGGCAGCTGAATACACATGCCCAGTTAGGGACAGATTGACACATACCAAGTGGTGAGATATTGTGCTGAACAAAAATTGCAGATGCATTACTGGATGCCCTAATCCAACAAATAGCAATAGTTCCTACATACTCATCAGAATCACCCCACAGAACATCAGAAGAGCAATAGCAAGCAAAACAGAAAGTACCTGGTAGATTGAACTAACAGACTCCTGTTACATGGCCACATTATAGTTCCCAGTAGACTAAAATCACGATAAAGTTTTCTCTCTACAATGCAGCCACTGGATGAAACATTGGTAGCCACATAAATAAAAAGGTGGTAGTTGTGACTAGAGATGATCCAAGAGGGAGTTGGAATGACTATCAAAGCTGCTGGACAGCTCCCCGCAGGGGCAGAGCTTGATTGGCCAACATGGCAAAACTTGAACTGCCTCTGAATGGGGATCAGTAAGGCTAAAGTTAACATGCAACTCTGGGGCTATTCCAAAGATGCAGACAGTATGTGCAAATGCAGAGGAAACTTTCATACTATATACCACCTATGGGCCTGCCTATTTGAAGGGTACTAAGCACCAACCAGCAAGGACCTTACTAAGGCTACAGATTAAGTAAAAGTATGGGTCTGTTTCTAGATCCAGATTTTTACCTGGTGACAGGACATGAGAAGAAGTAGTAGTAGTAGTACAGAATCAGGGCCTTAGCTTATAGATAAGCTTGTAAAGTGGAGCAGGGCTGTTGGGACACAGCTGGAGTACACCATGAGTTATTTAATCATCATGCTGCACACTGAGGACACTATTCTTTACATTAATGGCCTTTTGTTTGTATTATTTGTGTATTGTTTTCTCTATTTGATTAAGTCAGGTCTTAAATATTTGATACATTGGTGTTAAACTCTGTTTTACTGCAATCACTGTTAGGACAATGTTCAACTAAATAATGCCATATTTAAGCATGTAATATATATATATATAGTATGCATATTGGCTTTAAAAGGAGCCCAAAGAAAAAAAGTAATCTTTGATGAAGATAAGTGAGCTAAGGAGCTGAGCTTGTTTGCAAGGCTGATGCCAGCCCTGCATGCTGATTGGCCCTGCAGACCGACTTGGTGGCTCAGGTCTAGGGCTGCATGATAAGTCCAACCTTGCATACTGGCTCTGGATGCACATGCCAACTTGGACCCAGTGTGCTGAGTTCAGGACTGCATGCCAGGAGCCATGATAGCACATAGGGTCAGACATGGCATGTTAGATTCAGGGCCACATGCCAGGGCAGACTCAGTGCACTGTGTCTGGCTACATATATCAACCCCACATGTGAACCCAGTCTGGCATGTAGGTGGAAAAGATTTAATGCTTCCATAGCTCTCTCTGTCTCCATTCCCATGGCTCCCAGAGCTGCAGAAAGCCTAAACCATCCGCACCTTAGATTTCCCAATGGAAAGAATATTTTGTGCATCTCTCCTGCCTGGAAAAGGAGTAAGACCCCAAGAATGAGTGTACCATGGGGCCAGGTTATACAAGTGAAAGGAAGGCAGGGTTGAGTGACACTTATATTGTCAACAAATAATGTGTTCCAAAGAGAAGATGACAACCTGTAGAGAGAACCTCCATGTTTAAGGGCAACAAATAAGTAGAATTTCTTACCCAGAATTTTATTTTCTACAGATTTTACTGCAAAAAAGGCTTCATTAGGGCCTCAATTCCTCTTTTTCAAAGTAAAACATAGGACCTGGAATATTGTGTTAGACCTAGGAGTGTATGTATAAATAGCCAATGTGAGATTTTTTAAAAAGTTCCTAAGGGAATTAAACACTTATTTCCTATTGACTTTCAATGGGGGAATGGGTTTCTAACTCCTTCTTTTCCATCACTGTTCATGTATTAGACTTTCTGTGCCTAGACTTCTGTATTATTATTTTATTATTATAAAACATTGAAAAAGACTTTAAGATTTATCATGAAAAGATTCTAGTTCCAAAGCAATTAGTATGTATTATTGTTGTAGTGCAGTTTGCATGGCCCAAACAGCAGATTTGTGTTTGACTATATTCCGCAAGACTGCTTTAGAGATGGCATGCACTATCCCTGCAGTACATGATAATGCCACATTCAGAATGACAGCAGTCCAGGCCTTGGGGCAGTAAATGCTTCTTGAGATATGTTCAATTGCTGTTTAACTGTGTTTAGCCTGAGGTGCAGAGAAAGAAGTCGCTGATGCTTTCAAACATGTTTAAGTATTTTAATAGTGTCTTGGCATGTCAGACTATGCCACAGTACTAACTGGGTTCAGTTCATTGAATTGTCACAATTAGAAACCAGGAATTTCCACGGCAGTATTACTGTAGCTGCTGCTCTCTTGCGTAGTCTTCATAATAGTGCATTTCTATACTCTGTACCTTCTCAGTTATTAGTTTTCTCTGATCATGTAGTCAATACTTTACAGGCTCCAGTGTGCCACCAATTACACCAATTACAACACGGTTTGTAAACCAGAATGCCATTTAATATGAAGATTTTTATGGGTTTTTGGTTAATTATACAGATTTTATACAGATTCACTAATCTTGCTCATTGTAAGAATCTCTGGTTGCATATTTTTTTGTGCACAGAGATTAAGGAATGTGGTTATAGGATATGGTAGAGAGGAAAATTGTGAATAGAGATAGATAAGTAAATATATTTTTAACAGAATCAAAATTCCCCATATTATTCATGAGAGAACAAGGGAAAATGGCTACCCTTTTTATGGCTCTCTAGAAATTTTGTAAGGGTATTGTTTACTGGTTTGATAACTGGGACCACGGAGTGATATTATGGGGCATGCCCAATGGAAGGAAGCAGAATAATCTACAGGCTAATATTGTGGTATTTCCTGATCTAGCAATGAATAGCATTCATAGTGGCTGACTGCTGTTTTAATAGACATAGACTGGATCATACCTTTTAAGTAGGCCCTGTGTTTGGAGTGGTATAGAACTGCAGTTCTGCTAGAGCAGAAGGGTTCTGGGGTAAGAATTGTATAGTAAGGAACATGTGTTTTTCCCTTAATGATCCATTGCACAGTAAGATGTTTTAGTCCTTTGGGGGAAACAGGTGGAACAAAACGTGTGTGTCACTGAGCACAGGGGCCATCCCTGTGAATATGACTTACATGTGAGAGAACAGAGAGGCTTCTGGTAGTGTGAACTAATACTAAATCTGGACTGATTTAATTATTGATATGGTAGTGTCTATAAATGCAGCTAAAGACAGAAAGATTATGTGGCAATGTTCTGCCTGTAGGGATGTTAGAACATTATTAGTGGTAACTTTGCAACCTTTCTTTCTCTCTCGTGTGTGTGTGTTTGTGTGTACATGCATGCATACCCTGAGAGTTAGTGAATTATAACTAGCTGACTGTGGTTCCCCATGCTCACTAAAATTTACTACTCCATGAATATCTGCCTCCTGGGGAAGAAAAAAAGCATTAAAAAAAATTTAAAATATCCAAAATTATACAGTTCTATCTTAATGTGAACCTCACATTTTCTCTAAACTGTTGGCTGCCTTGCCTTTTCAATAACCAATCTTTCTAGCCGTAAAGCATCAGCTATCCACAATCAACATAAACATGTGAATGGATATAAATAACCCTACTCATTTGCATGCTTCTTTACAAAGGAATTAGGAAAACACACACAACATAAACATTGTAGAGATTAACTAAGTGTAATTAGTTCAACAGAACTTTAAAATTATAATGAATAATTGCACAGTTGCACAATACCAAATATTAGGAACTAAGAAACACTGAAACCTCTTAGAAACCCTATAATAGGGGGTGTCACGTTAAAAGTATTTTAGTGCTCCTGAAAATCCTTTTAGGAAAATTAAAAGAAACCAAGACCTGCAACTGTATTTTATGTTTGAATAAATTCTCCTTTATCTATCTTATGTGCCATTACCCTCCCCAGAATGTCCTTTGGCTCTCTCCCCATTCACTTGCAAACATTAGAATACAAGGATACTTCCTCTGCTCTCATTTATTGTTTGATGAATAATGTAACACTTAACAGTGTTGGTCAATATCTACATTGCTAGTAATCTTTTTATTTTTAGGCTCCTAAGTGAAAGGCCTGACTGTCAAATGCTAAGCTCCCAATAGCTCCCATTGAAATCAGTGGGATCATGTTAGTTGCTTGTCAGATGCTTCTGAAATTTGCTACCTATGAAGGCCCCTTAGAGATGTTCATTTAGCAAAAGTGATGGGTTCTGATGCATGGCAGGAAGCATGATTTTGAGATCAAGGATCATATTCTAATGTCACCATACTTGCCAGTGCATGGAGACCCCAGAATCATTACCCTAGGCTCCTCCTATGCCAGCAAGTTGAAAACCAGGTGCCTGACAATCAGCTGACTATCAGCTTCACCAGGGACCATACCAGAGTTTGGAACTAGGCCCATTATGGTCACCATCAGGTTGATAATCACAGAATCATAGAAAATTAGGCTAGGAAGGGACCTCAGGAGGTAAGCTAATCTAATCCCTTGCTCAAAGCAGGACCATCTCTAAATATAATATACCAGCCAAGGCTTTGTCTATCCAGGTCTTTAAAAAACTCAAAAGAGAGAGATTTCACAATGACTCTGGATAACCTGTTCTAGTGTTTTACTACCCTCCTTGTGAGAAAGTTTTTCCTAATAACTAACCTGAACCTCCCTTACTATAACTTGAGACTATTGCTCCTTGTTCTGTCATCTGCCACCACTGAGAACAGTCTAACTCCATCCTCTTGGGAACCACCCTTCAGGAGTTGAAGGCTGCTATTAAATCCTCCCTCCGTTATCTCTTCTTTAGACTAAAAAGCTCAGTTCTCTCAGCTTCTCCTTATAACTCATGTTCCCCAGACCTCTGAGCATTTCCGTTGCCCTCCACTGGACTCCAGCAGTTTGTCCATGTTGTTTCTGTAGTGGGGCCCTGAAAACTGGACATAGTTGAATGTGATCAGGGTAGAATGAGTGGACTAGATACAGTGATTACACTGGGGTCTGGAACTGGCTCTGGTGATATCTCAGACCCAGCTGGCAAAAGCTGTTCAGTGCAGGATTTAAAGTCACCAATGTGGGTGGTGCAGGGAGCCTCTGTTCCCCCTTTCCCCTCAATGCTGGGAACCCCTGATTCTCTGCTCTGTGCATCCCAGCCAGAGCTTCTTGGCACAGGGTTTAAAGGCCTGGCGGGAGGTTTCCCCCTGCTAGGATTTTAAGTCCCATACTGGGAAGCCTGGCACATGGAAGCCTCTGCTCTACTGTCCCTGGATAGTGCCATTCTATGCAGGGATTAAAGCCCCAGAGTTTAAATGGTTTAAACCCCCTGCTCAGTCTTCGTAATAGTGCAGTTGTACACCATGTACCATCTCAATTATTAGCTTTCTCTGATCACGCAGTTAGTATTTTACAGGCTCCAGTGTGCTATGAATTACACAAATTACAACACAGTTTGTAAGCCACAATGCTGTTTAATATGAAGATTTTTATGGGCTTTTGTTTAATTACACCGATTTTATACAGATTCACTAATCTTGCTCATTGTAGGAATCTCTGGTTGCATATTTTTTGTGCATGGAAATTAAGGAATGTGGTTATAGGAAATGGTAGAGAGAAAATTGTGAATAGAGGTAGATAAATAAATGTATTTTTAACAGAATCAAAATTCCCCATATTACCAGTGAGAGAACAAGGGAAAATGGCTACCGTTAGTACTTTAATCATCACATAAATATAATGGGTAGAGGCCTAAGATGTCTAAAATGGGTGTTGGAGCCTAACTTTATGCACCAAGTTTTTAAAGTTCTGTAGTAAAAACAATGTATATTGGAAGCAGATACTAGATGACCTGCATTGCAGAGAAGTATATGTATGAATAGCTATGCTCAGAGTTTCAGGCATATACTAGTAAGTAGCTGTTAGCTTTTCTAGTTAATGTGCAGATATTTGTACAAAAATCAGTGAGATTAGAACTGGCTTGTCTGTGCAAAAATATTTAATAGATTGAAGGAAGGAAGATAATTTCTCCGGGTGATTTCTGTCACTAATTAGCATTGCAAGAAAAATTGTGTTGGTTAATCACTCGCATTTTAAAACACTTATTTAAGTCATGGCATTTTAAGATATGGGACAATAGAAATCTGTTATTGTTTTTCTTGATGATGTACCAAGTATAATGACAAACAGTTCAACATGTCTTGCCGAATTAGTCCTGTCAGCCAGCAGTGAGGTCTCCAATGAAGCGTTTAAATTTTAAAAAGGATGAATTCTTTATGAAAAACCAAGTCTCTTGGATAGAGATATGCTTGCATATGAATTACATGGCAGAAGAAAACCAACTTTTCTTCAAATGTAAATGGTGGAATTCAGTTACATCTAAAACCTGGTGATAGAAATTCTCAATCTGGCTCTAAAATGGGTTAGCACAGCTACTGGAACTGTGTAGCTACAGTAGCATGGAGCTCTTTGTGGGTTAATTTACCTTGCTTCACAGGATATCAGTTGTGGGGATCTACACTATTGTTCAATGGTCAATATGGATAGGGTAATGTACTTTGTTAACAGACCACAATTCCTGCAATGTAGTATAATGAAAAGCAAGCACAATGAAATTATTTGAAACAGAAAATATTTTAGTATGCACCTTTAACAAGTCACATTGCATCAATCAAAAAATGAAGGCAACCATTCAACCAAGTACTTAAGCAATAATAAGCCAACCAGTAAAACCCTTCCTACTGAATAAGAGTGAGATTTTCAAAATCGGTATTGCACTAACCCTGTTTCCATTGAAATCAGTAGTGTAGTGTTTTTGAAAATCTCACCCCAAAGAACTGAAGATAGTGCTTAATTCAGGATATGACTAGTTTGCTTCAATGGGATTACATATGCGTTAACATGATTAAGTTATTTCCTGTTTCAGCACCTAAACAAATAAATGAAAGCCTAATGTGACAAATTCTAAATGAAAGGAGACCTAGCCAAATAGCTTTATAATAATTGTATGAGAATAGATTACAGTACCTACCTGGATTTTGTACCAAGTCTCATGATTTCAGAATGAAAAAAATAATTTATTTTTGGAGGGGGCACCAGGGAGTGAAGGGAGAGTAAAACTGGAGCATCAGATAAAATGGCCCGTCTTGAAGAGCACGATTCAACACCCACTGAAATCAATGGAATATTTTGTGTTGACTTCAAGTGTCACTGAATCAAATCCTGCCTGATATAGAGAAAAGAGAAAAAAATGAAACTGTACATAAAATAAGTCAGGACAAAATTATGGTAACCATCATTGAAAAACTGAGTAATATTTAATTTATTTATAGTAAAGGGATCACAGGCATTGCCACTTGGCATATATTTACAACAATTCTAGCCATAATTCAAATAATAAAAATGACCAACTTTTTTGCAGTGGTCATTGTTAGAAAATAAAAAATAGATCCTGAAGCTTATTAAGAGATAAAAGTTAGGCAGGGTTGAGACTTGCTTTTCTCTCTCTCTCTAACATGCACACACACATAATGCACATCTCTCTCTCTCTCATACTACATATATACATATATATATACACACACACACATACACACACACACATCTCTATCTATAGATAGATAGAGGTTATATATATCTATATCTACAGATGTATAGATATAGATATATAGGTTGGGTTGGGTTGGGTGTTGGTTGCGTTAGGTAAGTTATGTTGGGTTAAGTGTTGCCTATATGTATCTCTCTCTGTCTCTCTCCTAACCTCAATAGTACATTATCCATACCTCCTACCTTCAGCAAGTGTAACAGTAATTTTAAATTTTCTTTTATCAATAGTGGAATTTTTCAAGTTATTCTTTGTATTTTGTGTACCACTCCCAGGCCACAGTGAGAGAACAGATAGGCTGACAAATGTCAATATTTCTGTTATCCTTTACTGACGTAGAAAACGGTGGGAGTTGAGTCTAAATCGATAATCCTTTTGTGTGCTAAGGAAAACTTGGCAGACACGCACAGACATATTTTTTAAAACTCAAAACCTTAACCTTAACATTACTAAGTGCAGATAAGTGCCTACATGAATAATCATCCCTTCTTGTTCTTACTGAAGTTAATAGGATATTGAAATATTATTAAGATATGACATAGCTTTCTTTTGAGCATCCCCTACTAAATCAATGTATACTAGGTCTTATGAAAATGTTAACATTCGGAGTTTGTTAGCAGTTAATTTTAAGAGTGTACAAAGAAACAGGTAGCCTAGTAAAAGATAATATCAGTATGGGATGAACATCAGAAATGACATTCCCAAGTGAAACTTGTTTACATAACTGTTGCTGTTCATATAACTTTGCTTCCATGGAAGTTAAAGGGAATTTTACCAGTAAAATCAAAATCTTCAGGCTTAAGCCATTGCTGAGTACCTTTGAAAATTCCACATCCAGATTTTAATGCCACTCGCTGTAAATATTTTAATAAAATTAAAATAAAATAGGTTTTTATGATAGAAATAAAGTTATTGGATGCTGTGGTCATGTGTGCATGGGAGGTGCTGACTGTGCAATCAGTACATTGCTTGTATAAACAAGTACTAAATGACTGCACAGTAACACATGTTACTGTGCAATAGTGCCAACAAATGGTTTTATTGTGATGCTGACTGTGCAGTAGCCTGAGACTGCTGCATAGTACACTGTGTCACAACTCCTGCCATGTGACACTACTGCGTAGTAGTCTTGAGCTACTGTGCAGTTAGCGTCTTGTGTAGACACAGCCTCTGTGTCTATAAGGGTTTAGTTCAGTAAATTGCAAAGAAATAAATATTTCACGGTGAGATTTCCAACATTCATAAAAAGGTATGAAGCATATTACAAAGAAGGAAATTAGGTAAAATAGTATAAAAGGTATTATTTGGGATAATGGATATGAAACAAATTAAAAACTATACATTATGCATTGATATTAAGATTAAAAATCTGTGTATACAACATACTTTTTTAAACAGGGGAATTTGTAGCCAACCAAACTTGAGTTAAGTAGCCCATTACTACTTTAAGAATCTAATTCAAATAATTGGCATTGCTCACAGAGGAATATTCTACTCAATTTACACAAAATCACGTGTATCTGAATTATTTTATTGAAATACAAATCTGCCTATAAAATGGCATACATTTCAAATTGATTTTCTGATATTTGTACAAATATAATGTATTTAAGAGCCCTCTGTTGTAGCAGGTAGGTTTCAAAACTGAAACCTTTCCTCTACCAAAGCCTACTTAATATCAGTGCACAACTGCTGAAAAACTAGGTTACAGAGGTTTGGAACATGATTGCTTTCCATGCAGCACAGCACATTCTATATTCAGCCAACACTTCAGCTGTTATATTTCTACACAAACACCTTTGCACGTATTAGATCACATTTGGAATGAATAAGTTTATATGTGTGTTCCTAACCATGCCTGATTGTAGAATTAATTTTAACATGTTATATACTAACAGCTTAGGTCTAGTGCTGAGAAGATTTATATGCATGTCAAGCTTTATGTATGAAAATAGTCACATTATGACAATGAGACTACTCACATGTAGCAAGATAAGCATATACAAAAATGTCTGCAAGATAAGGGTCTTAGATTCTATTTATAATCAAAAGAAAGGTTTTGTATTTTAATAACTTCAAGAAAATGGGCAATATGAAATGAAGCATTTGGTTGATACATTAGTTTCAAAATCCAATACAACCTTAAAAGCCAAAATTCATTAGCTAACTGTTACTATTCCCAAATGCAGAAAAAGAAAAGGAAAAGGCCTAAAAATTACTATAATATATTAAGAAGTGCCTTTATACTGGCACTTCTTTTTTAGACTACTGATACCTGGTATAACTGCGTAGTTTGTTGTTGTGTATGACATGTATGTAATAAAAATTAACATACTGCCAAGAGATTTGACATTTAAGATAAGATTTTGCTAATACAAAACCTTTAAAATATATGTCTTTTGCTCTGAAGTTCTTCAGTCACACTTAGGAAGGGAAAACATTTTCAGTAATTAAAAAGAAAAAAAAAAGTAATTCTCCTCTGTTTCCAGATTCAAGACCTCTACCAGATGTAGCCCTGACGGGGAAGTGTACCCGGGAGTGTGATGAATATGGCCACTCTGATTCCTGCTGGATGCCAGTTCGCACTTCACCTGAAAGAAAGCAGAAGAGCCAGCCAAAACTCTCCACGTTCATGCCTGTTGATGAACGAGGCAGTCAGGAAAAGCTGGCCAATGGAGAAGCCTCCCTCATGGGTGATCGCAACAGAAACCTCCTTAACAAAAAGTTGACCTCATCCTATGAGACCTTCAGTGCAGCTAGTTTCAGCAAAAACGAGGAAGCCAGCCCAGAGGATATTCCCCTTACACAGACGGGGGAATACAAGCCATCTCCTGTCAATACCCTAACGAGAAGAGAAGTTTACCTGTAGGCTAAAAAGAAGCAACAACAAAGTTCTTTCATGTATAAGAAGGAAAAGGGGCAAAAATCTTTAAATTAAAACAGTCTAACTCAAACAAATAAAGGGGAATAAAAAAGAGGGGGCCACCAAAGAGACAAAAGCTTTGCCTGCCACTTCTGCCTCCACAGCGGGCATTTAACTATAGTGTCTGCTTGACTATACTATACAATGTAGAAACCATTGTTGTTACTTGCATGTGTAATCCCCCTCACTGATTTTTATTTTCCTAAATTTACGTTTGCAAATTCCTTTCACGGTAACAAGCCTGTTTAAAAGACCACAACACACTATTGTTACCCCTCTGCAGAAGCATGATTTAAGCCACTCGTATTTTGTTTGATTGTCATCTGGCTTGTTATGGAAAACAGGTCAGGAAAAATATATTCCAGACATATCATCTGAATATTGCTGATCCCCATCAGGGATGATCCTTCAGAAACCATACATATATAGAGGTAAATATAAAAGGAGAACCATTAATAGGCACTTTGTGAAGATCACAGCTTTAATATTCTCACCTGGGGCTGGAAGCAGCAGAAATATATTCAGCCTGAGACTGCAGTCCAAAACGTGGCATATTTCCCTATGAATCATGAACTCTGGGTTCTGTTTTATCTGTAGAATGAACTTTCTCTCTCTTTTTCTCTGTCTCTTGTTCTATCTGAAGGCTTACTGCAGCATAAGTAAAATTAGTATCATATGTACCATAGCATACTAATGATAAGCTGTTAAACTCATGTTATTTTGGACAAGACCAACATCTAGCTGGGATGATCGTAATAACTAAAAGGCCAAAGATCACACAATGGATCAGGGGAATTGCTAAGTATTTGGGCTTGACTTAGAAACCTAATGTACCCACAAATGCACACATATACACAAACACATTCAGTTACATTTTGCACAGCAGCATAGTTCACAAGCCCAGATGACATCCTTCTTTTTCAAATGGATTTTAGTTGAATACCCAAAGGAACTGAAATGATGAGTTTGCTCATTATGACATGATATGCTACAGCAGATGTTGTATGATATGATACTACCAGTTCCGGGGAATATTATTAGAGAGGTTAAAATTAAATATACTTATATATTTTTAAATTGGAGGCTGTATTCATGAGACCCAGAATATGTTTTGGGAATGGAAAGAAAAGGAGAGTGGTGAGATGCAGTGGCAAGAGCTAATTGCAAGTTAAGTACAATGGTGTCTTCTCAAAGCGCAAGAAATGCTTGCTAAATATTTTGTCATCAGCATTGCAGATTATGAATTGCTTTTGTCAAATGTACAATGCAGGTTTCTTGAAACACAAGTGCATTAAAGCTGAGTCCTGTGCAATACAAAACCAATGTCAAAACTCAAAAACATTTAGGTCAGGTGACAAATAGCCTGACTGACTTGAGCACTGACATGATACTTTTATAGTAGATTGAGACAAGTCACAAGGTATTCAAACTGAGGATGATTGCTGAATTGTATGGGTTGTGACAGCTCTCACAATGTACACTTCTTAAAAGGCATAGGAAATGAAAAAGATTTTTTTGTGCAATAAAAAGCGACAAAGTGTGCAACATTTGAGCAGGTTGCTTTGTAGCTGACGACATAGTAATAATTAAAAGCTGAGCTTGGACATTCAGATGAAACTGACAATCGATCAACACAGCGAGGATAGCTTGAGAAAGGTGCAAACATTCAAATCCTTGGATGTTTTACCTGGCATTAAGGCATGGATAGAAGGCTCTCTAGTAGATTGTAGTCACAATGTAGCTTTGGGTAGTTTCTTGCTTTGAAAAATTACATAGATTACAATGTTAAACAGCCTGAAATATAGGTTGATAAATCAAAACAACTCATCACAACATTCACTTTTCAAATATTCTTCTCCTCTGTATAGTGGGGTGCCCTTTTTGGCCATAATATTCTTCCCTTTCTTAAGTTTACTTTTCATTTTATAGTTCGTTTCTGTATAGCAGTTATGATGAATGGGCACGTTATGAAGAAAATATTAAAACAAAGATTAATAATGATTGAACATGGTTTATGTTTAATTATTATCTAAATTATGGAGAGATGCAAACTAGTACTTTGTTATGAGACTGCATAGAGCAGTTATTGCTTTGTATAATCTGTAAGTATCTGTTAAGAAAAAAATGCTTCTAAAGATGCTTATGTAATGTATACATATTTTTCTTGCACGTTTCAACAGAATACACAATTGCATAACACAGGTGTTCAACAAAACTTTTTATTTCATAAGAATTTATTTTACTTAATACTACACTCAAAATCACTAGATAGCTTGTTTCAATATATCTTTAAGCCCTTTTTTCTACAAAGCTATTAATACGGGTCATAGAAGACCTTCAGTTTAAATGGATCAGCAGTCACTCACCAATTTTGCACCACATAAAAGATAGCCATGCCATTAAGTAATTTACTTGTGTGCATCTCCTTAGACTAAAATGGGTGTGAAAGAATTTTTAAAAAATCAATGTACTGTAAGTATTCACGGTAATTCTAGTAGAACTAGCCATCATAACATGTTGATTATTCTTATGACCTGGCATGACACAGAATATATTTTGTGTTCGTATTTTTTTTTGAATTTGAAATAGGTTAAATCTGGTGCCACTTCATATATAGAGTGCTTTTGTAAAAAAAAAAAATACATGAATAAAATAAAGCAAAATAAAATGAAAAAAAAAATTAGGGTGAATGCAAAATATGCAACTGTGCCTTTTATACCCGTTGTTATGAAAAAATGGTGTTGGGTTTGAACACTGAGGGGAAATGGGCTATTCCCAACTTTTTTGAATCTGTATATTTACCCTTGTTTATTTTCTGAGAAATTATAAATAATATATTTAAAAACAAGCCTTCTGTCAAACTCAGATAATGGACCAGTCTTATTTATCTTTCATTATTAATATAAGCTTGTGGTTTAGGTATATACTCTGTCCTTCCTTCCTTCCTTCCTTCCTTTTCTTTTGTTGCCTTGAAGGCTATGATATAAAATGCTCAAGACAAATAGCATACTTTTGTTAGAATCTGTCATCGGTTCATTTTACCAGGGAATTGTTTTTTGGGGGTTTTAATTTTAAATTGCTTTTAGCTGCCATTCCATTTTGGTTGGACAATATAAGAATCATCCTACTTTTTCCTTTCCTTCCATGGGGATCTAAAATGAACTTTGCATGTATTTTACATTAGGACACACTTATAGATTGATACATAGATATATACCCTTGTATATATTAGAAAAGTCAGTATCTTCAGTCTAAGATCTAAGGCTCATTCTGATTCTCCAGATCTACTATATTTATTCAATATGGTTTCTGACTGGCCTGCTGCCTGAGTTTCAGGAAAACAACAAAAATGCAAAAAAACCAAAAAAAAAAAAAAACCACAAAAAAACAAACAAAAACAAAAACAACAAAAAAGAAAGGTAGACATTATTTTTATGTGGGGAAGAGCTAAAATGGGAGCAAAGACACTTGGCTGAAAGGCTACCCTAGGAAGTTGTCAGTTAGAGAAAGGCCAAACGAAATTGCCACAAATATAGTTACCACTGAAAGACTTCTAAGAATCTTGAACAAAAAAACAGGCATACTTATGTTGTATTGGTGATATACAGATTTTTTTTAAGAAATGAAAAGAGAGGAGATGAATAACGTAAGAGATGAAAATAGTTAAGCAATTCAGTTGTGTTGCTGCCCAAGGAGTGTAACACTTGGAAGAAGGCATCATTCCTAGCTACCTAGGGTATACTTTCAGACAACTTTTTTCCTAAATTTTAAAGCACTTGCATTCAGTGTGGTACGATCTGTTTGTAATATTAATCATTGACTATTGTTCTGCAACTTGGATGTTGATAGTGAAGCAGAGAACAATTTATCATTGTTTATTATGAGTCACTATGCACGCAACTATGCTAAACATGGCAAAATGTATTAAACGCTAGTCCACCTCTATTTATGAAATATTTACATAATTTAATTTGCTTTTGTACAGTTTTATGTAAATAAATTGCTTGTCATTTTTGTCTCTGCAAATTAAAATATAACATGTTCAAATGGTTGCCCATTCACTAGCATGCTTTCTCTGATAGGCTATTCTGTCTCGACAGGAAAAAAATAATGAATTCACATAGTATTTTGATTCAGAATATTCAGAAGCTTCTTGGATGGTAAAGAGTGTTATTCTAATTTTTAGCTATTTAAGCTTCTAATGTACAGTCATAGAATCATAGAAAATTAGGGTTGGAAAGGACCTCAGGAGGTCATCTAGTCCAACCCTCTGCTCAAAGCAGGACCGGTATAACTGTGGCCATCCTCCTTCTCTATAGTGACATTCAATATAGATTATTCACATCCCTTAGAACAACTTATACTGCTTCTTGGCCTGCTTTCACGGAAGAATAAAGTACTTGTAATGGAAGCACTTGCTTCCCATTAATGGTTGAACATGGCCTCTTTTTAAAGCATTTAGAAAACTTTTACATTAAGAGAAAAAACAAGATCTGAGTAAAAGTAAAGCTGTTCTTATTTACATTATATAACATCAATTTTCTCATTGGGAATAAAAAAATACACTTAGGTCTCTATTTTTTAAAAGTTCAGAACCAATAACAATTTTTGAAAGGTCAATAAAAATGTCTGTGCTGAAAAGAAGGCAGTGATAGGGCTAACACAGTTTTATAGGGCACAGTATGAAAAAACACAAGCAAGTCTTCCTACATATGAATAAAGTTTTCCCACCTCCACATACCGCAACAAGATCAAGAATAAAGCATCTTCAAGAATGAAGAAGGAGGACGTTTTAAAAACCTGACCATATATCTACCTGGAAGAAACAGTATGATTAAAATAAAAGATAAATTCTCACCTTTCTCCTCTGTTTTACAAGTAAAACTACTGAAATTGGTTTTTCTCTAGTAAAAAAAAAAAAATCCCCAATTTTTGGATTAAAAAAAGTAACCCAAAATCCACATTTTTCCATGATTAAAATGAAAACCCACTTCATATATATCTATATATTAGTGGAGTTTCATTTTAACCATGGAACAAAATAATTTTATTATGCGGATTTTGGGTTATTTTTTTAATCCAAAAATTGGGGAATTTTTACTAAGACAAAACCAGACTACCTGCTTAATAGGTTCTTTATTAATTGCCTTTCCTTCTCCTCAATATGTTTAAACCTGATTTGTAAATCAATCTTACCTATGCTTAAATATATTTGTGAGGGTTTTCTAATAAATATGACATTGTAGAACAAATAGTACTTTAGTATGCAATCAATGTGCATGGCAAACCATATGGGATAGCTCATAAACTTCATTACCTTAGCTACACTTTGATTTTTTTAAAGTATAAATTGACTCATATGCCTAAAAAGGTTCTGACATTATTTTAATCTACTTTTATTGTGATTTTTCACGTCTAAGCTGGTGCTCTCCCTAGCTCGTCTTTTCAGATGCATCTGTCAAGGGAGTGTCTTTTTCTTTCCATAAGCAAGGATTTAAAAAGATTGTGAAGAGCTTGCAAACCAAAAAACCAACCCTAAATCTTCCCCTTGGTACTGCAGTGCACTAGCCACCAACCCCCTCCAGCAGTATCAGTTTAATGAGTAACTTCATTCAGGTTTTTATGTTTACTTTATACTAAATGTAGTACACAAGGCATGACCTTATGTTTTTTTTATTTTGTCTTTTATTTTCATTCTTCTCTAATACTTGTTTATGAACGGCATCTAGGAAGGTGATTAAAGCAAGATAAAACAAATTTCCTAAGCTGCAGTGTGTGCTAATGGATGGAAATATAAAATGGGGAAAGTTAACAATTTATGCTCCCCTTTAACCCTGATTTCATTTTTTCCCTCTTACTTTGCAGTGAAATGTAAATCTTATGCAATGACTGAATTTAATATGTGTGACCTAAGCAGAAGTAATTTTAAGTCTTTATTGAGCCTCCTGTGGGAGTGTGCAGAGGATGCATAATTCTTCATAAATGTGCAAGCTGCCCAGATCAGTCAGGGGGTGACTGATCAGCAATACAGACACTGTAGTGCAGACATGAAGTTTTTGTGTCTTACGACTAGTACAATATAGTAGTATAGGCCAGTCAGCCTATTCACAAGAAAAAACAAGACATGGGATGTACATTTGAGACAGAGGAAAGAATGCTTTTGCAAAGGGTTGGAAACATGCATCGGATAACCAAAGAAGTATGTGCAAAAAATAATCAGATCTTCTATTTACAGAAGTTGGAGAATAATAAAAAAAAGAACTTTAGCTTGAGACAGTAATGGGGTGGAAAAGGAAATCAGGGGTTAAAAGACTTGCAATGAGTTTTTTCGTCATAGATCTCTTACCTTGCCAAATGTATTCTTAGGACAAACATGCTATGCCAATGACAAAATCATGGGTCTGAAGGCCAAAATACTTACCTGCAGTGTAACCTTTCTAAACAGATTTGCATACCTTATATTTAAGGTCTTGATACTAATGATATGGATCAGTGATTCTCAACCAGGATGCCACAGCGCCCTGAGGTGTTGTAGATCCTTTCAACAGTGCTGCTTAATGCCACCCAGTGTTAGCACTGTTCAGTGTGCAGACATGATTCACAAGATAAACCCAGATATTTCAAATAGGAACACATAGTGTTAAAAAACATTCTGAGTTTTTTTGCCGCAGAAAAAATTGCCCTAATATTTCTCTGTAATACAAAACAAAAACAAAAAAAGTGAAAATTAAGGCCTCCAGCAGACATTTACTGAAAGGTGCAGTGGGATCTGAACAACAATCCCAACAATCACAACTCCTGCCATGCTACCCATTCACTACCTGGTTAATCATGTCTTAAGTGTCACATGTGCCAGGGGCCTATGAGCTGGCATTTCCAAAGGGAGCCCTGAATTTAACGAGGGTTGCATGGAGTCTAAAGAGGCAGAGAATCACTGCTGTAGATCAATGAGAAAAGCAGTATTAAGATACTTTCTGTATGAGGATTTATTTTATTTTATTTTATGTAGCTTTGGCAAAATATTATAGAATATATTGTAGGGGCAGCCACTTTGCTGAGATTACATTTGTATAGAACTGGTAGCCAAAAGTGCTTCACAAATTTAAACGGTACACCATTCATTTTCTTTCATTCCTGTATTTGATTTGTTTTCAAATAAATATTTTAGAATTAGTATGCTAGCATACCCATGGAAGAATTTATCAGATAAGGAAACAGCAGTTGCCTAAAAGGTATTAAAAATATTCAGGTAAGCAAGCCTTATGGATCAAAACCTGTTTCACTTTTATGCCAAAGTGGAATTTACAAAGCTGTGTACAGCGCATTTTTAGCTCATACACATCTTGTAGATTTATTTCCACCACAGACAGAATAGGTTTGCTTGG
The DNA here is from genome assembly GCF_001723895.1 of Crocodylus porosus. Classification (NCBI taxonomy): domain Eukaryota; kingdom Metazoa; phylum Chordata; order Crocodylia; family Crocodylidae; genus Crocodylus; species Crocodylus porosus. Next base: position 38,689,509 of record NW_017728948.1, read on the forward strand.
TTATGCACATAACTGCCAACAGTGGGAGGAGAAATGGAACACTGTCTTAAAGGAGCAGAAACTATCCCATTGCTGTTTATCCATCTTATGCAATAAATATTAAGTGTTTTATGCAGAAAAAGAACTTTGGGATCAAAACCCAGATCTTATCCTTGAAGGCACTTCACTGTCCCTGATCCATTCTCCCTCTCCTTTGATGCCTCTTCCTGGCCCTACATATCTTTTTTTCTCTTGGCTAACATGTAAGAGAAGTGGAGGGCACTCCTAGTAATGCCTAGTGGTTACAGTAGTTTGCTGACGAGAAAGATGCAAATACCAACTAGGTAAAAGGGAAAGCTAAAAGTTTGGACTTCCAGTCAATGAGCAAGTCCTCTTAAAACTAGATTACTCTTTTTCTCTAGTAGAGTTTTACCATGTTTTTCCTCCAACTAAAGATTAGGGATTTGCCTGGCATTATCTGCTTCCCCTCAGTGGCTATGCAGCCATAGTTTAGATTTTTGAGTTTGCTGAAAAGGAAAGCACAGGGCCAGCTCAGCTATGAAAGTAGAAATGGAAGTCCAAATCTGTGTAAGTGCTAAAAATTGCAGTTAGAGGTATTCATGAGATGTTATTTGTGGAAGAGAACTGGCTCTTTTGCAAGAAGTTAGATTGGATAGTTTTGAGGAAAATTTCTTTCTCTTGATCTAACTTGAGTGCCTGTACATTCCTCTTGAGTATGGATGGTACCTGATATCCCACAGTTCTCTATTTTCTCCGCTGTATCCTCCAAAGAAGAGAGAGGGAGGGAGAGCATACACTGTCTGATGACCTGTCAAGGGGTGAACTTTGAGGGAGTCTTGTGCAGGACCTGTCTTGAAAAACTGCAAATCAGCTGATTGGGGTTGGGGAGGAATCTTCTGTTGTTGGGAACAGGTACACCCACTGAGAGAATAACTGCCCTCTGTCACCAATCAGTTTATTGGTAATAGTGGTATGCATTCATCCTGCAACAGGAGCCCTCCTAAAAGGTTTGTCTCTAAGGCCCTTGACAGACATTCACATAAAGTCATGATAGGATATGATCCCAGATCACAACAATTAAACGTATTGTGGTGCATGACAGAAGGTGAGATTGTGATATCAGGAAACAGATACCAATCATGGCATGTTTCCAGTGCAGAGAGAGCCCAGGATCTTGGCAAGTTGGATGCCTGACAAGCAGGTGATCATGAGCTAGTTTCAGGGCCCCACAGTGATATTTGAGCCTCTTGTTGTCCCCAGAGCCAGCTGAGGATCAGCAGATTGTTGACAGATCAGAACTGCCTTAGGGACTGAACCCTAGTGCAGTCTCAGTATGGCAGGGGAAGGCAAAATACAGCCCATTGACTGGATCTGGCATGCCAAGCCATTCTATCTGGCCCATGGAGCCCCTAAAAAATTTAGTAAATTAATATTTATTTGCCCTGGCTCCCTGTCAAAGCTGCCTGGAGCCAGGGGCAGTAGGACCCAGAGGGTGCCCTCAACAGGCTTGCAGGCTTCATCATCCCACCCCCAGCCAATTCCCTGGTTTCCTGCCCCAGCCCTGCTCTAGCACCACATGGCTGTGGCTCCCAGCTGCATCCCAGGACCATGGAGCATGGGACCACACTGTTAGAGGTGTGTATGTGTGTGTGCCCATATCGGCAGGCACAGGGGCAGAGTATGTGCATGTCTGCAGGCACAGGGCAGAGTGTGTGTGTGTTCATAGGATGAGTCTGACATGGACACCCCTCCATACACATGCACCTACACCTTCCCTCACACTGCCATACCCAAACCCCAGCTACCCTCCCCCCATGCCCACCCACAGCCCCCACAAACCTATACCCATCCTCCTACAATATACAAGAATAAGGCTTCATTTTAAACTATTGTGCAGTCACCTCTGTGTACACTATACAAACATATGCAAATCAAGACAAAAATATTTTTTTAAAGCAAATTAATGAATGTTGTAGATGATCACTTTTTAGAATATGATTTAGTATTTTTCTGCTTCTGAGATGGCAAAACCCTTTGCTGGAAGGAGTACTTTTGGGGGCAAGGGGAGGGACATCTGCTGGCAAAGGTCAGGGGTTATGGGGTAGGATTTCTGGTCACAAGATGGTGACCAGGGGGCAGGGCACCTGACAAGGGATGGGGATACCCATGTGGCCCTTGACAGCTTGCCAGAACTTGGTAAGTGGCCCTCCACATGAAATAATTGCCTAGCCCTGCTGTATGGCATGCCACATGTTGAAGTTACGATACCATACAAACCAGCCACAAAAATATTACACATTTTTTGAGTAATATCTTTATGGCTTGTTTGTTATTTTATGGCATTCTAACCCAGGTGGTACTCCAAGATGTACCCCCTCTCCAGTTGAAGGGATCAGAGCAGGTGCACAAGCACTGTGGGAGGTGTAGAGACCCTTCTCCCCCTATAGAGCAGAGCCAGATCACCAATGAGGACTTAACCATATACCTTTTAATGAGAGAACAGTACTGGGAATATAACAGGTATAAACCAGAGGGTATAGGGGACACTAAACCCCGAGGAGGCAGGATTCAATAAAGGTTAGACACTGACAATCATAGACATATTCATCTAGTTGACAAAAGACAGGGTTAACAAAATATAAAACACAAAACAGCAGAACAAACAATACTGGTGGGCGCAATATAAAAGGCACAAAATACGAAACATAAAATAACAGGAAATATAGGGCCTAGGTACCTGGAGGGGTAGGGGGGAGTGGGAAAACACAGTGACCCCTTTCTGCTGCAACAAAGAGTTCTCCCTGTCATTTCACTCACCCTAAGTCATCCCAGCTGGGACTTGCATGCAGATCTCCCATGTGGTAGGCAGAAACTCTACCATGCAGCCACCAGTGCTAGGACTGCTCCAAGCTGCTAGGGGTCTTGATGGGAGCCCCAGCCTCCCATCAAGCTTCCTGGCCTCTTATTGAAGGAGCTGGAAGCAGAGGTGGGAACCTCTCAGGTCACTGCTCAGATCCTTGGTGGAGCTGGGGAACCTCTCCTGCTGGCTGCAACCTCTCATAGGGGATCCTGGAGCCCAGCAGGGAGCCTCTCCTGCCAGCTGCATGCCACGCTGGTGAGGGACCAACTGCTACCTGCAGGTCCCATTCCTTCAGGTGCTTCTGGGACAACTGCTCCCACTTCGCTGGCCCAGCTCTTGCCAGCTCTTTGAAACTCCTTCCTTGTGGTTCCTTGCTGGTCTCCTCTGAGTCAGCTGCGCTGCCCCTTTTATCCCCCTCCAGGTGACCCAAGGTGCCAATCAGGGGACATGGAGGGTGAGTGTCTGGTGCCTGATTGGTGAGGAAAGGGAATCCCAACCCCACAATCACCTTTTACCCTTTCAAAAACCCTGGGCCAAATCATTACCAGATTGGTGAGGAAAGAGAATCCCAAGCCCTCCAATTATGTTTTACCCTTTCAAAACCCCTGGGCTAAATCACTACCAGCTAACCCAACACAGCATCATCATTTCTATGAACATGGGGCTGTTTGCTATTTCTGGTGTGATTAGCCCCTTAATTGCACCAGAAACATAAAGGCATTTCTACACATGCAAGCGCCACAGAAAATGGTGGCAGTGTGCTTTTGAACTAAAACACCTTGGTGATGCTTTAGTTCAAAAGTGCACCATTTTTTCTGAACTGACACACATTTAGTTGCTTATACAACTGCACACAGTGCAGCACAGTGTGCAGCAGCTTGCCTGTGCAGCAGACTCGATTAATGCAGTCTGCTCAGAAGCAGCAGATCTCTGGCACTCGGATGAATGAAAAGGTATGTGTATAAATGTCCAATGTGTGTCAGGGTCCTAACATTCACTTCTCTCCCCAAATTTTTTTTTTCCATGTCCTCCTAATTAATCCTTTCTCCTTTCTTCTGTGACTCTTAAAATATCTCTATCACTTACATTAAATCACATACACAATCTCTTCAGTACTTCTGTGTACCTTCCTCACACCCAAATGCTAAAACACTGTGCATACACACTTCTTAAATGCACATTTTTGTATTCCCAGAATCCTTTTCTCTCCTTCTATGATAGGACAGGTGTAACATGAAATTTCTTAAGGGAAAAGCTAGCCCTAAAGATGAGCCAACATTAAATTGTGCATTAAACTTATTTAAGAACCACTGAGGTGATATCTCTGAACCCTCTGATTCTGCTCTTGCAAATATTTGTATCCTTTCTGTTGTCAGGAAGGGTAGAAGGACCAATTTTTAAGAGATGTTGCTTTCATAAAATCTATATCCAAAAAATGCTTTACCAAATCTAGTGATCCAGCCACTGCTAAATAATAAATTGGAGTGGAGGGAAAGAAAAATTAATAGCCATAAAAAAGAGAGGAAAGACGTATTTGAAAATGAGATCTAAAGAGATGGTGAGTCCACAAGGCAGAGAGCTACGTGGGGGGCTGTTTGCGGTGGTGGGAGTAGTAAGGGAAGCTATACTACTGCAGTGGTGAAATAGTGTTAACTGGACAGAGAAAGTAGAGTGGTAGATGGCTGGAAGCAGTCATGTTAGATGAATGGAGAAGAGACTTGTTTGTGACGTGTACTAGGTCAAGTCCCTTGAGGGTTTAAAAAAAATTAAAAAACTAAGCAAGACTGTTCCCAGTGATACTGTAATCAGCGGCTTGCTCAGACAGCATGCAAGTTATGCTGAAGGTACAGTAAGAACATGGAGGCGAGGAGGCTCTGTAGGCTCTGCTAAAACAATTTCAGTATTAATCAGTCTTGATTCACTTGCATAAATTGCTGGAATAGATATAAAAATGATTTATTTGCTTTTAAAAAAGCAGCAGTTAGCCATTTCCCCCCCTTTTTTTGCCCAGAGCCATCTTAGCATCTGCTTTGCTTTCCCCCACCTCATTCTAAAGTAGAAGAACATTAGGTGATTTCAAATTCTTTTTCAGTCTGACCTCTGAGAATCTGGCAGACAGCATGTTGCTCTCCTTAAGAAACATTAAATCATGCTCACATATTGCTGTAAATGTGAGTCTGAATGGGAAAGGGATACTTTTCCAGGTAGTAAAGAAAGAAACTTGCCTTAATTTTAGAATACTCTGGGGTTGGGTTGATGAATTCAGGATTTTTTTTTATTTGAGGATTGCAAAGCCGCTCTCTATGATAATTACAATGCAATTTATAACAACAGTAAACATTTTCTCTCTCCCCAACATGCCACCATCCAGAGATTAAATGGAAATTTCTAAATGTATTAGGTAAAGTTCAGTTTATAACCAACAAACTTTATAAGCTGAGGATCTGAATCAGTAGGTGGGGTGGGAATGTAAGGCTGCCTGCACCAATGCCAGCACCAGGCAGCTGGGAGCTGTACCCATGCTGTCATTGCTTTTCCCCACCTCTAACTCTGTGGCTGAAGCATGGGTGCTGCTTTCACCTGATGGGGACCTGAGCTGGGGCTAAGCATCCGAAAGCTGCATCCACACAACTTCTGATTTTCCCCACTCCATGCCCTGACTTCTGTGATGCAGCATGGGCCTAGCCCTGCTTCACTTCCTTACTGGCCAGAAGCTACACCCACAATGCAGCTGGGGAGCAGTGGGTGGAGAAAAAAGCGGCAGTGATGCAAGTAGAACTTCCAGCTGCCAGGCCACAACACAGCTCCTTTCTGCCCATTTCCAGCACTGGCACAGGCAGAGCCAAAGGCTTCCAGCTCCAGATTGGAACATGCAGGCCATCCTTACACTGCTGGTTTATAGCATACCTTGAATACAATAAAAGGAAAATTACATAGATCCACTTTAATAACTTTCCCCCCGCTTGTTTATGGCTAATTTGGATTCCCATGATAGGCTACAACTTCTAAGCTAGAAGGGAGACGATACTATGTTTTGGGAGGTTTAGTTTGGTGACTTTTCAGAGAGGAAAAAGGGAGCGTAAGGCAACCAAACTAAGATTTCCAGGAGGTGCAATGGCACTTCAGATGAATGCAGATTCAAGTGGCTTTATTGAGAAACTGAAATATTTTGGTTCTGTTAGAGTATTTGAACCTAAATGTTTTGCTTCAATTTTAATTACTGAAAATTGAAATTCTCTGCATAATTTATGTATTTCTGTGCAGAACATCCCAGCCAACTTTACCCATTGAATCATTCAGTTTTATGAAAAAAATGGGAAAAAATAAAATCAATGGGACTCTTGCATGTTGGAATGATAAGGGTTGGGACTGAAGTACTAGCTCATTTATTCATGTGGCTCAGTAGGAAAGCCAGTAATCCAGCCCAGATGTTTAAAGGTATTCAAGCATTTAACCACCACTGAAATCAGTGGGAGTTGGGCGCCTTTAAAATCTGAGTTCTAGTATGTCTTAGTAATTATAGTGGTATAGTAGGGGCATAGTTTGTTATGTAAAATCTTGAGAAAAACTGAAGTGGAAGAAAGACAGTTCAGAAAATTGTGTGGGTTGGCTAACCTCTGTCTACTGCAGTAAGTTTCTGCATTGTTTCAAGTTTGTCTTTTTTTGAAAGCACAAAATTGAAACTTGGACAAATCAAAGTGCAGAAAATGTAGTGGGTGAAATGTTTTATGAAATGAGACCTTTGTATGTGGCGTATTTAAAAATACTTTGGTCATCCTGTTCCTTTGGATAATCCTCTATTTAAATAAGAAAGTCTGTATGCGCATCTTAATTCTCCGAGAACAATCAAGAATGTTTTGTTCCCCGGGAATAAAAGGATTTCCATTTGCTTGATTTTGCAGAAAACAATCTCTTATTAATAGGACTTAAATTTGAGGAGATCAGGGTCTTTCAGATTGATCTGTAGAATATGGTAGTCACATGCTTCTGCCAGGATTAGGGGTCGGGGTGGTCATGATGCCCTCTGGTGGCCACTTGACCCCTGTCCCACTCTGGCTACCTGAGGTACCTGTGTGGATACCTTAAAAGTGTTAGGTATAAGTTGTTACATTTGCCCGGGGATTGAGGAGGTAACAGCAGAATGTAGGCAATGTACTAGTCTCTGAATAAACAAACTTTATCGTTCTATAATCTTAATTCAATCTTCTGAGAACTACACATGGTACCAGGAGTGGGGTGAGATGAAAGAAAAAAAAGAGCACCTCAGAATTCCAGAGGAGTTAAAGCTGTCCAGAAATGCAGCAGAAAACTGGAAGAAATTTAAGCAGAGCTTCACTATATATATGACAGCCAGCGGAGCTACAGAGAAGGAAGATTCACTCAAGGTAGCTTTTTTGGTTTAAATATAGCAGGCCCAGAAGCTCTGTCTCTTTATAATAGCCTATAACTGTCACAAGCAGAACAGAAAAGCTATGGCACAGTAACAAAAAAGTTTGAGGAATATTGTATACCCAAACAAAATGAAACCTTTGGAAGGTATAATTTCCACATGAGACAGCAGAAAGAATATGAAACAAGAGAGGAGCTTGTCAAAGACCTCAGACTGCTGAGCCTGACATACAACTTTGGAGACCTAAAAGAGTCCATGATCAGAGACCAAATAGTATTGGGTATAAGGGAGACAAGCCTCAGGATAAGACTGCTAGATGATCCTGAGCTTAATCTGGAAAAGGCAGTTAGAATGTGCCAAGTGGTGAGAACAAATGCCAGGCTGCAGAAGCTGGAGGAAAAAACAGAACAAGCTGAACTGGACAGGATTACAAGACTGCAAAAACCTAAGGCAGCATACAAACAATACAGAATGAAGGAACTCACTGAGAAGCAGACAAGCAGTTGCGAAAGAGAATTGCTTGAAGAAACAACATTCAGCTGCAGATGCTGTGGGGGTTAGCACAAAACCTATGCAATGCCCTGCATTTGGTAAACACCACAACAATTGCAAAAGTTTCAGTCACTTTGCAAGGGTTTGCAGAAAGGAGCAGGATATGTCACACAAGAAACAGCAGGTGCATGCTCTGTGCAACAAGGAAGAGGAAGGCTTCCTAATTGGCACAATGCAAGAAGAAGTTTGTTCTTCTGAGGATTGGACATCATCCTAGACACCAACAGACTAATGTAACTTTAAAATTAGATACAGATGCACAGGTTAGTGTAATACCAGTATACATTATTCAAAATATGAAAACTAAATCTGTGTACTATGAAAGTAAAAAAGTGAGACTTAGACCATAAAATGGGAATATGATTGCAGCCAAGGATGTTTGTGCGCTGCATGATACAAGAGTAATGTAGTAAAAATTCAGTTTTTAACTGAATTCAGTCCCAGGAAAGCTAGTGCCAATTATTGGGTTGCAAACATGTAACATTCTAAGTTTGTTTAAGATAATGGATGCCATTGAGGGACTAGAAAGCAAGAAAGTAAGAACATAGAAAAAGAGTTTTATGCTGTGTTTCAAGGCATAGGGAAACTGTCAACTGAGTACAAGATAGAATTAAGAAAACCAAATACTCACCCATACATGCTCCAGGAAATGATCCCCTTGTACTAACAGAGAAACTGAAAAAAGAATTTGATATATTAGCGTGGACAATATAGAAAAAGTACAGCAACCAGCTTCTTTATTCAGTGGTCATAATAGAAAAAAAAAAAAGATGGATCCTTGACATTATGTTTGGATCCTAAGCAAATGAAAATGTTAAGGGAACAGTTTCCCATATTCACCAGGGAAAATATTTTTGTAAATATGGCAGAAGCTAAATATTTCTTCACTTTGGAAGCCGCTTTTGGGTTTTGGCAAGTTCCCCTAAAAAAGAATACCACTGGATTATATACCTTCAACGTGCCCTTTAGAATGTATTGCTTTCATGCCTTCCTTTTGGACTGTGTTCTGTATCTGAACTATTTTACCAAAAGGTGCAACAAATTTTTGAAGGTCTTGATGGTTTATATTGATGATGTATTAGTTTGGGGAAATACTATGGAAGAACATGACTTAAGGCTTAAAAAAGCACTAGAAATTGCTCACAGAGCAGGTTTGAAACTGAACAAACAAAAGTGCAAATTCAGGGTCAAAGAAAAAAATATCCAGGAGAAAAGCTCGTTGAGAAAAGGGTGCAAATTAATTGTGCAAGGCTTAGAGCCATTACAAACATGCCATCCCCTACAGATAAGGAAGGAGTGCAAAGATTACTGGGAATGATCAGTTTTGTAGGAAAATATCTACCTAACTTAGCAGAGCAGACCAAACACCTTAGATCACTGCTACAAAAGAATAATCAGTGTACATGGAAACATAAAGGTGAAGATAAATTAAAAAACTGAAAGTAAAAAGTAATGAAAGTACTGGTACAAAAATACTGTGATCCTAAAAGAACCATTAAACTGTCAACAGATGCTTCTAAAGAAGATATTGAAGCAGCTTTGCTTCAAAAACATGGGTATAACTGAAGACCAGTAGCATATGCATCTAGGGAACTCTGTAAGCCAGAGTGTCTAGATGCACAAATTGAGAAAGAATGTTTAGCTCTAGTATATTACTGTAATAAATGTCATATACTCATCTATGGGAAGTCTGTAATAGCTGATCCTGATCATACAGCTTTGGTAACTATCACAGAGAAAGGATTATCAGAAATGCCACCCAGATTACAGAGACTTTTCTTTCAACTGGAAATGTGTGATCTATAGGCCTGTGCAAAGTGGTTAGTATTCACTTTGGATTTAGATTCGGTCAATTCGGGGGACAGTGATTTGATTCGATGATTTGAATCACTGTCCCAAATCGATACAGATGAATCTGATTTGGAGATTTGGCTGTCACCAAATCAGACAAATCTCTGAATCAAACAGGCCCCATCCTCCACTCGCTCTCCCAGCCCTGTTAATGGCTGCCCCGCGTGGCCCCACTGTCCCAGCTCTTTAAAATAAAATAAAATAAAATAAAATAAAATAAAATAAGCCCCTCACTCACCAGCTCCTGCCAGGCCAGAGGGGGAGGGGCAAATCCCTGCTGCCCCCCACTGTGTTGTGCTGCGTGGGGGGGCTCTGCCATGAGTTTCTTGAAGCCCTGACAGCCACTGCAGCAACCAGTGAGTGAGGGGCTCTTTTTTTAAAGTGCTGGATTGATGGGGGCTGAGAGGACAGGCAGGGGTCCAGGGGGCACTCAGGGGGTCTGGGGGAGCAGAC
>NW_017728948.1:38699869-38711234 GCF_001723895.1 Crocodylus porosus
ACAGCCCTAATAATTTAGACATACAGTACACACCAGGCAAACACCTACTTACTGCAGATATGTTGTCCAGAGCATATGACACAACAGAAAATAACAGAATTTTAGACATAGATATAGTACAGGTTAATCTAATTAAGAGAGTTATTCCTATCACTGATAAAAAGTGAGCATGAATTGTAGAAGCATATTGCAAAAAGTACTAGTTATTTGTGCTGGTTGGCATGGAAAACAAATACTTAGCCTCTACTCCCAGTTCAAGAAAGAGCTGTCAGTACTGTATGGCATTTTGTTCAAAGGCTCATATGACTTGTTCTAGCAGAGCTAAAGAAAGACATGTTAAACAGAATATATGAAGGATAGCTAGGCATTGAAAAATGCAAAAGAACAGCAAGGGGTGCTCTATATTGGCCCTACATAAATAATGATATAGAAGATGCTGTAAAGGCTTGTACAATTTGCCTAAAGTACAGATCAGTGCAAAGAAAAGAGCCCAAGATAGCTCTGTGATATCAAGTGGGCATTGACTTATTCACACATGCAGGAAAAAAAATAAGTATTAGTGCTGGATTATTATTCTCGCTATTCTGAAATTGAAATGCTCAAAAGCACAATAGCAAACCATGTCATAACTCACATCAAATTGATTTTTTTTAGACATGGGATTCTACAAATTGTGAGAACACCTAACAGATCTAAGTTCAACTGTCTTGATTTTAAAGATTGTGTAAACAAATATGGATTCCGTCACAACACTTCAAGTCCTAAATCCCCAGAATCCAATGCTCTGGAGTAAAATGGAGTACAAATAGTGAAGACAATATTGAAAAATGCTACAGATTCATACATCAGTGTTTACCTGTCACTCTTAAATTACAGGGAAACACCCATTAAATATGGATTGTCCCCAACAGGAATGCTGTTTCACAGGAAACTCAAAACTAGGCTGCCAAATCTTGTGGATGATTCTCATCAGAATGAAAAGCAATATGTGAAAATGTTTAAAAAATTCAATGATCTCAAACAAAAATGGCACTATGACAGGATTTCCAGGGAGTTCCCACAATTGCACAACAAAGATAAGGTGCTTATTTTAGATGGACAAACGTAGCAACAAAAAGCACTAGTTTCTCATCAAGTAGATCCCAGATCCTATAAAGTTGTCACATCAGAAGGACAGGTGTTAAGAAGGAATAGACAGCACTTGCAGCTCAGAAAGGGAAGAAAAGAAGCAGCATCATGAGATTGACCAAAGGAAACAAAGCTAACATCAAAGTGTAGCAGCATTTAAAAAATGAGCCACCTGAAAGAATGGGAAGGGCTGCCCAGCAGAGAGACAGAGTTTGTCCCAGTGGGGACACTGCCTTCAGGGCAACTGAAGCTGTTTTGGAGGCAGCCCTGTTGGAAGTGGGAGGGGTGAGGTAACCCCAGCAAAGTTTTGAAATAAAGCCATTAGCAAAAGCCCAGGAAGGGCCCTGGGCTGAGATTGGCTGAGAGACTTGGATAAAAGTGGGGAGCAATGTTCCCATGGGGAGAGAACAAGAGAGAGAGCAAGGGGCGGAGGAACAGGTTGGAGACTGGAGACAGAGTCTCAACACAGTGGTCCCTCAGAGAGCCCCAGGAGTGCCCTGTGGAGGCAGTAGCAATGGCTGCAATGGGAGTGATACAATACCCAGTTCCTCTCTCCGACCCGTGAGCCTGTGGTGGCAGGATCAGAGAGGTGCTGCTTGTGTGGAGACTCCAAGCCTGGGAAGACCCGCCTGTAGCCTGGTGTGGCTGGGTGAGCACAGCAGAGCCGGGGGGGGACTGCCAGAGTCTACCCTATTTTCCCTGATGGATGAGGGGCTCCAAGGACAGGCAAAGCCCAGAAAGGGGTTGCATTTGCTGGGGCTGTGAGGCTGTGTGGGACAGGAAAGTTGCTACAGCATGCAGCGCAGACACTATGCCCTGCTGAGCTGGGGAAGGGGGGCAAAGGCAAGGGAAGGCTGTCTTGCAGGAACTGCAGAGGAGAAGCCGCCGCCTGATGCCCTGAGACCCTTGCTGCCCAGAGACCCCAGGAGCACTGAGAAAGACACCAGCACCAGGGAGCGTCCACAGACCATGTGCTGGGACACAGGCAGTCCTGCTCCCTGAGACATCCCACTGGGGCAGCGCACACAGAATCCCCAGTACACCGTGTGCAAGTGAGAGACTGTGTAAATAAGTTTTAAAGGTTTTATTAGTTGATATATCAATGTGTTTATTTAATAGTTATTTGTTATGTTGTAAATTTTAATTTTTGTAAATATTTTTAAAATTGTCTGTGAGGGTACTTAATTGTAAAGGGAGGCTCTTCACCTGGGAGCATTGCAGCAGCTTTCCATGGGGACTGGGCAGGGCTACTGGCTACCGGGTACCCCAGGATCCCACTATTCAGGTGAGGGTGCGTGTAGTGTCGTGCCCAGGGTTACAAAAGCAACAAGAAATGACAGAGGAGGTTGAAAATGACCCAGAAGTAGAGATGTCTGAACAAGGAAACCAAACAAGAACTGAACCAATAAGGACTGAGAATTCAGAGAAACTGAGAAGATCATTTATAGCTAAAAAGCCAACATGAAGACTAATACAGATCTCTTAAAATGTGCTTTAACTATGGGTTGAACTAAGCTGCCAAAGTTAGTACTGTATTGTATGGGTATGTTACATATAAAGGGGGAAGATGTGTGGATACCTCTGAGATTCTTATGTATAAGCTGTTACATTTGCCTGGGGATTGAGGAAGGAACAGCAGAACTGCACCAGGATACTGTTCTCTGAATAATTATCCTTCTATAAGCTTAACTCCTTAATCTTCTGAGAACTACACAGTACCTGCCTATTCTTTCTACCTTACCTGCAATGCCTTGATGTCATTTATAAGATTTTTGGGGCTGCTCCAGACCCCCAGAGTGAACTCAGTCTAACCCCAGCTTGCCACTTGGACATTATTAGTGCTTCAGGGTAAGCTGCTGCCCCTGTAACCAGGTCCATGCCTTGCAGTTGTTATTTCAACTTGTCCATCCATTGAACTCCCATCACCCTGCCAGGACCTTGGCCTGTCAAGACTCCTCTCTTTTCCCCTGGCCTCTTAGTCCTTCCCCAGACATTGGCCCTCTCAGTCAAAGCTTGCTCTGGCTTTAGCCTTCTACTCTCTGGACCCATGGACACGGTATGGCTGCTATGAACCTATCCTAGCCCTTGGGGTCCCTGGCCCCAGACCAGACTACTCCCACTGGCATTGGCTCTCCTAGCCTCAGCCTGCACCAGCCTACAGTCCCCTGGGTCCTTGACCCTGGGCTAGGCTGCCTGACCTTGGCCTTAGTTCTTCTAGCCTTGGCCTAGTATATCACAATAGCCTCAGTCCCCTGGGTCCCTGGTCCCCAGCTACGATGCCTGCTACTGAGGGCTTCTCCAGACACCCCTCTCCTCCAGACACTCTCCTATAGCCACAGTCTGGTCCACCAGTTAGCCTAATCAGAACATAAATGCAAACACAATGGCTGTATGACCTAAACTGGGTCATTACTTTGCTGCAAACTATATGTCAATGCAACCCTCTGGGAAAGCTTGGGTGCTAGTCAGTATATCTCCTATGGCCATCTTGCTCAAAAGCTCCTCTCCCTGCAGTCTGCAGGGCTAGCCTGACTATCTGGCCTCAGGCACTGAATTTATGTTCCTCCAGAGCCACATCTCTACCTGTCAGGTGGCTTGCCAGCCACATACATGTTTTCCATTTAAGCCTAATGGCCAGCCCACCTTCCTCCACTGCAGCTTGGCTCAGCTGCCTACAGTGGGTACCTCTGTGCTGCCTGGAGGGTAGTCCCCTAGGGGAACTCCTATCACTGTCATTTCTAGCTGGCTCACTCCCTAGCAGTTCTGCTTTGCCCAGATAACAGACTCACACAGCAAGTTTAGCTTTCTGCATCCTTACTTTAAAGTAACAGGACCCCCTGGCTTTCTGTTCCAATGCCATATACACAAATGCTTTTTCTTTTCTTTTGAAGTTTTTTTATTTTATACTTTGTTGACCAACTCATAAAGTTGCATAGATAAATTTGTAGTACTTCCTTACACTGAGGCCCTCTCTACACATGCAGATAAAGGTGCAATGGGATTTAATGCACAATTCACAACAATTGTAACTTCTGCCATGCCATTGCAGCTTATTGCCAGTGCAGTGGGAGCCCAATCACATATCACCAAGGCTAGGAGACCACTGCAGGAGAAATATCCCTGCCCCCGGGGGTTTCACATACCCTTGAGGCTGAGAGATTGCCACTGAGGGATGCTGCTGGGACCTGGAGTCTGCAGCTGCTGGGACTGAGAATGCCCAGCAGTTGCAGATTTGTAACCTCTGTGGCTGGGAGCCCATAGCTGATGGAAGCTGTGGAAATTAAAGCTCAATAGCAACACACTATAAAGTTAGTATACATTTTCAAGGTCTAACTTTATAGCTGGTTGGGGCTTTTATGGTATGATAGTTACTTTGTGCTTGTAGCTGGTCTCAAGCTAACTGTGCAGTTAACCAGTTTATTGTGACACACCATTAATGAGTAGAGGGGCCCTGATAATAAAACAAGGAATGATCCAGTGAAACTGTGAGCATTATATCAGTGTAGAACTGGTTAAAGTAAGTGAAGAATCAAACACTGGGATGTTCAAGTTATAGCATAACTGGATAAAGATTGAAAAATGAAAACCTATAGCTGATAGGTCTTAACGTTGCCTTTTATACCAAGATACTATACACATGGAACACTGTTCCAGTTCTTCAGCTGATATATATATATATAGGATTGTTCTAGGATTTAGTCTATAACAACTCTACCAGATGTATTTAGCAAAATGAGATAAAGGCATGGGTCCATGTCCTCCTCTTAGCCTAATTCTACTTTCACATCAGCAGATATGCTCTCGATTCATCAGTTTGTCTGGATGGGAAGATCTTGGACACTTTGAAAAGATGTAAGTAGCCATGCAACTATGTCAGTGAAGAAAAATAATCCCAAGTATGTAAATGATCAATAAAATAGGCACAAAAAGAAGAGAAAAAACAAAACTAATTCTAACCACCTTACTGGTTCTTTACCAATGTGGACTTTCTTAAAAAGAGTGGATTCCAGCAGAATTCTAAACTAAACTAATTCTGCCATTGAATTTTAGTTTAGCAGTGAAGGGAAAGGTCAACTTCCCATAAAGCACTTGGGCCTGTTTTTTATTAAGTTAATCATGCTATCATGGATAAGACAGCAAAGTGCCTAGACCTGTTACTGATGAACTCAGTCAAAGTTTTATTCAATAGAAAATAGGATGAGCCTTCGACACCTCATTCAAAGGTAAATCTATACTGCACAATAATGTGAATTACCTTTGGTAACTACATGCCATTGCACTGTGCAGCAAAGACAAACTGAAACAGTATAGAGAACTCCATTTCTGCATTACTTTTATCTGTTTGAGATGAAGGACAATTTAAAAAAGCTGTTTTGCTTTGTTTTTGAAAAGTGGAATAGCCCAGTAGAAGCAAAGAGTACCTGTACAAGTGCAGGGAGGCTGCTTTAATGTGCTATAATTACAGTGTATTGGAGTTGACTCAATTAATTAAGTCTGCTGGAGCATGCTAATTAGTGTGTTCCAGCCAGGCTCTATGTCTCATGTATCAGCATCCCCGAGCTTCAAAATGGCAGTGACGGTGCTTTAATTGAAGCTTGTTCAATAAGTTTTAGTTAAAGGGCCACTGCTACCATTTTGAAGCATGGGGTTGCTGATACACAAGTTACTGTGGGAGATTTAATTAGAGTGGCTCTTGAAGCCAGTCTAATTGAAGTGCCTTCCACCCCAGACCATGTGTAAAAGTGCCCAAAGAGACTAAATTCCCTTTATTGCTATTTTTGGTGGGATACAACTAATGTTCCTTGTTGGACTCTGTGGGAGGTGGAATAGTCATACATCTTTTCCCTTTGGTCCCCTGCCTGCTTCCCTTTGGGTAGTAGTCCATGCAATGTACTGGGGCTTTCAACATATGTTACACTAAGTGCCTATATACAAGGACAAGAATCAAGTGTGCTTTTAGGGGAACAATAGTTGCAATTTTTGGATCTACCTGTTACTAATTTATAAACAAACCAGCTTCTTACTATAGCCCTTTTTAGAAAGAGAAAGTTGTGATTATACCAAGGGAGTCATTGTAAAAGTTTTAAAGTCTAACGCTGCAGAAAGTAATAATATCTTTCAGTCATGAAGAGAAAATCCTGCTTAGGGCTTGACACAGCAGTGTGTGATGTATAGTAGAAATAGTAGGACAAAATCTGGTCTCAGATCAATCCATAGTACAGCATGAGCGGGGTGGCACAAGGGTAACATGGAGCAGAATTTGACCCAGTGTATTCACACTATCAGGAAGGAGAAAAGGCGGCATTTCTTGTGGCAGTGTAAATTCTTGATAAAGACTTCCCTTCCTTTTATTCAGTAGATTCTTATTTGTCATCTAATGTCTTTTTTGACTGGGGTGCTAAAAATGTAAAATCTCCGAAACTAGTCTCTTCTCAAACTAAACTATAGTGATTTGAGGACCTCAGAGGATCTGCTGTAGTGCAGTGTCCTATTATGTCTGTCTTAATGCATTATTCATTGTTTTATTATTTATTAATATGCATTGTTTGAGCACCCCAGTGCTTTACCAAAGGATGCCTTATCCCAATGGGCTGAGAGAAGCAATCTGCCTTCGACAAATGTTGACAGCTTTTTCTTTTGAACTTTTATAGGAACTTCCTTCTTTTTGCTCTCTGAACTTAAAGCCACTGCAGAGCTATTTACCCTCTTGGTCTCAGTAGCACTTAAAGACTTTAAAAAGTGCTTCCTAGGGAGAAGAAACAACAGCAGTCAGTGCTGGATTAACACAGGAAGGATTGGACATACAAATGACAGCAATAACTCTAGTCTTTTTCTTTCCTCACAAAGAGAGAGAAATACACAGCAACCCAGCTGCAGTGACATCAGTTTGGTTCAAAGAAAGAAACTGCAGCCAGATTTAATACTTAGCCTGAGAAATTATAGCTCCCAACATCTATTGCATAAAAACATGCTACTTGGGGACTTTTGAAGTGTGGTTTTGTAACCCAGGAGAATGTGGTGAGTTCTTTGAAAATTACTTGGCCAGATCATCAAATGATATATATCAACATAGCTCTGCTGAAGTCAGTGGAGAAACACTGTTTGATACCCAATTTGTTTGGATGCTTTTGCATACTGACACCTCCAATATTGCTACAGATTTTAAAGGAATGTGGTAAACAGTTGATGCATCAGTATTTTAAATAACTTTATACAGTCCCTGTAAACCTACTGGAAAATTGTTTTTCTAGCATGGTCAACTTACTCCATACTGTTTTCAGTGCACATAATCTTATCGATACTGTGGTAGCACCAAGCTACTGGTTGACACAATTTGGCATCAGAATTATGAGAGAAATATGTTTAACAATTCTCTAAATATATTTTTATGTGAAATGCTTCTGCAGTTTCTTAGGTAAACAGTATTCATTTTCAAAATTACACAAACATGTATATTGAATTGCAGTCTGTGGCAGGAAATGAATAACCCTTTGCATTTTCAGAGCCCAGCTAGTGTAAACTCAATGTTGTTCCATTGAAGTCAGTTTACATCAGTCATTATCTGACCTATGCTGTTTATTATTTCCTCCAGGGTCCTTCAGACAATCCCTTGTGCCTGGCTG
This sequence comes from Crocodylus porosus, assembly GCF_001723895.1. NCBI lineage: Eukaryota > Metazoa > Chordata > Crocodylia > Crocodylidae > Crocodylus > Crocodylus porosus. The sequence goes on from NW_017728948.1 coordinate 38,707,621, forward strand.
TGGCCTGGATGTTTTCCACCCCACTTCCAACACCTTTTGCAGCAGGCACTCAAGCAGTTCTCTGTTAGAAAGGATTTGAAAATATGCCAGCACTGAGAGAGCAGATCCCCTTTTGTTCTCTCCTCTGCATAGCATTTGAGTAAAAGTTTATTACAGCACAACCTGAAATTAAACAAAGTAATTCTGAGACATAATTTGGATTGAAACACCTCTGAGAGGACAGCAGTATTATAGTTCAAGGGAAAGGTACACTATCAAATATAAATTACCAAGGCAAATGTTTCTTAACATTAAGTGATTTAAAATACACATTTAAGTATAGCTAAAATACAGTGGCATCGAAAGGTTCTGAGCACCTGTCACTTAGACTGTAGTTAATGAGATTTCTCAGGGCTCAGGCACACTAAAATTCAGAAGTCTTTTTAATTTCAGCATACAAAGGCAGAGGAAATGCCATGCTTGTGAAGCTAATATGAATGTACACATACAACATGCATTTGCACCCATGTGTGTGTAACTGTCTGGGCAAAGTAGCAAGATTAACTGGTTCAGAGTGTTAATTTTCATAGGTGAAGGCATACCTCATTAGATCGCACCTCCAAAAGCTTATGCCTCTGTGAACCATTTAGACTGTTCAGTTAGTCTGGCCAGCCTGCTACCTGACAAATTAACATGGCTATCTCTCTCTCCCTACACAAGGTAACTGTGGTAGTAAAAAAAGTAACTGTTCACACAGAAGGAAAATGTGGTGTACATAAGCAGGTTCCTATCATTATGTGAGAGGCAAGAGGGAATATCTTTTACTGGAGCAACTGCATGGCTAGGGTATACTTAGACAAGCTTTTGAATGTAGTGAATTCTTCTTCAGGGACCTGAAGGCAAATGTATTCTATTTTAGGGACCCAAGAAAGATATCACCCACAACAATCCTTGCTTTCTCATATTTTCTAGACCATCATGACTACATCATTCTAGCACTATCTTAACACTATCATGTCTACCTCTAGAGAATCCTGACTCTTGACATATAGCTTTTTTGCCTGGTTCTTTAAGTGTTGTGACTTAAAAGTGTTGTAAACTTCCATACAGATAGGATCTTTAACTGTATTGTTTTTGCGCAGGCACTAAATAGAAGCTTTCAGATCTTCTTGCTGGGATTTAAATTACTGATCTATGAGTCTTATTTATGTTTTGCTGCTGTTGCCATTGCTGATTTGTATGTAGTTCTCCATGAGTTTAGTCTGGGATAGGTTTTATGCTCTATTATGGTTGATATCTTGGCCATTCCAGAATATAAGTGTTGTCCATTCAACTTTCAGGAAACCATTTTGAACACTCCAACTCAGAGAAATTTCAACAATCCATGCTGTCTTGTAATCGTGGCTGTATCAGAGCAATACTGTCATTTGTAATTTTATTCAGGAAAGGTTGCTTTCCAAAATGCCCTGCATTTGCTTTCCCAGGTCAATTTGATGTTTATCATGAATTAAGATGTAATAGTTTTGCCATCCTTGTAGCCAAATACCAGCAATTTCATTTGAATTTATGTTGTAAATTTTCTTGCCCAGTGACATATCAGGACATAATTATACATTCTGGGAGTCAACTGAGATCCAGACTCTAATTTGCATCTTACCTTGAACAATTTATTTTCTCACTTGTCATGAAACCTGTAATTGGAGTTGAACTTTCATAGCCCATTTGGCAACAGTGAACAATCACAAGTGTACTTGCAGCTGCATTAGAATCGTGCTCTTCCATATTTGGGGAAAAGTGCTCTGATGGCTTAAACTCCTATACTAGGGCTGCAACACCAAATGGAACAAGGGGAACTCAGTACAGCTGTTTAACTAAACACTGAAACTTAGAAAGTCTTCTACCATCCAATATACTGCAGCAAATAATTAAACTTGCACCTCATAACTTACAATTTACTACAGTAGACAAGAATTCCCTAGCTTTTAAGACCAAATTCACGTTAACCTTGGTTATCCACCCTTTAAAATCCAGCCCCAGAACTATGATTATCTGGAAAGTGGACATTTAGTTTTTAATCTTTGTGCAGTGTTTTTTGTCGTTTTCCACACTTTGTGCTACAGTGACGATTGACATTTTAAAAGTAATTATTAGACTGTTAATAAAAGTATATTTCTCTGCTCCAGCCTTTTTTACAGAACAGGGATGAGGAAATGACTGATTGTTTTGTTCAGTGAGGCAAATATAGATCCTTATATAGATATACTTGTCCTAAATATCCACATTGAAATGTAAGACATTCCAATAATTATATAACTGGCCACATTTCTGTAACAGGATACACCCAAAGAGTTTACAATTAAAAACTGGGGCACGGGAGATAAAATTTGCTGTTGAGGAAGTCTACATATGATGCACATGCTTACTATGCAGTAAACCTCGCTAATCATGAATAAATGTACTACCTGCAAATGCAAGTAGAAAATTTACTTTTGATTAGTAACAGCACAGTAGTGCTTGTATTGATGTATAGTCAGCCCTCCACCAGGAGGCAAGAGATTACTCCCTGTCCCTAGGTGCTGCCTACTGATGGAGCAGGCTCCACCACTGGACTATGTCTAGTTAGGTGGAGCAGCTAGCAGCAAGCTAGCTGCTAGCTGCCCCACTGGCAGATTGGGGCAGGAGACTAGGACCTGCCCCTCCCATTCAGCTCTTTCCAAGTCCCCTGGCCCTGACTGGGGACCCCACCCCATCCTAGCAGCAGCAGCCAGTTCCCAGGGGCAGGGTGTAATGTCTCAGCCCTGACCAGGAGACATGTGTGGTGTCATTTAGTTTTTAATCTTAGTTTTTAATCTCTCCATGTGTGGTGCTCCCTGGGCTATCTCTAGGCTCCCACTGGTGGCAGCAGGGGCCTGTTGCTGGACTCCATGAAGTGGGAGCAGTTTGCAAATCTATTCCCTATTAGCAGCAAATCTATTCCCACTTACCTGCATGTGTAGATGCCTTCCCAGGCACATTTACTCATGAGTAATTTACTCACAAATAAACTGATTCTGGGTTAAATGCATGTGTAGATACGCCCATGATGTAAACAAAGAGGCAGTAAATAATCAGATCCTTTTCCCAGCCTGGGATCACCCTGTATAGGAAAATTCCCAGAAAGCATAAAGCAGTCATAGACTGCTTATTTGTCACCCACCCAGCATCCTTCTGAGCTGTTATCAAATGGTATCATTTAAAGTAGCCTTGGGCTTCTACCAGAAGTAGAACTGGGAAATCTAACTCCAAGAGAACAGAACAGAACTGATTCTACCTCAGCCATTCTCTGTGGGGCCAGCAGAGCCTAAAGATATCTGAATAACATGATCTACTCCTGAAAATTATTCACAATGGGTACATCTACATGTTTACTAATATGTAGTAATTACTGCACATTCAATTTAGTACTTGCTTAATGAAGTACTAACTAAATGTGCAGTAACTACAGTTACTACACAGTGGCTCCAGCACGTGTGGGCGGGTTTTTTGTGACATTTACTGCACAGTAGCCTAATACTACTGCACAGTAGCATAATAGCACAGTTTTTGCCCAGCATGCTGTTGGTGTCACTGGGCATAACCCTGGGTAACTCAGAGGG
>NW_017728948.1:38711245-38712283 GCF_001723895.1 Crocodylus porosus
GTGCCTACTCCACCCACGGAACAGTGGACCGTCCAGCCCACCGACGACCTTGGACTAAAGTTGCTATTTAAAAGGGAAAAAGTTTAGAATTGATGGTATGAATTCTAGTTTAAGTTTCAAGACTACTGTAGCATTTTCCCTTTTCATTGTAAACTTTCTTTTCCTGCTACCTTCTACTGCATTCTCTTTACATGCAGGATGGGGAAGGGACCCAGCAGACTTCATTACAAACACCTACGAAGCATTGAAGGTTACTTTTGCCAGTGAGTTTAACCTATCTAACTGTTGGATATGTTCCCAAATCACTTATCACGCTGCAGGACTCCCATGGCGAGCCATTCCTAGTAACTGGTCAGATATCTGTCAGGAAGAAATAGCCATTAATACTACAAAATATCATGACTCTATCTTTAACCCCTCGGCATACCCCTCCATACCTGGAATCGCTCCTGGGTGACCACACTTAGCTAACAACTGTACCAAAGAGGCTCCTTTCAGTCTCTCTAATTCCTCATGGAAGCCAGAGTGGAATGACTCCTATATCTCCCAGCCTATCCGCTTACGTTTAGTTCCCCCTGGGCTGCTTTGTTATGCTCAAAATGAAACCACGAACCATACCTGGTTCGCCGGCAATAGTTCATGCCAATATTATCTCTCTCCTGATCAAAACATATCCATGCCTTTGTATAATAGCTCTGGTTGTGACACCGGCGAAGGCTTGTTTTCCTTTACTCCAGATCAATCCAGTTGAATGTGAGAAGGGCTTCATGAAATGGTGGGAAATGGGGAAACTTTTTGGATTTGTGGTACCTCGGCCTAAAAATGGCTACCTGATGGCTGGTATGGAAGTTGCTACATAGGGTTTCTTGCCCCTCCTCTTCGAGTTTTAACCCATCCCCCCCCCGGCCGCCCAAGATGCCAGAGTTCCCTCTATGCAACTCTGCCACCTCTTAGTGAGGGAGACCGATTTGGCATGATCCTTCTCCCGGCATATGGAGTAGGCCGGTTAGCCAAGCTGTATCGTCAACTTTCTGCGTT
>NW_017728948.1:38713078-38766825 GCF_001723895.1 Crocodylus porosus
GGAGGAGGGAAAGGGGAGGAAGAGGGGGGCCAGCTCGTGGAAAATCACTGACAGTGAAACTGACCGAGGTATAAAGATCCCACTGTTGCAGGGTTAGGTGCACAGGGTTTGAGACCATACAGTCTCCCTGTGCCTTTTACTTGAGCTTAAACAAACTCTGTCTGCTTCTCCCCCCCCCGTGTGTTTATTTGGCGCGACGCACACCGGGCAACGAACCCAATTGTTGCCTCCCTTGGGCACCTTGTTCCGGCAACAATGCTACTGCACAATGCTCTTAGGCTACTGTGCATTAAGTGTCTTGTGTATATATGACCAATGATTTGATAGCTGCAAAACATAGAAGCATTTAGAGTAAGTTTATATACTAATGAAACATCTGGGCTCACAATATAGTCCAGGATGCAGGACAGGTTATCTTTTTTTTCCTGCAGCTAACCCATTTATCTGTGGGGTGGGAAACCCTAGTTCAAGATCTAGCCACTGTCTGTACAGGGTATAAGTAAATGATATGAGCCCAAATGGTTTATTTCCCATTTCTTGGGTGGCATAGGACTTTTTTAAAGCAATGGACACACGAACTGGTTAGCCTATTTCCAATCAGTGCTTACCAATTTGCAAAAGATGGCAGTACATGGCACAAAGTGATGTAGCCTTACACAAACAGTGACAAATTTACCCGTGGATGAATCAGGGGCAATTTTCTCACACTTTCAAATGCTTATTATTCAATGCATAAGCTGCTCATTTCTCACTCTTTCAAACAGCTTGCTCATTTGTGCTCAGCTGCCACGGTGCAATTTGCTCCTGGTTTATGTCTTGAGCTTCACCTTTTCATTCATGTGTCAATAGTCTTAGTCTCTCCTGTTGAAGTTGTTGTACTTTGTACTCACACATTCATTAGAACAGCAGCTGGAACTCTGGTTTCACCTCTCCCAGGTAAATTCTCTAATCACTAGGTTACAGAGTTATGCTTCTTGATGCCTCAATGCATATTTAATTATACCATGCAAGGCAGAACAGATTCAGCAGGGAAATCCTTCACTCTGATACAAGTGCACAAAATACCTTCTAACCTGGTGCAGGGTATTTTCCTAAGAGAAGAGATGTGTGGCTTTAAGCACCTTCAAAGAGAAGTGGGTTTAGAACGTAGGTTTTTGCCATCCTGAAGGAATGTTCTAACCACTAAGAGCCAGATACTATTCCACCTAGTAGCCAGGAAGAAGAAAAACCTAGTTTATGAATCCTCTTTGACACTTAGAAGATTTTTTTCTGACCTTCTCAGTGCTTTCAAGGATCACGTATGTGCAAGTGCTGGAATTAGACACCAAAGAGACTTTACTGGTAAAGATTATGGGACCCAAGAAATACCTTCAGGTTTTGATTAGAGTTTTGAGGATTATATTTTGGATTTAATATAGTAGCTGGATGCCTGCATTTCTCTTGGAAATCTGGCACTAAATGACTCCTTAGGCACCTAGATGTTTTAGAAGACTGTCCCTAGTCTTTTTATGCCTAAATTTCCCAACTGTAAAATAATTTGTCACGGGTTTCAGATGACAAGCTTCTAAGATAATTTAGTAATCCCTTTGAGTGGCTCTCCTCTGCACCCTCTCAAGCTTCTCCACATCCTTTTTGAATTGTGGAGCCCAAAACTGGACACACTACTCCAGCTACGGCCTCACCAAGGCCGAGTACAGTGGGAGAATGACATCCTGGGATCTGCTTGAGAAGCATCTATGGATGCAAGCCAGTGTTTTGCTTCCTTTACTAGCCGCAGCATCACACTGAAGGCTCATGTTCATCTTGTGGTCAACCATGACCCCCAAGTCCCTCTCATCTCTAGTGCTAACCAGCATAGCGCTACCAAGCCTATAAGCATGGTGCAGGTTTTTCCTCTCAAGGTAGAGAACCTTGCATTTTTCAGTGTTGAACACCATCAGGTTCTCATCCGCCCATTTCATGAGTCTGTCCAGATCTTTCTGGATCACCCTCCTGTCTTCAGGTGTGGATGCTTTACCCCAGAGTTTGGTGTCATCAGTGAACTGACACTGATGTCCACATCATTGATGAAGATGTTAAATACTATAGGCCCTAGGACAGAGCCTTGAGGGACCCCACTGGTCACAGCACACCAAGATGATTGGCTCCCATCACCCTCTGGGTCCTACTGCACAGCCAGTTTCCCAGCCAGCAGATCATGGTGATGTCAAGGCTGCAATTAGCCAGTTCAACCACGAGGTGATCGTGGGATACCAGATGGATGGCATATGGTGTATGATGTCGTTCTCTTTCCCCCTTGTCCAGGTGATAAGTCACCTGGTCATAAAAGGAAATGAGATTGGTCAAGCAAGACCTACCTGCAACAAACCCATGCTGGGAATCCTTCAGGATATTGCCTTCAGCTAGTTTGTTAAGGATGGCCTCCTTGATAATCTTTTCCAAGACTTTCCCCAGGATAGAGGTCAGGCTGATGGACCTGTAGTTTGCTGGATCTATGTAGCTAATAGTATGCTGTTAGCCTTTTTCACAACAAAAGTACACTGTTTGCTCATATTCAGCTTATTGTTCACTGTAACCCCCATGTCCTTTTTTGCAGAGCTGCTGTGTAGGCAGTCAGTCCTCAGTCTGTACCAATGCATGGGATCATTCTGCCCCAAGTTCAGGACTTTGTACTTGTCTTTACTGAACCTCATAAAATTTCTTTTGGTCCAATCCTCCAATTTTTCTAGGTCGCTCAGGGTGCATGTACACATTCATTAATGTGGTTTAGGTAATGCCCATTAAATCTATTACTTCCATTGTGAGGTACTAGAAAAATGCACATTAGCTTATTTTAATGTACATTAGATAAAGAGCATGGCTTTTTGTGATATATTAATGTGAATCAAAATAGGCTAATGCATTTTAAAGCACACATGTAGATGTGCTCTCTGAATCCTACCTCTACCCTCAAGTCCTGCCTCTACTACTCCACCCAGCTTCATGTCACCCACAAACTTGTTGAGGGTGCACTCCATCCTATCTTTTGAATCATTGATGAAGATATTGAACAATGCCGGCCCCAGTTTTGTTCTGTAAATCCTGGGGTACTCCACTTGAAACTGGCTGCCACTAGACATGGAGCCATTAATTGCTACCCTTTGAGCCTGATGGACCAGCCAGTTTTCTATCTACCTTACAGTCCATTCATTTAACCCGGGGTCAGCAACCCCCCGCATGCATGCCAAACATGGCACGCAAGGCCATTTTACTCAGCACACCACTGCCAACCTGGGCTCTAAGCAGCTGCTGCCAGCCACAGAGCCCAGGCTGCTCCCAGCAGGTGGCTGGGAGGCTGCAAGCCCTGCTGTAAGCAGACTGGGCTTCTTGGGCCGGCTGCAGCTGGGAGGCTGCAAACAGCTGCTCCAGGCTCTGGCATGTTAGCACATTGGTACCTTCCAAGGTAGATATTGTGGGTTTTTTGGCACTCCAGCCAAAAAAGTTGCCTACCCCAATCTAATCCATACTTTCTTAAGTTGCTTCTGAGAATGTTGTTGGAGACCTTATCAAAAGCCTTGCTAAAGTCAAAGTATATCACATCCACTGGTCTCCCTTCATCCAAAGAGCCAGTCATCTTGTCATAGAAAGCCATCAGGTTGGTCAGGCATGATTTGTCCTTGGTGAATCCATGATGACTGTTTCTAAGCACTTGGAGGAGAAGAAGGTAACTATGAATTAGGATTTACTAGGAATTACGATTGTGTTACTATTATTATAATTATTTATTAGAAAAGTTTGCAAAGGCATATATCAGGATCATGTGGCAGGCATTGTATAAGATGGTTCTGTAATATGAGACAATGGAGAAAAGTGGTGCCTAGTCAAAGCTTATTGTGGTTTTACTTATCACTAGGATTTCTATTGTTCCTGAGCATTTTATGTTGCTGACTCAGGTTACTCAACTTCTAACTCCATTAGAAGTTACTGTTTGTTTATTTGTATTACAGCAGCACCCTGAAGCCCCTATCAAGGTTTAAGACTCCATTGTATGATACACACATTCATGCAGTGAAATACTGAGCCATCTGTGACAGAATTTAGAGAAATATTTTTAAAATATTTAAATATCTAAACATATAGATAAGTGACTCTGTACAACTACCTTTGAGAGGTTCTGGTTTGAGCTAGTTAAAACTGATTATTCTGCAGTGCCCTGGATTGCATTATGCCACAATTATCACATTTTAACTGGGTGCATCTACATGCATGCTTTACTGCATGACTAATTACCTCCATAATAAAGTGTCACCTTCCACACATGTGCCCATATTAGGTGCAGTAAACTAATGAACTCCTCTGTGGAACAGTACTGTTCAGGACAAGTACTTCCTACAGCCGAGTGACTGCATATGCTCAAATGCTTGCGTAGACTGACCAGGGCTGGCTGGGGCATGAGGGTGCTACAACATGGGGGCTGCTTACCGCCCAGCCCTGCAGTGTAGCACCTTCATGCCCCAGCCAGCCTCTCCATAGCCTGACACCCCCACCCAGATTCTGGGGCTGACCTGAAGCTCCCTGCCAACCTGAAGCTGCTCTACCCTGGCTTTAATTGCTGTGAACCTGGGTGCATGGGAAGTAGCTGGCTCTGTCATGAACTGCTCCAGAGTTTATTCAGGCACATTAATACCACATATAGATGTACCCACTGATTATCAGTTAAAACTTAGATATTGAATTCGATAAACTTCTTTTGGACTCTGTGGCTCTGAGGAATTTCTGAACAGCACATGGTACCAAAATTAAAGAAAATAACCTGTGTAGAAAAATGCTTCAATTAAAGGCAAACCAGAATTGAACATCGCTGTAATTCAAAAAGAAAACTAACAAAAAAGAAGACTTAGAAAGTATTTCTCTTTGTAGCTACAAGCAACCCCCCCATCCAAAACAAACAAATAAACAACAAAACCAACAAAAACAAAGAAAAAGGAAGACGAGACAATAGGAAGACCAATAGATCATTGAAAGACTGAAGCCATCGCCAACATGTGTGCTCCAACATACAGGAAGGAGTTAGAAAGATTCCTTGGCATGGTGAATTCTTTAGGGATGCATGGGTATAATGTAGCTGCCCAATTTAGCAACCTCAGAATTTGACAATCCAAAGATATTCAATGGACATGGGATGCAAATTTTAGTAAAGAGTTTCAGAAAAAGGAAGTTATTACAGGATATGACAGTTATCATAAAACTAAAGGCAAAATTCTACTTCCATTTGTGTGCCTAAAATACAGTTGACTAACTGCATTTTCAAGTTCCCCTGCACTATGGTCATGTAAGTATGTGTATGTAGACAGAACACATACAATAGGGCTCTACATGTATGTGCATTTGAATCCCAGAAAAGGGAATGATTTGGGGTTGTGAAGGAAGGAGCTCAATATCCTGTTTTAGCCCCTTTATTGGTAAGATCTTACAACAGTATAGTCAGAGCTGGAGACCAGTAGCTTATCCATCATCACACAAACAGAAAAACTGTCATTATGATCTAATAGAAAAGGAGGGTTTTGGCCTACATCCATGGATATAAAAAGCTTCATATCTTTATTTATTGGAGACCAGCTGGCTGAAACTGATCATAAACCACTAATTGTCATTGCCAAAAGGGACCTGGCAAACACCCATCTGAAAATACAGAGAAGGTTCCTTTCTATAGCTTTATGATTTGGAACATGAATATAAAATGGGAGAGATTTGATGGCTGCAAGAGCACTTTCTACTGTATTTGACAAATGTGAAGTGGAACAAAACCCCAAACTAGATTATGCACGTTATTCTGATTAAACAAAAAACAAAAAAAACCTTGTACAGTCACAGACAAAATGCAGCCTGTCATTTCTACTAAAGATGAGATATCATTCAAAGTAAGGTTATTAATACAGAGTAGCTGGAGCAGCATATCCATATTCTTTCCCTTTTATTAGTTAAAGGAGGGATCTCTTATTACAAGGGGCATCTTGTTTAAAGCCCCTTGAGAGTGGTGATTCTTAAATAGCCACAGAAAAAAATAAGAAAAAGACAAAGTTAATGTAGGTACTGAAAATTTAATGGGGGTGAGGGGGATATCTATTCTATACTAGCCTTGTGAATGAATATGACATTGAGAATGCTGTTAAGGCTTGTCACATATGTCAAAAAGACTAAGTCAAGAGAAGGTCCCAACCTGGTAGCACAAGATTTTTTTTTTTCCCTGGAGCAACATATACATAGATTTGTTTATTCTGCCTAGGAGAATAAACAATCCTATGTACCCATCCTAAACTTGTTCTCATTTCTGACAGCTTGAGCAGCTTAGTAGTTGATAATGCATATTAAATCTCTTCTTGCTAGGCATGGTATACCTGACACAGTAATGCTGTCTAGCAGTGGGCCTCAGGTTAACGGACGTGCATTTAAAGCAGTGACGTCCAGGTTTAGGCACCAGACTGTAGAGCACTGTAGGTTACTGCATGATTCTTTGAAGGCTGTTGCAGAAAATGTGAGGAGATAAGTGAGGTGTGAAGAGATAAGCAGAAAGGGCTGGCTCAGGCTTTCTTTTCCTGGCTGTTTCCCTTCCCCCACTATCTGGCACATCTTCTTGAAGGTAAGCACTGTAATAAATCAACTATATATTTTTTAATGGGATGCTGATGGATTCACAAAAAGAGATAAAGGGGTGTACTAAGTCTAAAAAGCCTAAGAACCACTGACATAAAGAATAAGGCATCTTCACCAAACCCCAGAAAAGAAATAGGCAAGGAGCACAAAGTTGGCCTCTTTTGCCTGAGAAAGTCTCTATGTGGCAGAATGTCACCTCTGTCTCTCCCCAAAAACTCTATGTGACAATTTGGTTAACATGGTCCCTACAAAAGGCAGGCATCTCATGGGCTCTTTAGGTAACCCTGAGTTGTAACCTGAGTTGGATACATTCCTGAAGGAGAGGGGGAAACCTGCTCCCTCTGCCTACCTGACTGGCATCACATACCTGTGTGAGGGGTTAGGGCTCCCTGTTGTTCTGAGAAATGCCAGTCTACCCAGAAACCAATGATGCATTTCAAATTGGTTGGCTGGCAGCCAACAGGTGCTGCTCTCTGCTGAAGCAACTAAATGAGGTTGCAAGGTTTACAGAAGTTAAGTACTTCCCAGGAGAAGGGGCAGTAGCCATGATAAAAACTCAGAAACAGAGAAGCTGGACCATCTGAAACTTTCTCTCTTTCTTGAAACTCGTGATCAATGAACTGCCTGGCTCACCTGCCTCTAGATGATACTCATGAGTAAGCTACCTGAGATCTAACTAGATATATAGCTTGCAGTAACTCAGATGCGTGATGAAAGTCTACTTAGCCATGCCAGTTTGCTTTATGGGATTTCTCTGATATTGCTCTACCCTGTGCCCTATTCCAAACCTACTCCTTGTAACCAATAAAGTTGTCTTTTGCACCTCGGATGGGAGACTTATTGGGCGTGGGTCTAGATTATGTCTTGGGGTCCCCTTGGTTTGGCTGACTAAGGAAGACCACTATTTGTGCTTCAAACTGGGGGAAGCACCCCAAGTTCTTTAAGTGGGTCAAGTACCCTCAAGGGCTACTAGACCTGTGTTTCCCAGGGGTCACAAAGCCAGGATCACTCCAGACCCTGGATGGTAGCAGCATTACCCCCAGACTAGTGGGTGTGCTCCAGGAAGGGGGTTGGCCAGATGTGAGGCGCCCCCACGGAGGCACTCGGAACCTGGAACATGATTGGGCACAGTGTGGTGGGTGGCTCAGCACAGGAGCACTCCCTACTGGCCTGCCACACTCTAAAGGTATGTCTGTTTGGCACAACATGGGATTAACACAATGATAATGTGGCTTAGCACTTCTGGTACCCAACCTAGGCTTTTCAGAGGTAGTTCAGGTACCTCTACAGTACACTTCCTTGTCTTATATAGATATGCCCAGAAAGGCAACAAACAGTCACTGGTTCTGAAAAGCTGAGTTCCAGAACATGACATGACTGGAACTAAAAGATATATTGCTATCTCCTAACAGTTGTGCTCACAGGTGACCCCCAGATCCATGTGATGATAGCGAGTAATGGTAACTTAGAAACTAAGGCTTCTTTATCTTGTGTCCTGTCACCATACTCAGCTTTGACTTCAAAATGGGTAGATGCTATTGATTGATCTGTAGCTTTAATGAGATCCTCATTGGTTCATAGTTTCCTGTGTATAATCAGGCCAGTAGGTATTCTATAGTCAGAAAGTTTCCTTCCCATTGGTACATGGTGTTTTCATTGTTAGAGTAGCTGAAGCATTCACAACATGGCCTTTTTTAAACTATGTGTAGTTAACTTATCAAGTTAATTGCCACAGGAGCAGTAGAGGCAGATAGCATAGGTTCAAACAGGGAATAGGCTATATGGATGATATATCTATTAATAGCTATTAATGGAATGGTTGCATATGTTTCCTCTGGCATCTCTAAGCCAATAATGGTGTCTGCCAGGGAGGGTAATGAATAAGGGATTGATCACTTCAGATCTATACAGTTCAGTGCTCTCCTTCTAACATCCACTTCTGACACTGTTGGAAACAGGGCAAGATAGATCATTTATATGACCCAGCATGACACTTCTTTGGTCCTGAGTATGACTGTAAACTGCATCCAACTGGAGGGCTTGATGGCAACATGGTAGGGCTACTTGTAGTAGGCTAGCTCCAATGTTGCACAATGTTGCAAACTTCAAAGTAAGGCAAATTTTGGGCACCTCAAAACCCTAGTTCCCACTGCCTTGTTATGTATTCCTTAGTTGGAAAAAGGCTAGGGGACATCACCCTGAAAAATGCACCCTCACTGAGCTATTAGGCAGACAGCAACAGCTTTAATCTATTGCTCTCTGGCAGAAGCCACAACCATTGAGGCTCTGAAGGTCTGAACTAGGTCTGGCTTTTGGATTCTGTCTCAATCATCTAAAGGAGGAATGGTGGGTCTAGAACAGCCTCCAATCCTCCATACCCTTGCCTAGGCATACATGCTGAAGTTCTTGGTGTGTTCTATACTGGGCAAAATGATAAAGTGACTAACATGCTGGAATGTTTGGACTCAGAGCTGGGTTAAATTTGCATTCTGATTTATTGAAAATGGCAGTACTAAACTATATGAATTGTTTAGACTTTGAATGACCATTGCTGCATTATTAGAAACTTGGCTATCAAATATAAGTTTATTCAAGAGAATGATTATACCATATTCTGACATGGGAAGCTAGAAGGAAAAAGGAGAGAGCAGGGAGTAGACTTTGCTATTAGAAACAACTTACTATGTTTCTATGAAAGCCCCATTGCTGTATCTATATGACTCATGATGCTCAGAGTGCATACACGTAATGACTTCATCACATTGTTTAATGTCTATGTGCCTATCTTTTAAGCAAGTGTCAAAGTCAAAACAGTTTTCTACCAACAACTTGAAGAAGAGACTGAGAAAGCTCACAGAAATGTGACCATCATAATACTTGGCAACTTCAATGCAAGAGTTGGATGTGATTTTAAGAATTGCCCAGGTATTCTGGGCAAACATAGAATTGAATGAAAATGGACAGCAAGTATTAGAACATTGTGTAAGTCAAGCTGTGTGCTGCCAACACCAACTTCACTTGGAAAATCACAAAAAGACATTGTGGAAACATCCAAGATCAGGGCACCAACTAGACCTAGTACTGACCAGGCATGACCACAGAGTCATATGACTGAATGGGGCACTCTTACGCTAGGAACAGATATTACACACAAACTGATTTAAGTGATCAGAATCTTATTTAAACCTGTAACAGAACAGATGTTCAGTGTGCATAAACCAGTTTGAAAATGTCTGAAACTGGTTTGAGATAAATCTAGTTTATTGTAGTATTGGACTTAACTGATTTGGATCAAACTAATTTATGCAATGTCTGTCCCAGACCTCTTGCTAGTTTAAGTTAAATCGGAGTCCCCCAGCAACCCTGCATGCTCTCTGGGCTGGGCAGGGCTCCCTGCTTCACAGCAGGGCTGGCCCCTCCCCTCTGCTCCCTGGGAAGAGCTCCTCCGGCACAAACTTGCAGACACAGCAGGTTCTGCTGGCTTACCCATGCCCCCTTCCCTTCCCCTCAGCTTAACTCTGTGCAAGAGAAGTGAGGGCTGCTCTAGCACCCCCCAGCATCTAGCCTGAGCCACTGCAGGCATGTGGCTGAATTTCCTCAGTCCAGAGAGAGTGTCTGTATGGTTGGAAACCAGTTTAACCTAGCCAGGTTATACTAACCTGCAAAGGTTGAACCAATTCAAGCTCAGGCTTTTCGAATATCTGTTCCTAGCCTGAAGCCTGGGCCTGAAATTAGGTAATAAGTCTGACCCTGCTAGCTACAAAGTGAAGAGCTCTTGCCCTGGGAAGCTGCAGTGAGAGTCTCTGATGACTCTGGAAGTGCCCCGACAATGCCAATAAAACACTGAATGATTGCTGCAAAGTGGGTAGAACCCAGGGCAGTGGGGAAGCTTGTTAAACAGTCAGCAGACCTGGAGTTTTGTTAGAGCCAGTGTACTTGTGTGTTTGATTTTTAACCAGTGGACTGGGTTTAGGACCGTAGGGCAGGTTTGGAGGTCCCAGAGAGGCATGCAACACCATAGCTTGACAGAGCAGGGTACGAATTGCAGTGTAGCCTGAGAGAACAAGACACAAGGCTAAGGGCCCAGCATCTGTAAGAGGCCACAGCCCAGAGCAGGGCCAAGACTAGGGCCAGGGGCAATAGCCCAAGAGGGGAAAACATGCCTGTGAGAGGTGAAGCAAGAGTCAGGGATCAACAGCATAGATAAAGGCCAGCAGGGAAGCATAGATAAAGGCCAGGAGCCCAGAGCTCAGGAGGGGCAAAACTAAGAGCTCAAGAGAGCAAAACAAAGGCAGGGGCCCAAGAATCCAGGCCCAGTGCAGTGAATTTAGGCTAAAGGGATCAGAGGTTACAGAGGCTGGAAAGGCCAAGGCTCCAACAAGGGAGTGAAGATCTGAGGTGGCTGGGTGGTTTTGGTGAAATTTCCACCTAAGTGATGATTGGGAACACCTGCAAGGCATGGACACAGCTGTAGGGAAGATTCAGAGGCTATGATTAGTCCACAAGGCATCAGGTATCTGATGGCCAGTAAATGATATTTAGAGTTTTGATTTTGGGAATTGGCTTGTAGTTAAAGTAGATATTGCATTAAAATAAAGGTCCAGAGCAACAGCAAGGGTTAACCAATTTCTAAAAGCCTATCTGTGAAAAAGTCTCCTTCAAGGCCTACTGTGTCTGAAGCCAGCAGATACACAGGCTGAGAAACTGAAGACGTGTATCATGCTGTTCCATAAAAGAGACAAGGGACTCTGCAGCATTGGTGCCAGGTCATAGTAACCAACTGCAGAGCCCTTGGGATTTCTGGTTGTGGTAAACAGGCCAATTAGGAGACCAGCAAGTAACCAAATTAAGATGTATGCATGGGATTGGTGTGTGAAACAAAGGAATATGCTGACAGGACAGAATGTGGACAGTATTACAACCACAGGGAACTCAGTCCCAATACTTTGGAATGAAGAGTGTTCAGAGGTGAGAGAGAATACAAAATGAGGGATTTTATAGCACCAGAGGGTCCCCAAGAGGGAAACCTGAGCCCACGATAGACAGAGGGCATACTACCAGCCTGTCTCACTGGGGCTCCACCCTCAACCTCCAGGCTGCTGACATCTGATATTCAAGAAAGAACCTCACGTACTGGCCAAATGTACCTTCCCCTGTGACAGCTCTAGGACTGGTAGATATAGAATTGGGGTGGGCTATTTTGTTTGCCTTGCCTGCCCTGGGGTATGTACAGGCCAGGAGGTCCTACCTAGTGTGAAGGCTGGTTGGGGACCAGTAGGGTCCAAGAGGGAACTGCTGATGGAAGGGCAGAGCAGGGTTTGCTCTCACTTGGGCACCCTCTCTTTCCAAAGATTATGAAGAACATCAGGGTTGGCAGGCAGAAAAAACAGAGAGGATAACCTAGAATCCAAGTGGAGTGGGAGGCATGTGACCATTGGGTGTTATCACAGCTGCCCCTGGGGCACTGGTCTTTATTACAGTTGGACTGAACACTATGGAATTCTATACTCCAGTGACACTAAAATCAAATATGAAGAGCTTGAAGTATTACCATAGTTTAATATTATGATGGATTTGGACAAGAAGTCTACATTAGAAGATTTGCAGAAAGATTGATTCTTAGGAACAAGGCAACCAGCAACAAGTGTTTGCCTGCTGAAATCTACAAATGTGCCAACAAGAAATTACTTTGAAAGCTTCATGAAGTTATGTTCTTATGTTGGAAAGAGGAAGCAGGACTGCAAGACATGAAAGATGCTCAGTTTGTACAATTACACAAAACCAAAATGGACAGAAACAACTGCAACAACTACAGGTGACCCTTGCCATTCACAGGGGATAAGTTCTTGTATCCCCGTGAATGGTGAAATCCATGAGTAAGGCACTGCATTTATGAACACTTGTCTGTGTTCATGAACTCAGTGCCCCTGGTAGCTGGGGGGTGGGAACATGGCTGCTTTGGCGATGGCAGGACCCCAGTGGTGGCAAGCGCGGAGTCCCCAAGGAGCTCCTTTAAGTGTATTTAAGAAGCAGGTTCGGCATTCGCAAATATTTGAAGCTGTGACTGCCAAACCCATGAATAGTGAAGCTTTCCTATATAGCAGTATCTCCCTATTCAGCATTGTTGCTAAAAATTGTTGTTCACATCATGCTCCCTAGATTTCAGTCTCTGGGTGAAAGTCATTGTGGTTTTGACTCAGGACAGTCCACCTTCGATACAATATTTTCAGTCAAAGCAAGAGAAGTGTAGAGAAAAATGAACACCAGTGCATATAGCCTTCATCAATCTCACGAAGGCCTTTGATATGGTCAATAGACAGGACCTTTTTACTTTTCTAAAGAAACTGATTTGTTGTCCCTCCAAATTTTGGAATATCATTCAGTCACTACATCAAGGTATAAAGGCAACTGTAGTGTATGAAAACAAACAACCAATTGCCTTTTACATCAACACTAGGGTGAAACAGGGGTATGTCTTTAGCTCCTGTACTTCTTAACATTTACTTTTCATTTCTGCTTCTTCATTCATTCAAGGACAGAAATGATAGCATTTATTTTCAGACCAGACAAGATAGAGGCTTGTTCAACAGCTCAAGTTTTAAAGCAAAAACTGATACTAAGAGACTTCCTGTTTGTGGATGGTGTGGCCTTGGTTGCTGATAGATAGTGAATTTTCCCTGCAAAATCTCTTGGGCAGATTTTCTGAGTAATGTAAGAGCTTCAAGACAGCAATTAGTGTAAAGAAGACTCTGATCATGTTCCAAGAGGTGGAAAAGCTAATACCTGACATCACTCTGGAGGAGAAATCTCTTGGTGTTATTGGTATTTTTTGCTATGATCAGCAAGAATCTTGATTTTCAGATTAAACTAACAGAAGCAGAAAAGCAGCTAAGAATCTTGGGCTATTACAGAAACATGCTTGAAAAAACAGCAAACTATCAGCTAAGGTGAAGATGCAAATCTATGAGACTTGTGCATTTGTCGTTCCTGCTTTATGGTTTAGAAACATGGACTACATAAACCAGGCATGAAAAGACTGAACAGCTTCCACATGAGATGTCTGCATAAGATCCTGAAAATAAAGTGTGAAGACAGAATATCAAGCAGAGAGGTACTGGAGTGTGCAGGACTGACACACTTAGAAACCACTATCAAGAAAAAGAGATTGTGATGAATCGGTCCTGTCAGGAGAAGTGGGAGTAGACCATATCCCCAAGAATATTTTGTATAGAAAGATTTGAGATGGCTCTAGAAAGTGGGGTTGGCCACTATGGTGGTACCACAAAATGTGTGATATGATGTTCAACGTCAACATAGAAAGATGTGAGGAGTGCACAGAATCCTGTCTGATCTGGAAGGAGCGTCTGGCATTGGGTGCAGTTCAACATGAAGTAGCTTTGATCCAGAGGGTGGAAAAACATTTGGCGAGAGAGGAAAGCAGCATGCTGTAAACTTGGACTCCAACTCAGATAATATATGGATCTGTAAAATTTGTAGCAAGTGGTGTCACTCTTGATTTGGGCTTATCAGGCAAAAATGGATTCATTAGGCATCTGACTAGACCTCTTAAATGCACACCATGATCCAGGGGATCACCAGTTGCCTACACATGTCACTTCATATGTTATTATGTTCTTAAGAGTGTAGAAAGCATGGCTAGGTAGATGAGCTGGAGGAAAGAACCATTGAGTTGCTCTGTAAGAGACTGAAGGGAGATGATGCTTGTTCTGGGAATGCAATTCATGAGAAAATCACTGGCCCTACAACGCCAGGATGCATGGGATAGAAGCCTGAGAGTCAAATGCTTACAAGGTTCTGCCATGTTCACTTGGATGTTCTTGGAGCCTCCAGGGTAGAAGGATGCTGGGATGGCTGCCCGCTGCCCTTGTAGCATGTCACATGTACATCTTTCATATACTAAGGCCTGTAAGCCTTGGCGAGAAATGGGTTTTAAGAGACCTGTCATGGTCAGCATTTCTTATTGAGTCCATGCTTTGTGTGTTTCTTGGTCTGTGCTCTATGCATATCAATTTTATATCCCACTCTGAATTATCTAGCTCTCCTCATGTACTACATACAGAACCTAAACACATAACCATGGATTCTAGATTTTAGTCTGGCTGCCAAGCACCTAAAAATTAGGTGCTACCTTTTATGTACTTAAGACCTGAGATGTATTTAATTTCCAAGCTCTATCGAAGAGGTAGATAATTAAGATGGATCTTCATAGGTATACAAATGTGCACACCCATATCTGTGAGAGATTTAGCACCAATTAAATTAATAGTAGGTTAAATTCTTTCATTGTCTGAAGTGTAGAATGAATAAGCACCGCTGAAAGAACCTTTAAGTTATTTTGGTGTAGGGAATGGGTCTGTGCATGTACTGGGTCTTGTACAATATAATGAACTCCTTATTGGAACATTTGGCTACTTCTGCAACAACATCAGCAACGTGGCTGTGTTTCTATATTCACTCAGCACTACAGCTGTCCACATTGTTATATTAATAATGTCATAATATTGTCAGTGTTCCAGTGAACTAAATTGACAGGGGACAGCTGGAATTTGCTTTTCACTGAAAGCACTGACCACAACCCTTTATGTTTATTTAAGTCCATCTTATCTGGACTGATGTTAAGAGAGTTGCATAACATATGCTCCATCCTACTGTTAACCCAGTGGTGGATTCAAGTTGTGAGACGGTAACATGGGTTTCCCTCCTGCCAGGAGAGTGTCCTTTTCACTGAATCACAAGACATGCTTCCTCTTCTTTGTTCTTTTTCAAGTCCCTTAAATCCCACAATCTTTGCTACCAAGTAACTGATCTGCTTCAATAGGAGGGTGGAAGGTTCTGTTCATTTACAGTATTTTACAGCCTGGTGGTTATGGCACACTTCAGAAGGGTGGGAGATAGGCTAACGAGAGCCTTGAATCCAGGTTTTCCATTTCCTGTATGAGTTCTTTAACCAATGGCAGGGGGTTGGACTAGATGATCTACTCAGGTCCCTTCCGACCCTAGAAACTATGAAACTAAGCTACTAGGACAAAATAGGTACAAGTAAATTTTGGCCCCAAATCGGGTACTTACAATCCTAGGAAGGGTGAAAGTTCAGACAAACTGCTATGCCCAGTGTGTTTAATGTGCTAGCTCAATGTACCTTCCTGTTCTGTATTTAGGCACTGTGGATTGACCTCTGGAGAGGTGTAATTTATTGCATAGGACTCCAAATCTCCTAACCATATTGATTTGGATAATCTTCCTGAGGCAAAATTTTTTTTTATTTTTAGGACCCAAAATGTCTAAGTGTCAGCTTGGATCTTCCCCCTAAATCCTGTCCAAAAGCAGGTTCTCTTTCTGCTGTGCAACCTCTCCTAGGATTATGTATGTAAAAAAGGTCAGTCCTTTCTCATTTAAAAAAAAAAAAAAAAGGGAGATCCACAATCCTTTTATAGTTTTCCCTCCAGGAAAGGGGGACTTATTTTCAGATCCTCTGATAACGAATTTTGAGGGAGGTGGGAAGGGCAAAAAAGAATTTAAATAGACCTTTGGATCATTCCAACTAGTGTGAGAAGTTTATTGATTAGTAGACAAAAAATTAATCGCCAAAGATAGGCATAATGTTATGGGATGAGTCTCTCTGGCACAGAGCAGAATCAGCCAACTTCTTAGTCTACATAGAAGCAGGGGGTGGGGGGGGGAGATCCTTCTTCAACTTTCCAACAAACGAGTATCTGGTACCCACAGCAGTCCATAGGTGGTGTTGAAGAGCTACCTTCCAAATTCCTTCTTGTCACAATCCCTACTTATTGTGATAAACGTGATTTGAATATTCTAATCAAAGATCCCTGATTGGCTTTGATTTCTTTTGTTTGTTTCACTGAAGCCTTCAGAGCTGGGTCAGACCAGATTCTTTTTTCTGGATACAAAAGGTGTTATTTTCATAGATTTCATAAACATTAGGGTTGGAAGGGACCTCACAAGATCGTCAGGTCAATCCCCCAACCAAGGGGCAAGAAGTCAGCTGGGGTTAGATGACCCCAGCAAGATTAGCTTCTAAATGCAACTTGAACATGCCCAGAGTAGGTGCTTGCACCACTTCTGGGGAGAATCTGTTCCAGACTCTGGAGAATCAGACAGTAAAGAAGTTTTTCCTCGTGTCCAATCTAAAATGGTCTTCCAGCAGTTTGTGGCCATTGGACCTTGCCTTTCCAAGGGAAGCCCTGGTGAACAGATGGTCTTCCAGGTCCTGATGTACACCCCTGATGTACTTATAGGCTGCCATCAAGTACCCTCTGAGCCTATGCTTTTCGAAGCTGCAGAGTCCCATGTCTCTTAGCATCTCCTCATAAGGCCTGCTCTCTTGAAATCTAATCATGCATGTGGCTTTCCTCTGGACTCTCTCAAGTTTCTCTATGTCCTTTTTTTTAAATGTGGAGCCCAGAATTGGATGCAATACTCCAGGTGTGGCTTCACTAAGGCCAAGTAAAGCAGGAAAATGATATCTTGGGTCTTAATTGGGGACGCACACCTTTAACAGCAGGATACTTTCTTATTTTCTCTCTTTTACACTACTGTGTCTCTCACAATTTATCAAAACATCCTAACAACAGTCCATTTAATACTTCATGCATTTGCCACTGCAGTTTGCCATATTTTATTTGGACAGATTTAAGCACCAGTACATTTTGTCCCCCCCCCTTCCCGCCCCCTCTTTCTTGATATGTAAACACAAGCTTCTGTTATGCGAAATCGGCCTGATACTGGCTGTGTGCTCTGAGTCACTTACACAGAGGCCCACATATATCACAACTGCTTCAGTTCTCTGATACCTACATATGTCACAAATGCCAGTTCTGTGCCAACACATCATTCTGCTTGATATGGAATTTGAATTTGCATGAAGGTTTTCCCACACATGGTAAGTTCCCTCTAAGTACTAAGAGATTGGGTAATCTGAGAAACATCCCTCAATGTCTCCCACTGAAGCTGTTCAATTATCTGTAAATAACTAAATAATTATTGTGCTATAGAAAGAAAGAAATCAGAAGAGATTGACTTACTTTCTGATTGTTAGAAGACTCACTTGGGAGAATAAGTCCCAGGTTTCAACACTATACTTAAATAAATATTTCATTATTTATATAAAGCAGAATGCTTCAGCAAGACAAATTAAGAGCACTTAAACTCGGTAGTTTGAAAATAGGACCCTACTTTAATGAGTACCAGACCTAGGTTCACATTCCTACTTATTTAGGTCCAGTGCAAGTTTGAAAACAGGTTTCCCACCTCCAAGATTTTCATCTGCCTCTGGCAATCAACAGCTGTTGGACTGGGCCCTAAAGGGGAATACCTAGCTTCAGAATTCTGCTGAGGCTCAGGTACAAATTTGGGTGCTAGAGTGATGCCATGATTCAAGACCTGAGCAGTTGTGTGCCTAACCCCTGGCAGAGATTTGATTTTACCAGTAGAAACTTAGGTCCTGAGGTGTGTCATGGGTCAATGGTAAAAACACAAACAAACAAAGAAGCAAAACCAAAAACCACACCCCCCGCCCCAACAAAACCATAAAAAGGTATAATTTGGGGCCCAGTGAAGCAGGTCAGTCAAAGTCCATTTTAGGATCTTGCCCCAAGCACCTCAATGTTTGATTTACTTTCTCTAATTTCACTAATTATATCAAGGGTCCAATTGTCCCCTTTTATCTGAGTTACCCTCAAACACAGGTAAACTGGTAATCATGTGTACTGACTCTTTGCTCTGTAAAACAAATGATGCTTATTGTTCTTTTCTTTAAGAACAATGAGATAAGGGAAAAGTATGTTGGGTGGAAATTAACAACCATTTATTAAAGATTTAGAGACAACAGGATTCATGAAGGCTATCTTATCAAAATAAAATATCAATATAAAAGTGAATGTGAATCACCCTGTAACTTTTTGCCTAATGACTATATATAGTTTGTCAAACTAGATGTTCAATCTTAATCCTCTTTTACTTTATTAACTGCAATGTGGGCATTTCTACATATGCATTTGATCTGAGATCAGTTTACTTCTGAATAAAATACTTCTGAGTAAACACTCCCAGGCAGCTGTCTACACATGCAGAGGCCTGGGAGATATGCTGCTAATGGCAGCAAACTGCTCTCACTTCCTGTGCCCCTGTAATGGGACCCTGCCACCACCAGAGGCAGCTTAAGGCTCCCCCATGTGCTAGCCTAGGGTCTGGTAAGGAGCACCCAGCCAGGAAGCAACTGTTTCCTGGCCAGGGCTGGGACAATATGCCATGCCCCTGGGGGTTGCCTGCTGCTGGGCTAGGGACAATGTCTCCCTGCGTTGGCAGCAGGGAGCTCTTGGCCCTCACTCCCCAGTCAGGGGAAGAGGACTTAAAAAGAGCTGCAGGGGAGGATAAGGTTCTAGCCCCCTACCTCAATCCACCAGTGGGGCAGCTAGCAGCTGGCTCACTGTTAGCTGCCCCACTGGCAGATGGGGGCATGGGGCTAAGACCTACCCACCCATGAAGCTCTTTCAAAGCCTTATGCCTTGATCACCTGATGGGGGCATGGGGCTGGGACCTACTCCTGACCAGGACAGTTCCTAGCCCTTGCTCCATGACTATGGGGCAGAGACTGGGGAGCCTGTTTCTTGCTCAGATATGTGAGTGTAGAGCTAGGGAGGGAGCAGGATGTGGAGCTCTAGGCTCCTTCTGGGTGTTAGCCCAGGAGCTAGCAGGAGCACTGAGCCAGGAGGCAGCTATCTCCTGGCCAGGGTTGAGACATTCCTTCCAGCCCCCAGAGCCTGCTACTGGGTTGCTCCCCAGCTTGTTCCCCACCTAGCTCTGGGCTTATGGAGCTGGGCAGGGAACAGGGTCCCTGGCCTCTGCCAGCAGGGAGCTCCCAGCACCAGCTCCACAACCACAGGGCAGGCACTGGGAGATCCTTATTTCCCAGCCTGAACTCTGTGTTCATGGGCCTTGGGCTGGGAGATCCTTGTCTCCCATCACCAACTCTGTGGTTGCAGGGCCATTACCAGGAATTAAGGATCTCCCAGCACTGGTCCCACTGTTACAGAGATGCTGCTGGGAGATAAGGATCTCCCCGCTTCTGCTCCCCTATTATGATCTTGGAGCAGAGGGCTTGGAGCTCCCTGCTGCCACCTGGGGTCCAGATTTGCTCCCAGTCAGCCATCTATATAAGCACTACTGCTCAGTAACTACTCATGAGTAAATTTACTACTTGCATCTGCAGGTAGCAAATTTACTCATTATTAGAGAGCTTTACTTCACAGTAAGCATGTGTACTTGTAGACTCACATTCTTACTGCACAGTAAACAATGCCACTTTGCAGTAAAGTGTCCCATGTAGATTCACCCTGTTTGAGTCAATAACAATAAAAAGGATTGTAATTTCATTTCTAAAATGGTTTGCTTACAGCAAAACTAGATTGTAATGGGGAATGGCAAATAATATTTCAACTTCAAATGTATATATTACTATGCCTTACATATTTTACAAGACTAATAAGGTGAAATATCAGCATTATCCCCTTCATTTTATAGATGGGAAAGCTCAGGCATAAGCACCTTAAATTAATTACTCAAAAATAATTAATTTCGGCTAAAGTATTAAAGGCTTAGTACTTATTAGTTAAAGGAAATTAGTAACAGAGGCAAGAATACACCCTCAATCATGGACCTAGGGAAAGGTTAATCATTTAAAGTGAAGTTCACAGCATAAATCTGGAGTAAATTGCATTGCCACACCTCTGGACAAACAAGCAGGCTGTGTGTAGTTGTCATTAATAAGACATACAAAGAGGAGCCTCATCATAAGCTACACAAATTGTAAGGCTTGATATCCCAGAGTCCTTCAAAGCACTGGTTCTTTTTCTGCGCTGTAAGACATGATGCTGTTGACGGTGAGACATTGGCAGTAAAGTATCTTATAGTCTTCACATTTTCTTCTTGGGATCAGTTATCAAAATAAAATAAAATAAAATAACACAAACATTTACTTGTCAACTTCTTTTTTCAAACTATAATGGCAGCAGTGTGGATGCACTCTTTCTTTGATCTTCTTAACCTGATGTATTCCAGAAATTGCCAATTTGCAACTACATAGTAAAATGTTGTAACAATTGCTTCTCCCAGGAGTGATCTTGATGCCTTCTAGTGGCCACTCTGCTTCTGCTATGTCCTTGGTCCCTTAAGCATTCTCCCTTCCTCCTCCTGTTACTCCTGTTTACACTATGCCTTGTAGATGTTATCAATCATATCCATCATTGACCACCTTGGGCCATAGGCCAGTCCTTGTGACTAGGCCTCCCTGTCTGTCTGGGCACTTTGCTTAGTTTGGATACTCCTGGGTGTAGCTTCCTGGCTTGTACATCTAAGCACTTCATATCTAGTCCTGGACTCCATGTCCTGCCCTATCTCCAACCATTCTAGGCTTCAGGCCCCTGACTTCAGTCTCTGTGCTCCCTTGCCCTGCCTAAGCTCCTCTCTGGGCTATTGGTCCTCTGATCCCCTCAGTCTTTGGCAGTAGTCTCTGACCTTTGGTTTCTCTAGACCTTGGCCCCATTCCTAGGCCATTTGAAACCTAGGTACATTGGCCCTGCTACCTTCCTGGATCTCTGGTTCTCTGCTCTCTCCTGCTCTTCTCTGAACTATAGGCTCTCTAGCCCTATCTCCCAGGCATCTTTATTCCCAGGCCTGTTTCTGTCCCATCTGGGCTATGGGCTTGCCAGCCCTTGGTCCCAGGCCTGTCTGTTCACAAACCTGTTGGGACCATCTCCACCTCTCAGTCCCATTCATGAACTACTAGATGTTCTTCAGCCTTGGGGCTGTCTACCTCAAGGTATACAAGGTATACCTCTGGTGGTAGGTCATGGTCTCTCCTCAACTGAGCTTCTCTCAGGTCAGCTCCCAAGATAAGATTACTATCTCAGCACAGACTCTGGGCTTCTATCCTGTAATCCCAGCCCCATTTTGGGTCATGTGACTCCAGATTGCATCCTGCAACATCTGCAGATGGCGCCATCTGCAGTATGCCTTCTCTTAAAGTAGCAAGTGTACAAGGCCTCTTGCTACAACTGCCTTGTATACAGCTTACTGAAAATTCTGAATTGTGTCAATGAAAAATTTGCTGTGGTGAAAGTGTGAGGTAGTTCAGTTCATATGGGAAGTTTGGTTACATAACCATTTTACCAGACTTGTATGACCTACTCATATATGATGGCCACAATCCAATTGAAGACATTAGGTGCTAAATGAGAAGAGCTTGTCCAAGGGCAGTCCTTAGTTCTGGATGCAAGAAACAAGCATGGAGTGGGAAAAGATAATAAAAGATAATAATGCAGATAGAATAAGCAGAAGGGACATGAGAACTTCTGGAGAAAGAATGCCCTTTTTATGAACATCTGGGCTGATCTATTCCTCAAGTTACAGGAACAGAAGCCAACCACCAACATGAAACTTCCATTGTTCATAGTAAAGTTCATGGCAATAACTATTTGGCAGCTGGAAACCACCAACTACTATCAGTCTGCGAGCTAGCAGGTGTGGACAAAGTTAATGTTGCGATTGCTATGTCTAAGCCTTGCATGCATTTAAGCAATAGGTAAAATAAACATTTTCATTCTTTCCTCCCAACAAATCTTAGAGTTTATAAACTAGAAGGACATGTTCCCAATTGCAGGGGCATGTGTTTGCCCGAACACAAATAGCAGTAGCACATATTTGTACTGCTGCCAAGGGCACATCCCTGCACTTGTGTTCTGGCATGCACCAAATTGTCCCAGGTTGGGCAGGGAAGGCTGGGGCCAGCACCTGTGCTGGCCTCAGCAGCCTTACCTGGGGCCCTACTGGGGCAGCAGCAGCAGCATTGATTCATTTCTGAAAATTTTGGTGGCTGAAAACTAAGTGGAATGCAGGCATTCATGAAATAATGCCCAGGATCTTAATTTCTTGATGCTGTTTTTGATATATATCATATAAGATTTACTCAATTTCGCTGTCTGATGTTGAAACAAAAACTGGGGAAGCTGAGGTAAAATATGAACCTGAGTTAGTACATATCTACCAATACTTTGACCAGCTCACTATGTCCAGCTGTTGTGCTCGCTATGTTCAACTGTTGTGCATTAAGACTACTGACAGTTACCTGCATTTTTCCAGTTTTTTGTAAAGAGATGTATGTGATGGAGATGCTGCCAGTGCCTACAGTCAAGATTTTGATATCATTATTATTTGCCACTGATGTTGTACTGATGACAAAATTCTGATTGACATAGATGGCACCACTGTGTTGATCATGCTTTCTTTAGATGGCCAAGTTATATTGGGTATTCAGAGGCAGTAGTTTTTAATCCTCCTGTGTATCTCCTGGACATGCAGAGGGTTTAACAGTTGACATTTGGCATTTGGAGTCAGCATGAATTTTGGTAATAAGGTCTTATTTAGTACTTGAGAGCCTCTTTGACATCTGCTGATATAATTGTCAATAACAGCTCTGATGGGGGCCCTTTTGAGTGACACTGATGACTGCATTGGCTTTCTGGTATGAATTGCTGAAAAACATTGATGACTACATTCTTTGATTGTAGTGGTAGGCATTCAGTATGATATGCAGGTTGAAAATATTTTGTAAACACTTCTAGATAAGAGAACTGCCTTCTCTCTGTGACAAGCTGGTGTCCCTGGAAGCCAAAGTGGTAGAATCTACTTGTATTTGGCCAGAACACTGCAAGGAGGCCAATTAGTGGCCTGCTAACAGTTGCCTTTGGGAGCTGTGGAGGTGGAATTGACAATTGCTGCATACAAGGCTTGACTGCTACCATCTCCATGTTTGCAAAGTGGCAGGGAGGTCCCATGCTACTGTTTCATAGATATGTTTATTTTCATGGGGGTTTTTGAGAGTTTGCTCCTCCTTGGCATATATCCAGAATGTGGTAGGTCAAGGACTCCTCCATGGTCCCAGTGCCTACAGTGGCAAAAAGTCATCTCTGATTTTACTGATGTATCATATCAAAGAAGGTGATGACGGTAGGCTTCCAAAACCTGAAATACCAGAAGTGTCCAATAAGAAAGAGGCAGAAGCTGCCCAAGGATCAGAATTTAAAGTGGTGAATAACTTCTACTATACCTGAATATAGCAGAATTTAGAAATATAAACAGAAAAACTAAGTTTGAAAGGCTGCAAACCAATACAGACAGACAGTTGGTGTAACAAATAGCTAAATGAGAAAGGGTTACAGGCATACAAAAGCTAAATCGTGGCACTGTGAAGTAGAAGAAACTGCTCTTTATTTGTCCAGAAGCAAACATACCTTGTTTGGGATGGATTTTTATTGTATTTACAGCTCTTTCTTTTTTTAACTGGGGCCTCTTGAATTTCCACCGTAAACTCACTCATGTGTCTATGGCCCTGGTCTTCTACTGTAGATAATACTTACATTCTAGTCTAGCTCATTGTTGTGCTTTCTTTACTTTTTGTATTCCTAACCAAAATTTATTGTTGTACGAATGCTCTGCTCAGGTATCTATAGGGCATTATCTGATAGTTTCCATCCAGTTCTTAGGCTATGGATTATCCCAAAGCTGTTCCAATTGGAATAGATGGTAAATTGGCGCGTGGTACATTATTATCCTTTAAAAGGAGATTTTAAATATTAGTGAATACTGAAAAAGTTAACAATGGAACAAGTCCAGAAACTGCAACTATTTCTAACTGTCACTGTGACACAATTTTCTACGGTCTCCTGACCCCCAGTTATCTTTCTTGCTTGGTGCCGGGGGCTGGACCCAATGATCTTCCAAGGTCCCTTCTGACCTTGCAATCTATGCATCAGAAGAGTTGATCTATGAAGAACTACACAGCTTCAACCTTTGGGAATGTCACATTGGGTGCATCTATACTTTCATTTACTTTGACCTAAGTTTACTCTGGTATAAATTTGCAAGCGGGTCTGGTCTTACTCTTCTGCTCTGGGCCTGTGTCTGGTTATACTGCCCAGCACAGGGGTGTGGAAAGGGACTAGCACCTACACAGCAGAGGCAATGCCCTATAGCACCTGCAGTCACAGGGCAGGCTGCTGGGGGGGGGGGCCGTGCTGCAGGCAGGCGGTGCTGGCCCTGGCAGCCAGAAGCTGCCTGCTGTTGGTCCTGGGGGATGATAGGCCTGGCCAGGGGCTGCAGCAGCCTGCAGCACCCTGATGGCCTGGACAGCAATCTCCTGACAGCCATGCAGCAGTGCAGTGCCAGGCAGCAGTGATGGGGTGCTGGCAGGCAGGCACAGCTATGCTATGTTCTGCCCAGTGGGGCCTGCAGTGCCCTCAAACTCCCTGTCAGTGTGCCTCAGGGCTCAAAATGTTTACAGACTGTTATAGCCTGCAGACAGGGGTTGCCTTAGAGGCAGCTGGGCAATGAGTTAGGACAGGCTCTTAGCCCACAGCCCTGGGGATGGCTGGGTAGACCCAGGAGCAAACTTGCTCCTTGGTTGTGTCTACATGTGCATTACTGTGAATTAACTAACCCCACTTAAATTTGCTACTTGCATTTACAAGTAGCAAATTTAAGCGGAATTAAGGGCTTTTACTGTGCAGTAAGCGCATGCATGTTTAGAATGTGTCCTTACTGTGTGGTAATCTATGCTAATGCAAAGTAATGCATCTCATGTACATGTCATCTACTGGCATCTTGCAAAAGAATTAAATTCACACACATTAAAAAAATGAAAACAGACTGTATATTTAAACATGTTCTTTAATTAAAAAATCCTAATAAAGTGCTTATGTAAACAAACATATATACATTAGCCATTTCTGAAAGATTTAAAACTCTGACACTTCAATCATTCTCAAAATATTTAAATCAATTAGTTCACATAATTAACTAGCAAAACTGTATTTTATGAATGGAAATGATCCAGTGGTTGTGAAAAAGAACCCAAATACATGAATATATATATATTTTTCAAAAACTCATGTAATTTAAAAATCAAAGCAAACAAGCTAACAAAAACATTACCTAACAAATATGTTTAGTTTATACCCAAGTTAAAATAAATTATAGGCTAATATTATTTTTGTGTTTGCGTGCTAAGGTTTTGTTTTCAAGCAAATATTATGAACAATGTTCAACTGCTTAAATGTAAAGGTTCTTAAGGAAAGTGCCGACACAGCTAATAATACTAAATTCGGTTTTCATCTACATGATCTAAATATATAATAGAAACTGAATTAACAGAAGTGGTTAGACTATGACTATAAATTCGTGACACAAAGGCTTGATTTCCTTATTTAATAGTGAAATAACATTTTTCAGGCATAAAACCCCTGTAATCATTAAATAAGAAACTTGTAATAATTCTCATTTACTGTATTTTAAAATAATTGCCTAGACCCCTTTTATCCATTAACTTAGCAGTGATAGCAGTCATCCAACAAGTGAAAGACCTGTGTTCTATTCTCTTTCTCATCTCCCTTCCTGTAAATAATATAATTAGCTGGGTTTTCCCCAGTGGAAGCATGTCTTTAATCTTTTCTGGCGAAGTCCTTCCACTTTGCAGAGTAATGAAATATTCCTTAGGTCATGGAGGGCAGTATGACTATGGCCTAATACTAAGGGTGATCACATGGTAAGACATGAATTCCATCCTATCTTGCAATGAGGGTTTAAGTATTTTATATTATTTATTGGAGCAGGGGCAAGGTCCTTGTATTCTTTCACCAAGCTGAGTCTCCTAAACATTTGACTGGAGAGTTAGGAGTTCACTGTTGCTGCTTCTTTCTATTTCTACTACAATTAATATTATATTATTTCAGCTTCAATGGGAATAATGTAGAGAGGCCTATCAGTGAATATCTTATAGTTTGGTTGTTAGAGTATTCATTTGGAAGGGGGCTCAAAGCCTTTGAAGCTAAGGAAGAAATGGACCTCAAGAGTCCCACTTTATGGGTGAGTGCTGTATTTTCTGCACCAATGAAAGAAGGGAGCAGCATTCCCTTCATGAGAGAGGACTGATGTAGGCTTATAGTAACCTGTGTTACCAGATGGAGGTATATGACATAACTACCAGAATCCAGTGGTGGTGGGGATGAGATAAGATATCAAAAACATGGGAACCCTGATGAAGGAAAAGGTTGTCAGAGCAATGTTTTTGGCTTTGTTTTGAAAACTAGTAAGAGAAGATTCCAAAGACAGAACTGCCCTACATATATATGCATGTGTATGTGTGTACGTATGGAAATTTAACATAACAGTAAAGAAAAGTTTGAGATATAATGATTTATTTGATTACAGTGGAAGTTAGACACCACATTTGTCATAGGTACCTATGTTCATCTCTAAGCACCAGAATGGCTTTGAAAATCTGAGTGATATCTTTTACTGGGCCAACTGTATGGTTAGACTAGACTTAGGGCCTTGTTACATCTTACACTCTAAGCCACACAAATGTTGATCTGTCTTAGTGCTAGCTCAAGTTTGGAGCAGTCACACTTTAGGCCAGCAGGGGCCTGGAGGACTGAAAAGTAAGAACCATCTCCCACTCCAGACTTCTCCCCTGCACCAGCCCCTCTCTTTTCCTCCAGGTTTCCTCTTGCCTCCCTGTCCTGCCTCTGGGATATTACTTTAACCCATCTCTGCCTGCTTCCCTGGGACAGACAATGAGGGCAGCAACAAGTAATCATTTGATGGGGGGACGGAGCAGTGAGAGAGAATCTGGGATGCCGGGCAGGGGGGACAGTGGGCTCGATCTGGGCCAGTGGAGGAGGATGTGGGAGGGGTGTTTACTGGGGCTGTGCAAAACAGCAGCTTTCTGTTTTGACCAGTGTTTCGACAGAACAGCATTTCGTTTCAAATTTTGTTTCAATTCGAAACAGCTGTTCTATTTTGTTCCGTTGAAACAGGGTTGAAATGTTGAAACTGTTTCAATGTTTTGTCTATAGGATATAATGGGAAAGGAAAAAAAGCAGCCTATAACCTTGTCATTTCTGGCTTGATTTGGATGCAACTTGCCAGAAGGTAGCCCCTTCTGAGGGCATGAAGCCTGCCAAGTTAATCGTTGCTCATTAACTTGTTATCCTAGCTAGCTACTATTATGCAATCAATCATGATTCACTCAGGGACCAGCTCAATACACAGTAGTTAATAAGCAAGGACTAACATCTATGAAACTATAGACTAAAGAGAAGAAATAATCAATACAGAGCTGGGAACTGCTTCTGCCCCAAGATAGAGACAGTCTGTTGCACAAGCACCCATGTCACGAGTTTTGTCTGTCAGCAGCTAGAGGTACAGGGCCCCAGAACCCAGAACCCCTGCACTTATCTCCTTGACAGCTGGCAGGCTTCGTGGCCTCAACAGGGGCTAGTATGCCTGCAGCTTTCACCCTACTGTGCCTTAACACACACAGTGTCACCCACGTCACGAGTTTTGTTTGTCCACATCTGGAGGTAGAGTTTCCCCCAAACCCCTGTACCTATCTCCTTGAAACTTGGCAAGCTTCATGGATTCTACAGGGGCTGGCATGCCTGCAGCTTTGACCCCACTGTGGCTTAACACATACATGTGACACAAGTTTTGCTTTCATGGTTTTGAGGTACAGTTTCCCCAAACTCCCTATACCTATCTCCTTGACACTTGGCAGGCTTCATGCCCTCAGAAGGGGCTACTATTCCTGCAAGTTTCATTCTAATCAGGCCCAAAATGACAAAGTTATAGGCTATTTTGTCCTTTCCTATTATAGCCTATGGGCAAAACGTCAAAACAGGGTCAAAACAGTGAAACGTTTCAATTTGCCTCATTTTGTTTCGAGGCTGTTTTGACTATATCTGTTCCATTTTGATTTTGCTGTTTCAACCTTGAAATGGATAAAAACAGTATTGAAACAAAACTGGTGGCAAAATTTCATACAGCCCTAGTGTTTACACTGAGGTGTAATCTAGAGTGATAACAATTTAGTGCAACACAAGATGGGTAGCACAGATCAGGAATAATCCTGTCCTGGAGTGGTGTCACTTTGAGCTGCATAACAAGTGCTTAAAACCAGTTTCAGGTTTTTAATGTGCAGAGAATCCAGGGGTTAAGTGTTCCAAGAGCTACCCAAAATTGCCATGACACAAGACCTTTTGAATATCATTCATTCTTCTTCAGGAGACTTGGAAGCTAGAGGAGACCTAAAGAATAATGCACTGCATTGGAAAGCTTATCTAAGTCTATCCTAACTGTGTGTTTAGTCTAATTAAAAATATCACCCATAAAAATCCTTGCCTCTTACATAGTTCCTGGGTCATCATGGCTACATCCCTCCAATACTTTGAAACTTTTGCACTTAGTGATTTAGGAAAACAGGTTCTAAAGGGCACAACTACAGATGCATTTTAATCTGAAGTAGTCTATTTTACTGTGCATTAAAGGGTCATGTAAAAAACTGTGATTAGGCTAATGTGCAATAAAAATATTAGCACCACTTAAAAACCATGTGTATTCATTACTGAGCACTAAGACAGCCAAATGCACATTTCTTTATTACCTCACATTGGAGGTACTAAGTTTAATGTGCATTTATAGAAAGCACCTTAATGCACTTGTAGCTGCATCCAAAGGACAGTTCCACACATGTAGGCATGTGTGCTTGCAGCAGCTCAAATAGAAGCGGCACAAATTTGAACCAGGGATTTTTGCCTCAGTTCATGTGCCCAGACAAGAACTTTGGTTTGGGGCAAGTTGTGCCAGCTGCAAAATAATCTGTGCTGGTCCCAGCAGTTTAAAAAACATGTCCTGTGCTAGTCCCAGCAGTATAGAAGCTGCCTTGGGAAGTGGCTCAGGGCTACTTGCTCTCAGGAGCTTCTGGAGCACCAAGTGGCAGGACCTGCTTGGCGAGAGTGTGGCTGAGGCCCCCCAGTACTGAGTCTGTACTCCACCTTCATTCCACAAGCCACTGTGGACCTCAACTGGCAGCTCTTCCATGGAGCCATCTCCATGGCTGTATATGTGGTGAGCTTCACAGACACCTCAGTCTCCTGTCCCTTCTGCGGGCAGAGGGAGACCCTGGCACACATGATGCCAGGCTGCAACCCCTCCACCTCCAACCTCAGAGCCTCCTCTTGAGGTTCTGGTTGAATTTCACCGCCCCCACCTTTTTGTTTTTGGTCACCCCATCTGTGGCCCCAGCAAGTCCTGGGACCTCCTGGTCAACCTATTCTGGCCCTGGCCAAGTGGGTCCTGTACTTGACCAGGAAGGAGGCTTTAGCCAGGAAGGTGCCTGGAGACTGTGGGCTTCTTTCCTCTCCCTTGTTCTTGCATGTTTCTGGGTGGAGCACCAGTGGGTGGCATCCACCAGCTCCTTGGATGCCTTTGAGGACTGCTGGGTATAGCCTGGGGAGCTCTGCTCAGTACCCCCTCAGGGGCATTTATTTTTACATTTTGATCCTTTGACCCACACAGCACTCCTAGCAGATGCCCCCACAGAACTTCCTACAGTACCCACTATGGGGGCAGATCCCAGCCAAGTCCCCAAGGGGGCACATGCCCCTACAGCCTCCACTCTGCACACAGAGTCCAAGCGACCTCCTCCAGGGGTAGAGAAGCCTGCAGTGTCCGCCGTGGGGGCAGGCAAAACTCCAGCAGGGAGCCAGAAGGGCCAGGGTATCTACCCTGGCCAGACCTCCCCTGGATGGCTTTACAAGCCCCCTCCCCCACCATCGGGGACCCAGGGCAAGGGCAATGGGAAGGGCTCCTCTTCAGCATCATACACAGCTGGGGGTGGGAAGGACAAAGGCCCCACCACCAAGCCTAAAACACCAGTGCCTGAGGGGACCAGGTGTGTTGCCTTAGCCAGCACATCCACTCAGCCTTTCCCAGACCCTTGCTTTGGCTCCACCAAGGCAACCCTTCCAGTCGGGGAACCACAGTTATGCATAGGCAGCTGCAAGGTGACACAAAGC
Source organism: Crocodylus porosus (assembly GCF_001723895.1). Classification (NCBI taxonomy): domain Eukaryota; kingdom Metazoa; phylum Chordata; order Crocodylia; family Crocodylidae; genus Crocodylus; species Crocodylus porosus. The sequence goes on from NW_017728948.1 coordinate 38,743,660, forward strand.
CATGGGTCCTGGATCCTCCAACGCCAGCCCTTCCAGCTCAGATGGTGGGGCCCCCTTTCCAGTACTCACCTGCAAACTCGGGGTGAAGTGCAACTGCCTGAGTGGGATAACCTGCACTTTGAGACCTGGGTGCAGGCCCTGGCTCGGGTAATGGGAGGCCCCCAAGATTATGATGGCCTCCTGCTTGCATGGCAAAGGGGTCTTTTTACTTATTTCAGAGGTCATCGAACAAAAGTTGGTGGAAAGGGGGTTTGTTGTGGAGGGTGAGTATGTCCCCCTTCAGCCCCTAGAAGAGCTGGGTATCAGAGTGGTCCTCATCTCTGTCCCACCCTATATTCCCATTTGGGTCCTGCTCCCCCAATTCCAAATCTTGGAGAGGGTTATCTCCCCAGTGGTAGTCCTCTTGCTGGGGTGTTGAGACCCCAGCCTCTGCCACGTGCGCTCCAGCCACTAGTGCCCCTCACCCCTCAAGCCCCCCTGGCACCTCAGCTGCAACATCTAGCCCCACCATGAGCTCAGGGAACCCTGTCCTCCAAGCATGGCAGAGTCCTGGGGAGGGGAGCAACAGCCAAGGGGAGAGAGACAGTGCCTTCCCCTCCCCCTAACTGTGCCCCTGCTGTAATTGTCCCACCCCCAAACCCTCTCCTTGGACTGGAACCTGTCCCTCTAAGGACCATCCCATGGCTGAGTGGGTGCAGGTCCCCTCCAGGTGTAAAGCCAAGAGGAAGGCACAGGCACAGTTGGAGCCCTCTGATATGGAGAACTGCCCTACCCTCCCAAGACCACCACAAGGGGGGATGGAGCAGTCCTGCTTCTCGCTCCCTCCCCAGCTGTGCCTGGCATCCCACTCTTGAGAAGGAACAAATGGGTGATTCCATTGAAGGAGGCTTTGGGGCTCCCAGACAGTCCTGAACAGGAGCCCATGGGAGAAGCCCCTCAGAATGACGACCAGGGCCTAGACTCTGAGACTACGGGTGCTGAGGCTGAGGCCTTGGCTGATCCAATGGAAGTTCCAGCAGTAGCACCCTCCTGCTCTGACAATCTACGGTAGCCAGGGGCCCTGGGGCTCACCCCAGTAAATCCTGAGGGAGATCTCTTCTCCCAAGACCTCCTCTCCCAGGCAAATGCTGATGCCACCCTGGTACCTGACAGGTTCCCCCCCCAGAAAGACCCCATTACCAGGCTGTCCCATGGTCCCACACCAGAGGGAGCCGAGGTGGTGTCCCCTGATCATCAAGCACCAGTGCCCAAGGGGTCCGTTGAACCCCAGGACATGGAGGCAGATGCCTGAGAACCAGCAGGCTTCATGAAGCCTGCAGAGTTCTTGGTCCCAGTGGTCCCCAAGGTTGAGCTACTTGCTTTTCTTGACTGTGAGTAAATCCAGCATTCTGCCAGCAAGGTGCAGCTTGCCTTGGCTTCCTGGGGAGATTTTAATAGGATCCTCACCACTGTGTGGGCACTGGCTGGGGAAGGCAAGGGACCCAAGAGCTGTAATGCCCAGATACATACGCAGGCCCACAGCTTTGTAGATGCCCTCTACACTTATGGGAAAGTGCTGCGTGAGGTAGCAGGCCCAAATAGGGCGCACTTATTTTCAAATTTTGAACCTTTGACCCATATGACACTCCTATCCTGTATTTACCTTCATTGTCCCAAGAATTTAGTTGTCCTATTCATCCATTAGCCACCATGTAAAGGGGGTACTAGTTTGCCAGGTGGGCCTTAGAGCACACATTAAGTGAATAAACAAATAGACAAAAGCTTCTGGGGCCCAGCCAATTGGTATATAGGACATTACCCCTTGTACCAGCTGGACTGCTGCAGCAGCCCTAACCGAGAGTTCCCTGCACCCTCTACCCACCGCAGCATCTGGCATTGGGGTCTGCTGCCTGGATATGACCTTCTGTCACCTGCACCAGCTTGTGGCCACAAGGCTGTGCACCTGCCACTCCCAGATGGAGACTGCATGGCCAGCTGCCAGTGCGCTGTGGCTGCACAGTTTGCCTTTTTGTGGCCATATGTGCCACCACCCTGACATCTGGGTAGCTATTGCCCAGAAGATGTTCTTAGTGTGGTGGCCTGCTTTGAACTGTCAAAGCTTGTCATCCTGCCCCAAGTGGCAAGGAGGTCACCCACCTCCAGATGGGTCCTGGTTGCTGGCACCTTTGCCTGGGTCCTGCCATTTGCCTCATGAGCAGCAATTTTGGTGTTCCCTATTTAAAACTGCAAAATATCTGATAAAAAGTCCCAAATTCACCCTTTAAAATACCCCCAAATCCAATCCATGTTCTTCCACAATTAAAACAAAAAACCACCATATATGTGTGTGTGTGTGTGTGTATATATATATATATATATATATATATATATATATATATATGGAGAGAGAGAGAGAGAGAGAAATTGATCAGTTACACATGTTAAAGCAATTTGGAAGCCAACCAGTGTCTTTGTCATCATAATAAAATACATTCTAAATATCTATATGTTGTGATGTTTTCTTTTGATTTTCTTATCATAGAACACTTAGAGGACCCTCTAACCCCTTGACTAACTGGGATGTGGGGATAGCTGCTCTTGTAGCTACAGTTCCCACCAGCAGGTCTCATTTATTCTAAGATAAGGGTATGCTGGGTGTGTGATGGGGGGATGTGGGTTTTGCAGGGATGTGATATGAAGTGATGTGAGGAAGTGTGGGGGGATTGTGTCAAGGGCTGCTCAGGAGAGGTGGGTCCCCTGCTCTCCCACAGGATACAACCACTTCCCCCACAGCACATGGATTTCCCCCCTCCCTGTTGGGCCACAGCCCCGCCCCACAGAGCCCAAGCCCCTCCCTGTAGGACAGAAGGCCCCCCACATGCCCCAACCTCCCCATAGTGCCCCAGCTCCCCCCAGCAGGGCCCCTGATTCCCTGCAAGGCCCCAGCCCATCCCCAACTCCCCCACCCCCACATCCCTACTTACCCATGACAGTGCCTGGGTCCTGATTGTTGCCATGTTTCTGCTTGCCCCAGCATGCTAAGAGTTCATATGTCTTGTGTGCTGGTGCAGCAGGAACACTATAGAGATGCTCTGGCCATAAACCAGAGCATCTGTCTGCTCCCAGGTTACATCCCTGCTTTTTCCCCAGTGTTTTATTTTGATAGGTATCAAATTTTGAGCTGAGCATGCCTCTTCCCACATTTCAAACTGCTTTGAGATGCAGCAAGAGGCACCTATAGGCTCACCTGGTCATGCCCAAAGAGATGAGAATCTTTTCTTATTTCAATCAAATATTAAGAAGTGAATATGATCACACAATGATTGAAGTACATCTAAATAGAAATAGGAAAGGGTATAGTTGATGCTACTCACTTTAATATAACCAAAAAGGGTTGAGGATAAATTAAAATTAAACAGTAATTTAATTATACAGGCCTTTCAGAATGAAATAAAGCTTCTTTTTTGGCTAACAGCAAAAAGAAAGAAAATACCGGCATGGAAAAGAATAATTAACTGAAGTGTTGAAGATTTGCTTTCTATTTTTTGGCAATTGTGTCTCCAAACTCTAAAGCTGTTAAGTAGTGCATTTGAACACCATAGTCATTTGCATTTTATTCAACTGCTTTTTGCTCTACCAGATTAGTGAAACAGAAGGGTAGGTTGCAAGCAACACAACAAATAACAAGAGATGATACCACCAAAGCATCTCAGTGTGTTTTGCTGGCATTAGACATATGGTGTGTGAAAATGTTTGTTCTTCAAAGAACAGGTTCAGTGGTATAATCAATGGTATTGAAAATAGTTGGAGAAAGTGCAGTTACATTTATCTTGCAATTCAGCAGTTTGCAGATGAGTGCAGGTGAGGTAGGCTTTCGACTTTAAAATGTTTACCACACATCAGCTAGTCCTTCAGGAAATCCTGCTTACTTGGAGTGCCACAGTTTGCTGTTAGTTAAAAGGCTATAACATTTAGACCCAAGAAAAAAAATGACTTTGTCTGATTATTATTGATTTTGGGATAAATCCAAAAAAGGACTTAGGTGACTGAAACAGGATTTGAGATTGCGGTCAGAATTGAGGTCCCTAAGTCCAAATTCAAGGTCCAAAACGGCACAGCTAACCCTGGGCTTTAAATTCTAAATTCTAAATGTACAGACAGTCCTCAGACTTACGATGCAATTGGTTCCTGAAAATTGCATCTTCAATTGAAACGTTGTAACTTGGAACCAATTTTCCCAGAGCAAACAATGTTATAAACTGGGGTTTGGTTCCTGAACTAAGGCCCAATACCCTATTTTCACCCAAAATAACCCAGAATACTGTACTCAATCAATTATAGATAAGTAATATAGCTACATTAGTATATTTATATTGTAAATAGCAATCATATTGATTTGGAAGCACTTCTTTGAGTGATTTTGCTGGACTTTTTGAAGGGCTCTTGGCTGGAGTAGTCTCACGAGTTTTGGCTGCAGGTTTTTCTGGGGTCTTGTTTCCTTTCTTAAAGAAAGTGTCCAAGGAAGTTTGGACAGATCTTCTCCAGGGGGATAGGCAAGGCAGCAAACTTGTTCACTGGCATGGTGTGGCATCAGATCAAGTGGGGTAAAGTTGAAACTGATGTCAGGATGTTGAAACAGGGTGTCAATTTATAAATCTTGTAAGTGCAAAACATTGTAACTCTGTAACTCAAAACATTGTAAGTTGAGGACTGCCCTCCCTGTTTGATCTTAAAATTCTATAGGTATCTGTCATGATGGGCACCTATATACATGATGGACCTCTGCTGTGATGTGTGCTAATTAGCATGCATTGAACCAAACTCAATCAAGTCTGCTGCAAGTCTGCTGGAGCATGTTAATTAGCCTGCTCCAGCAGCCCCTGTGTCATGTGTATTCAGCATCATGTGCATTAATCCTTTAAAAATGGCAATGAGGATACTTTAACTAAAACTCATTGAACGAGCTTTAGTTAAAGCACACCCACCACCTTTTTGAAGTGTGGAATGCTGAATAGATATGACTCTGTGCTTTAATTAAAGCAACTCTCAGAGCTGCATTAATTAAAACACCCCCTCCCTCCACCTCAGAGTACATGTATAGATGCCCTATGCTTCCTCATATGACCATAACTGTTTCAGTATCAAGAGTGAAGTGGCTAACTGCCACCTCAAGTCCATTGTGATTCAGAAATTAGGCCTTCCTCCACTTGATTACAGTGAGAAGGCTGATTTGATAGATGTTCTCAAAACATGCTTAGCACATGATCACATATTATTTGTCTTAAAAATAAGGTTGTGGCCTTTTTCACAGATCCATAAATGTTTGGGTCAGAAGGGACCTTAGTAGATCATCGAGTCTGACCCTCTGCCCTGGACATGAAAGAGTGCTGGGGTTAGATGACCCCAGCCAGGTACATTTCTAGCCTCTTAAAAACCCCCAAGGTGGGGGAGAGCAGCATCTTCCTTGGAAACCCATTCCAGATTCTGGTAACCCTTACTGTAAAGAAGTTCTTCTTGATGTCTAACCTAAACCTGCTCTCTGTCAGTTTATGACCATTGTTCTTAGTTACTCCAAGGGGTGCCCTGGTAAACAGACCATCTCCTATTCCTGATGAATTTGTAGGCAGCCACAAGATCACCTCTCAGCCTTCTCTTGCAGAGGCTGAAGAGATCCAGGACTCTCAATCTCTCCTCATAGGGTTTTGCCTGCAGACCCTTAACCATACGATTGGCCTTCCTCTGAACCCCCTTGAGGTTGTTACTGATTGCTTTGTCACATTGCCAACTCACGTTCATCTTGGTGTCAACAATTACTCTGAGATCCCTTTCTGCTGCTGTGCTGCTGAGAAGGTCCTCCCCCAGCCTGTAATTTTGCTGGTGATCCCTTCTCCCTAGGTGCAGCACCTTCCACTTGTCCTTGTTGAACTGCATCCTATTCTGTTCTGCCCACTTTTCCATCCTGTCCAGATGTGCCTGGATTCATTTCCTACCCTCTAGTGTGTTAAATTTACCCCATAATTTGGTATCATCTGCTAATTTGGACAGAGTGCTTTCCATGCCCTCATCCAAGTCACTGATGAAGACATTGAACAGCACAGGTCCAAGGACTGATCCTTGTGGGACTCCACTGCCCACATCTTTCCAGGTCAATACCGATCCATCCACTACCACTGTCTGGGTACAACTCCTAAGCCAATTCACTACCCACCTGACTGTGTAATCATCTGTGTCACAGCTCCTCAGTTTATCTGTGAGACTAGAATGAGATACCATATTGAAAGCCTTCTTAAAATTCAAGTATATGACATCTACCTCAATTCCTGCATCTAAGCATTTTGTGATCTGGTCATAAAAAGAAACAAGGTTAGTAAGGCAGGATCTACCTGAAATGAATCTGTGCTGGTTGCCCTTCAGCATTGTTTTTCCCACTAGACTCCCCCAAATGTGATCCTTAATAATTTTTTCAAAGGTTTTCTGAGGATAGAGGTGAGATTAACCTTTCTATAGTTCCCTGGATCCTCCTTCCTCCCCTTCTTGAAAATAAGGACCACATTGGTGCTTTCTTAGTCCTCTGGAACCTGACCTGAGCAAGAGTGCTCAAACAGCCATGCCAGTGGCTCTGCTATAACACTGGCCAATTCCTTCAGTACCCATGGATGAAGATCATCCAGGCCTGTCGACTTAAACACATCCAGCCCTTCCAAGTGTCCCTTCACTAAGTTGGTGCTAACAGTTGGTGGGCTGGTTTCCCTTTTGTGCCTGCCTATGATCCAATTGGGAGATTTGTGCTGATCAGTGTTCAAGAATACAGAAGCAAAAAACACATTGAAGAGGTCAGCCTTGTCCCCCCCCCCATCTGTCACTAATTGCCCTAGTTTGTCCTGTAGGGGTCCTATGCTACCTTGCACCTTCTTTTTACTCCCTATACATCTGAAGGACTTTTTGTTGTCTTTAATTTTTGTTGCCAGCCTAAATTCCATTTCTGCTTTGTCCTTTCTGACTGCCTCCCTGCAAGTGTAGGCCACATACGTATACTTCTTCTAGGTAGCTACCCCCTACTTCCACAGCCTATATGCCCCTTTTTCCCCCTAGGCTTTCCTGGATTTCCCTGTTCAGCTAAGAGTGTTTCCTGGCTCCTTTGCTCCTTTTCCTGTGCAATGGGATCGTCTCCTTCTGCACCTGTACAATTGCTCCCTTTAAGAACAACCACTCTTCCTGGACTCCCATCTCACCAACGTTCCTGTTCCTCAGTGCCTCACTAACTAATCTCTTGAGCATGCTAAAATTGGCCTTTCTGAAGTCTATCACTTCTGCCCCACTGGTTATCTTTCCCACCCTATGCCGGATAGTAAATGTAATCAAGTGATGGTCACTGTCCCCTAGGTTACCGTGTATCAGTAGATCCTCCACCAAGTCATCCCTTGTAGCCAGGACCAAGTCCAGTAAGGTGTTTCCCTTAGTGGAACCGTATACCTCCTGTGTTGGTGAAGGTCCTGTATGCAGGTTAAGAATATACACAAACGGTTGGATCTAGCTGACTGCTCCTCCCAGCAGATGTCACGGTAGTTTAGGTCACCCATGACAACCATGTTCCTTGACAATACAGTCTCTGAGAGCTGTCTGGAGAATTCCAGGTCTAACTCATCCTCCTGATGTGGTGGCCTGTAGTAGACCCCCGCTACCAAGTTCCTTTCCCCCAAAACCTGTTGCATTCTGACAGACAATACCTCAGTTTGCCCCTTCTCTGGTCCCATCTTGATTATGGAAGATGTATAGTGCTCCTTAACATAGATAGCAATGCTCCCACCCCCCCTTTGTCCTTACTCTATCACATCTGTACAGCCTATAGCCCTCAATGATTACTGCCCAATCGTGGGTAGGGTCCCACAAAGTTTCAATTAGCCCAACTAAGTTGAAGTTCTTGTTTGCAAGCAGGAGTGTGAGTTTTTCTTTTTAAGACTCAGGTAGAGAAAGCGTGTACATTAGTTGGAGCATTCCCACAGGAAGTGAGAGGCTTGAATTAAATTCTTTTCATGACTTGAGGGGATATAAACCAACATCTTACACTCAGCTAGTATCTAATCTAATCTTTTTCTGCTTCTACAAATCTTGCTGCCTTTGCTGCGAAGTCAAAGAAGTTTAAAAGGAAGATGAAATGTATGTAAGTATTTACAACCTGTTCTATTCAGAAAATTCACTGAGTACTGCAAACTGTGGGTTTGAACCTAGAAAGAACTAGAACTTTACATTTCCTGGGTTCTATAACTGATAGACTATGAGATAAGCAGAGTGGTGCCACTCCCCCATCCTCCTGTCTTGTGTTTTAAAAAATAAATCCTGCTCATTTCTTTGCAAAAATGGATTCAGGTGTCTAATCTTATGAGAGACAAGGTTCTTTGCATGAATCTGATATCTTTTATTAGACCAACTTAAATAGTTGGAAAACAATTATTAAGCAAGCTTTTGGGTTCAAAAACCCTTGCTTAATAATTGTTTTCCAACTATTTAAGTTGGTCTAATAAAAGATATCAGATTCACGCAAAGAACCTTGTCTGCCTATGTCCTTAGACCAACATGGCTACACCCCTGTAATCTTATGAAAGAATTCTGGGTTCTAGTGGTAAAATATGTTTCTCTTTAGCCCTGACTCCGGTGCTGACTGACTGGAGAGGAGATATGAAGCGGAATGCTGCAGACACAATCCTGTCTGCATTATTTCCTATTGCCTAGGTTTAGGCAGCTCCCTTCCTAGGTGCATGTTTTTTGGATCTTCTCAAGTGCCTAATTCTTCACTTACTGTATAGACAGCATAGAAGGATCTTATGACTACAGCTCTCTCTATGCATTACATGTATTATGGAATTACCTGATTAACTGTAGAATTAATTTAGACTGGCTGCACATGCAAATTAAGTATCACACCTTAAAAACCAGTTATAAAGTTAGAGCTGGAAAATGTGTAATAACTTCATAGATAGTTTCTAACCAGCTTTAATTTTCATGTCTCACCTGTCTCCATAACTGGGAGCCCTCTCAGCTTGATAGATAGAAAATTATTTTTAGAGATTTGCTTTTAGGAATTGGCTTGTAGGTAAAGTAGATATTGCATGAGAACAGTTGTCCAGGGGTACAGCGAGGTCTAATTGGTTTCTAAAAGTCTATGTTTTTCAGCCTTCAAGGAAGCCACTGTGTCTGGAACCAGCAGACAAACAGCCTGGGAAATTGAAGACATGTACCACACCATTCCCTGAAAAGCCATAACAGAGATAAGGGACTCTGCAGTGTATGGTCACAGTGACCTGCTGCAGAGCCCCTAGGAGTTCCAATTCTGGTGGACAAAGCAAATTAGAAGACCAGGGCATGATCAAATTAAGACACTGGTAAATGTCCTAATTAAGATGGGATGGACTTGTTGGAACAAAGGAACACACTGATAGAACAGAATGTGGACAGTATGACAACCACAGGGAAACCAGTCAGTGGTACCTAGAAATGAAGAGTTATCACAGGAGAAAAAGAAGACAAAAAGGGGGAGATTTCAGAGCAGCAAAAGGTTCCCTGAGGAGGGATGCTGAGGCCACCATGGATAGAGGACACACTACCAGCCCATCTCACCCACCCCACTGGGGGTGTTGGCTTTGGTCCTTGACCTCCAGGATTTCTGACATTCAAGAAAGAACCACAGGATGAAGGTCACACACTAGCCAGGCATACCTCTGTGAACCCTAGGACTGGTAGATATAGGATCAGTCGGGGGGGGAGAGGTTATTTTGTCTGTCTTCTCTGCATTACTCTTTTCAGCTATCACTGTTCATCATTTTTTTTAAAAAATGACTATTATTAAATGGAAGAAGGCGTGGTTGGTTTGAAGGTTTGAGTCCACCCAGAATAAAGAATCTGGGTCATATATCTAGTGCCAAAAAGTTAACAGGGCACCTAGCTATACAGGTGAATTATGCATTGCTGCCGCTAGGAGTGTTGTTAGTCTTGTCAGCTGTCCAGCCTTGGGAGCTTGCTACTAGTATGCCAGTGCAGGGGGATCCCAGGATTGTGATCATGGGCTCCTCCTGCACCAGCAATAAGGTGTGATAGGATCTGATGCTGGATCCCACAGTCATGTCACTTGCCATGAATGTGTGGCATGGCAGGAGGCATGATTGTGTATCAAATCCTATCATGTCTTTATCTGAATGTCTACAGGGGCCCTACAATAGATTTCTGGATGCTCTTTCAGGGGACCAAGTGACTAAACGTTTGGCTAACCAGTGGCATGCTATGCCTATTTTCTATCATGGGTATTTTCTATGCTTCTGGGCTTTGCTGGTTTCTCCTGTCCCACCTCCCTTTTTTCTGCTATATGTGACAGTGTTTTTAAGCCTTCCCAGAGGCATTAGGTGTTGGCTACAGCTAAGTTTGAGGACTTCAACTGGGGCATGCCGATTCTCATGGTAGGAGAAAAAACAGATGCTCCTGGGTAGAGAACCCAGCTCAGGGTCAAAATCAAATTGAGCACCATGTTTGGGGTCAGGAAGGATTTTTCCCCGTGGTCAGACTGATATGGACTGTGGGGGGTTTTGGCCTCCTCTGTACTAAGGGGTGTGGCCATCTGTCCAGGACCTCTTGAACATACATTGGTAATGTTATAGAAGGAGGACATTGGCTGCTGTGGTTCTCCTGCTTTAGCTGTAGCAGATTAGGGTGTTAGGACTATGTTGTGTCAGGGTAGAGGGTAGTCTTATGTAGAATTTAGATTATGGTTGTATAAAATAGTTTGGATAGGGATGATCCTGCCTCAAGCAATGGGTTAGACTAGGTGACCTCTGAAGGTCCCTTCCAGCCATATTTCTCTATGATTTTTAGACATCTACTGGCAGAAAGCAGGTGAGAGATTCACATTATAGAGGTCTGGCTCATGAATGCTCTCTGACTTAGTTATTCTATACTGTGCACCCCAGCCCTGCCTTCTGCTTGACTTCAGACTAATACAGCTAATTGCCTTTCTATCCCTATTATTATTCTTACCATATTGCCCAAAAGTCAACGTCTGATGGAACAAAAATTATTCATTGATTTTTAAATGCTCAGTAACAATGATAATCTCTAAGTAAAAAAAAAATGAACAAAAAAACCTGAAACACGTCTTTACATTAATAAATAAATTAAATACAATATTCTTTCCTCTTTTCTGCTTCTGCTGCTAAAGGTACAGGATAATAAAACTACTTAATCACCAAAATCATAATAAAAGAGAAGTAATTTGTTATAGTGTTGATGCAAGAGTTTTCATACAATCTCCTTACGCGTGTAATAGTCAGTATTGTTTTGTTAAAGAGCTCCCTTAGCTAAGATATTTGTAGGGGGAAGAAGCTGTTTTACGAAGACCTCTTATTCATCTGCTGTCTCTAGCAAAGCCGATATAACATCAGGGGATTATTTGTCAAGAACTTTGCACATATCACATGCACATTCAACTATTTGTTTTCTTTTCAACCTAAAACATGACTGCATAAAATTATTTTTTAATCTAGTACAATAATAAACAGGATATGTGACTACAGTACATGTGAAAGAACTAGTTTATAATCCTAGGCATATGGGCAAAATTTAGAAAAGCACTTCAGCAATTTAGTAGTTCAGAATATGTTTTCAAACCTACATCTGCATTCCAGGAGAATGCATTAGCCATAGGCTATAAAGAAAGGAAAGGTCCATAACCTCAAAGATATTGAGATGCCTGACTTCCACTGATTTAGTTGCCAATATACCTAAGACACAGATGTGCAAAAGGACTTAGGCCCAGATGCAGATTTTTAGATTGGCACTTAAATACGATGTAGAAGAAATGTTGGTACACAAATTGCACAAAGTGATCCAGAAAACCCACTGCAGCTGGAAAGGGGGCTGGCTAATCCTAATCTTTCATGTGGTGCTTAGAGTACTTTATTACAAAGTTAGAAAGGAGAAGTGAAGGGGGCTTGATCCAGGGTATCCTGCTTCTGTGTGAATGAATTAACTGCTATTGGGACAAAAATGGGAAGTTTTTGCAGGACCAGAATTTCAAGAACTGTGGTTGTGCCTGGCCAGAGCACATGGCCATTATCTGTGTAAACATATGCATCCATATTGCATGTAGAGTAGAAGCCTAGAAGCCCAGACTGTGTCGTGATAAAAATGGCAGTTACATACTTAAAAGCCTTGTTACCGAGGGCATTTAGTATGTGTTAAATCTGTGAAATGTACCACAGTAGTAAAATTAGAACATGTTCTGAGAAGTTGTGTGACAATGCTTACTATGAACCTACATGCACAACTACACTTCCCTGTTAGAAAGCTGGAAGGGAAGCCTCCTGGCATAATATGCTGGAGTGATTTTTCCCCCTTATTTCTGAGAGTGGCTGAAAACAACTGAGTACAAATGAAAGTGCCAGTTGGCTAAGGTCCGGTGAGGATGTAACTCCCAATCCCTTCTTGATTAACCATTCCAGCTGTCATGAGCTCTCAGGGGCTTCCAGAGGATGACAAATGTTAGAACTAAGCAAATCCTTGCCCTGATCACTTTAATCCACAGGTGCTTCATGCTTTGGCACTCTGATCTCCAGACAGTGGTAAGGTGCTACTTGGAAGACAGTGCTGCTGCCATATTGTGCGAATCATGTTGGCCCACTTGCAGGAGGCACAACATGACACCATGAAAACTGGGTGAGGCAGACCTGGTCCAGGTGCTGCCTTAATACTGTTAGGTTCTACCAGTGAACTTGTACTGGTGGGAGCAACTTGTGCTTGGAACCTGGAATTGAAACTTTAGGAACCTGGCAGTGAAACTGTGCCCATGGCACAGTTAAGTACCTTTGCACTAAGCTTCCCTTTGTGCTTCAGTGCCAGGACTTTGGCCTTGGTATCCCTTGTCCATCAAGAGATGCATGGCTCTGGTGATTTGAAAGTTGGAGAATGATGACAGCCTTCATTATGTCACCAACCAGTTAGGTATGGAGTTGACAATAGAAAGTATGTCTGAACATGAAGTGTGCAATGCTGCTAATAAGGAACCAGGGCCTCAGTTCATCCAGCTGAGGGTCCCAGAGCAGTTTTTTTCTGGGTTCAAACAGACGTGTATCCAAACTGTGTGGGGGCCATTGATGGGACCCACACCCATTCTGTGCTCTCTTCATTCAACCTTGGATTACATAAATTGTAAAGGTTTCTTTTCACCTATGTTCTATAAAGTCATGGACCACTAGGAACACTTCACTAACATCAATGTTGGATGGTTATACTGGGTACGCCATAACTCTGGAGTTTTCTGGAGATAATGGAGCAGGAAGAGTTTGTCCCTGGTGCCCCCACCACAGATTTCCTCCACTGGCCTTTTCTCCCTTTTGCCATGGGTCATGGACCCCTGGAAGGAGTTCTTCAGTTACCAGCTAACTAGGTGATGGATGGCGGTGGAATGCCTTTTGTGTAGCTAAAGACATGGTGGAAGACCCTAGGGGACCACTATGAGTGCAGGCTGAAGGAACATTACATTTCATGGCTGCTGCTTACATCCTTCATGATGTATGCAAGGTGAATGGAGAAGCCTTCCTGGACCCTAGGTTGGCTTCAGACTGACCCATGTTAGGGGAAGGCCCTGGGATTTTGGAGAGTGCCTTGGATGAAGTAATGCTCCAGCTGACATTCCAGACAGAACAATTACAAAGCTGTTCTAATCAGGGAATCCTTGGCAGACTTCTTTCTGGGACAACATTTTCCAGGTAGGAGAGTAGAGAGGGATGTGGGTGACTGACCTCTGAGCCACTGTAAATTCTTCACTCACTATACTCACCTTTAAGGTGCTTTTATAAAACATCAGTAAACATCTTTCATGCTAATGGGGGAATATTTGGATAGAGGAAAAAGAGGGGAAAGATGGAGAAACTGGACTCTGGAATAGGGGAACCAGAGTCCTGTGTTGGGAGTTTGTGAGGGCTAGCTGGGAGGTAGAAAAAGAGGTATGGGTGAGTCACGGTTGTGAGTGACTCAAGTTGACATGTTCATAGGAAGCACACCAGGGATATCTGTACATAAATGTTCAAGCTTCAAATAACCTGTGCAAACTTTGCTAAATGTACATTTGTGCTAAATGTGATGTGGGGTGGTTTTAGGTCCGCCCAAGTTCCTTACCTACAGATCTCTTTGCTGGTGGTGGTGATGGGGAGGGCTCTCTGGATGCTGTGGTGTGCCCCCCAACGTTGATCCATATAGCTCCAAGAATCTCCAGAGATGGAACTGACTTTACTGAGGATGTGGATAGGGGTGAAATAGCAACAGGGACCACCTTCCTAGCTCATTATTGCAGTTCAGATACCTGATTTTGGTGCTTTCCCTCTGCTGATTGGGTGCTGGCATTTGGAAGGGTGGTGGCATTCCTTGGTCACCCAGGGAAGAGTTACTTCTGCTGTGACATTCAGTGGACCTTCCATTCAAGCCTCCACTCCTGGCTTGGCACCCAAATACAGTAGCAGGTGCAAGGCTCCAGTTGGCCAGGGCATTTGGAATATGGGGATGTGGGCCCATGTCATGCCTACCCATCCTCCCTGTACTCTAATTGATCATTCTGGCAGTGGTCACTGGCCCAAGAACTGGTGGGGAGGGCAGGCAAGAGGCAGCCAGTCTCCATGGTAGTCCACACTGGTGTGAAGCTGTTGCCATTTCCTCTGGTCAGGTCAGGGGGGGAAGGTGGCCACAGGTGCCTGTTGCTTTACTGTCAAGGTGTGGACATACTCCTCCACAGTGCTAACCACCCTGTCCAGGAGGGATTTGCGCAATTCTACAGCAAATTGGAGGGATGCATGGGTTTGAAGAACCAGTCCTGGGACCTCTCTGAGGTTCTTCCAAGATCTGCTAGTCCTAAATTACATAAGTCTGCTTAAGAATTCTTAGCATCTCCTCTGACTGATTCTTCTGGGGCTTGCAGATTAGCCCTCAGTACTGCAGGTGAAGTGTGCAGAAGACTTCAGGAAGTCCTTCAGCATCCAATCTTGCTGATCCAACTGACTTTTTAGGCTACAGAACTAAACATAGAAGAAACAACTGTATCAGTGACAGTGTTTCCAGAGTTAGAAGATGTGTATCAGTTCTGGATAGTCACACATCGGTTCTGGATAGTCACACATTCTCTGCAGATGCACAGGCAATGTACGTGGCAAACCTTGAAATTCTTACCAACTTCTAGATATTATGAAGGAAAGGCTGAGTGTCTTGTTGTCCCAGCACATTCACTTCCATGGGTAACCAGGACAACATTGGGACTGCCATGGTAAGCATGCAGCTCTGTGTTCTCAGCTAACTACTGTCTCACTCCCACCCTCTTCCCTCCCTGGACGTTCCTTTTAGGATGGTACCCACCCATGCTGCTAATGTGTCTTTTTGTCCCTGTCTCAGTGCAAAAGTGTTCTGGCTGTGTGGAGAGAAGCATTTGAGTTTGCAAGTAGTGACTCCATAAGCTATATCTTGTTGCTTCTGTGACCTATCATACCAGTACTGGTCCTATAGTCATGGAAGGGAAGAGCCAATTATGATGCTTCCCTGAAAAAGGTAGCAATTCCATAGAATGTACACAAGACTTTGGAAACCTTCCATTACAGCTTCATAGCTCTGCCACAGCTCCTAGAACTGAAAGCAATGACCAATCACATCCTGATTGCCTTGCCTTGCCCTGAAAGCTCTCCCCTGAAAAATGATGCCCCATTCTGTGCCTTGCATGAATGCAACAAGCCTGCCATTGCTGTGACCATGAGCTGTAAAAGGGACCTAGAATCCCAAAGAGTAATAACTTTAACTGGTGCCCAAAATGGCCACACCTGGTATCCTTGGGGGTGAGAAGGGCAGTTACCAAACTAGGACCCAAACTATGACAGCATTCCTCGATGCCAGAATCATTTGTAGCTGGCTACCACAGAGAAGCATGTGGGACTGCTAGTAGCCAGAGATGGGGATGTGGGGAGGCATAGAGCTATGATCTCCCCACTTTTTTTGGAGCTTTATCCCCTCTGCCACCTTTAAGCTTGCACTCAGGTGTGAGTAAATAAAAGCTTTTGCTTGTTTTTACCAGTAGTACTTTTGTGGGGATGGGTATATGGGGGTGGTATGGGGCTATAGACAGTTCTATACTGCCCCCTAAGGATTTTACTCCATTACCACCTCTCTGTTCATGCTCAGATATGCCTAAAAAAAGGACCTTTATTGTGTGTTTCATTGTGTTGCTGCCCTGAAAAGCTGCCCCAGGCATGTTGGGGGAGCTCTGCCAAGCCCACTCCTGGATACTAGAATGACAGAATTCAACTGACAGTAACTTATATCTGTGGGTCAAGGTAGAGGTGGCCACCCAAACCCACCAAAATATCCCAGTGTGCATGAAATGTTTAGAGAGAGATGGAAGTGCGTGTGTGTGGGGTGGGGGGAGGAGGAAAAGGGATGAAAGCTGGCAGTGTCAGGGTGGTCTGGGGCAGGCAGGTCAGGTTTCCACTGATCTCTTTGCACGCATAAATTAGCCCTTAACTGGGGCTAATTCTAACTGGTCCAGCCCTTAAGCATCTTAAGTGGACCATTGGCTTGTGCACAGTTTCCATGGTCCAAGCATGAGTGTGCCACCAGTTCTCATGTCCAGTGCATTGTGAGGAACACAATGCTCCATCCCTTCTGGTATATCCCTAGTGCAGGAGGCACTCATTACTGATAGACACCCTGCATCTAAGCACTTCACTGAACCATGTACAGGTTTCCCTTGCCAACTGCTAGGGCTAGGTTCCTGAAAGTACCTGTGTTTGGCAAAACCGTGGTCAGCAAGACAAAAGGTATATGGGAAAAATGGCAGGTGACAGGTTGATGTGTGGCCACAGAAGATCATGGTTCCCCAAAACTGTATACCATGGTAGCTAAAATGGTATATAGAATATTAAGTGTGGATACTCAAAACCGTGGTTGGCAAGGGAAACCTGTACCACATAAAAAGTGAGTCCTGAAGTCACTTCCAAGGCATCACCTAGAGCCCCTAGCCACCCCAGAAGTCCCCCTTTCCCCTAGAGTTTCTGAAACTTACCAGTGGCTGGCGGAGTATTGTTCTCACCCATCTACTTGATGAGGGTCTCTTCTGAGCTGTCCCTGTCTTGTGCAGCCTGGGCCTAGGTCAAGGTCAAGGTCTGAGTGGAGAACAAATCCACCGAGCAGGTTATGTTCCTCCATGGCTCTTTTGGCAGCAGGAAGTGAAGAGGGGACTCCTTTATTGTTTTCCTTTTTGCTGGACTGCACCAGGCCTGTGGATGTACACTGCACAGCATGACAAGGAACAACAGTGTGGCCTACCTCAAAAGCCCTCAGCAGAACTTTGTATTAGGAAACGATGGTTCTTGAAGTGCCTGAGACATTGTTGGCACCCCTTCCCCAAACATATTATGACTTCAGGCACTAGTTTTAGTGCAGATTTACTGCTAGTCCTTTGAGTGATGATGTGATTATAGAGCACCTGGTTTTATTGACTTTACTTACTGACCTTGGTTACAAACTTGGTGATGGTGGTGATGGTTTTCCCTTTGCCCCAAATCATGATGAGGTCCAGCACCTCATCACAAGTCCAGTTCACAGCCCTCTTGCAGGAGTCCAAAAAGGATATTCTTTAGTTCAATTTAAGTCAGCTCATAAAAATAGGTGATCACCATTTGTACTGGACTAGTGGAGCAAAAGTGGCAGGTCTCAGCATCTGTGAGGCTTTCAATCAATGCTCAAGTTGACGCCAAGTGGGCCAAGGTCATTCCTCCCACCATAGCTGGAGAGTCACCTTGGGGCTGGTAAGCAGTAGAGTTCTGGCAGGTGCATAGACTGGGAGTAGGAAGGCTGGCAGTGGTGCATCCTGGGATGCTGGACCGTAAATTACTTGTATCATCTCCATAGAGCAGGAGATGGTAGCTGAACATGTGTTACTTAATACTATCTAAAGAGACTCCTTGCCTGAAAAGTCATAAGTTTGCTACAAAGTGAGTGTGGCTACATGTGCTATTAATCCAAATGAAGCGTACTGCACAGTAAGCCTAGAGGAAGCATATCTACATGTGCTCCCTCTTGGGAGCATATTTACTCCCAAAGGGCATGTTTACATGTGTATTAATACACCTTTTTAATGCACATTAAATTTAGTACCTCCAGTCTGCAGTATTACATTTGCACACTTTTTTAATGACTATTAATGTATAGTAGAATATTTTACTGCACATTAGCATAATGTCATGGTGTTTTACCTGATGCCTTAAAGCTCAGTGAAATAATCTATTGCTCATTAAAGTGCACATGAGCAATAGATTCTGAATGTGAGACTCTACAGTCCTACTGGAGTTTTAAAATTCCACCTGTTTTAGAGGGTATTTCCTGCCCTAGAAGATGAATTTCTTTGATTTAACAATGAAACTCTTTTAATGAAAAAGGCATATCTTTCCTGCAGGACAGATTGAGAATTATTTTTCTGTTTATTTTTTTTTTCCTTTCTGTTCATTCTGTCTTCAGTGTCTCTGCTGAGACTTCCAAAAAGGGTGACAATTAGTGCTAATCGAGGTGGTGTTTTTTATGATGGAGACATCTGGTCCACTGGGAACTGGACTAAATTAGTCAAACAGCCAGCAGATGGTAATAGATAGCTACAACTTTTTGTCCCTTCTGCTCTGGTTTGATTTGAAATAGTGACCTAGAGGTGACAAAATCTTAATTATGTTGAGATCCTCATATGTGAATAGAAAATTCCACAGAAGATTTAAGCTTTGAAGGTTGTCATCTTACCTAACATATAACATCCACATAAACCATCTGCAGAAAGGGTGTTTTAGATTTGTTTGGCAGAAAGCCACATTACAAATGGAATTGTTTAATAATTTTTGCATTTGCAAATGAACAATATCAAGACTCCCATTCTTGCAGTTGTATTTTTGTCTTTCATGCCAAACTTTGAATATGTTCTGGGAGCTGTCAGTTGTTCTTCCACTTATTACCTTGCTTTTATGTCAGCTGATAGGTCAGATAAGTGATGGTATTTCAAACCTCACTGTAGCTGAACATGGTATTTGGGGTAGATGCATTAAATTACACTCAACCTCTGGTACTCTAATTTGCATGGAAGTCTCTAGATAGCTATATATGGTCTGCTCTGTATAATGACACTTCTTTCTTACCCACAGCAAGACACCTTCCACCCCTGTCCCTATGCTAGTGTGCCTTTACACTTGGACTGTAATACAGGACTCAATAGGTAACTCTGGATGTGTCTACATGAGATGCTATGTCGCCATAGTGATGAGCTACGGCAGTGAAGCTTACTGTTACAGTGGTGTACAATGACAAATTCTGATGTGCAGTAGGTCATTGCTCATTGGGTCAGAAATGACCCATGTGCCACTGGGGCTGTACACTAACAGCAGTTACTACACCATAATTTAGTACTTGCAAGTAGTATTTAGCAAGTACTAAATGACTGAAGAAACAATTGTGCAGTCAGAAGCATTCATAGATGTGCCCTCTGTGTAGCTAACTTAGTTGGGGAATTATCACTACAGCTGCTGTGGCTTCTTTGGTGGCCACTGTGACACTATAGTGAAAAATAGCAGCTGGAACATGATGCAGAATCTGGCTTACAATATTTTGTAAACTGTGACTCAGATTTCCAGAAACAACATTTATAAAACATCTATGTGAACAGTATGAAAATAAAATCACATTCTATACTGAATTTGCCGAAGTTGGGGCTCTGTCTGCTCTCAGATTTTATATTAAACTCTGTTTGCAGAAGATACAAGTCCCAGGATGCAACCCTCTCTTGATTCTCTGGCTGCCGTGTCTGGTTCTTTAAACAGCATTGACACTAACTCCTTGAAGAGCCTAGCATGACTATGGAGAACAAAGATATGTGAAGCAAAGCCTGGAAATTAGGCAACATAGACAACTTAGAGAGGCACTGAGTATGCATTTACAAACTGCTCTCAGGCTTTCTCTCTCAGACATGCTTCCTGTCTGAGACACACATTTTGAACTTGCCATATGGCCTACCGCTTACCTTACTGACATGCGTGGAATGGAAATGAATGGCTAGGGCTTACTCCTCAACCATAGTCTGAATCTTGACAGGAAGTATTTGTAGACATAACCTTAGGTCAGGGGTGGGCAAAATGCGGCCCATGGGATGGATGCAGCCTGCCAGGCCACTCTATTCGGCCTGTGGGGCCCCTAAAAGATTTAGAAAATTAATATTTACCTGCCCCTGGCTATCTGTCATGTGGCCCTTGATGGTTTGCCAAAACTCAGTAAGCAGCCCTCTGCCCAAAATAATTGCTCCCCCCTTCCTTAGGTTCTCTGGCTCCATCTACAGTCAGGGTAGTTGCACACTATTTATTTTTAATCCATAAATCTTACAACCAGGGATCCTAGCTTTCCCTGATTCAAAAAAAACAAAAACAAAAACAATTTTCAGTTAAAAAAAAGTAACCCTAAGTCCATATGTTTACATGATTAAAATGAAAGTCCACTATATATATATCTTCATATTTCTATATAGATATAACTTCTATTCATCATAAGCACCTAAAGTTATACGCCGCACACTGTCCCAGAAAGTCCAAACCTGGAAAAACAAACAAACAGAAAAAGAAAAGCAATAAAAAGAAAAAAAACCCCAACTGCAGTTCAGAAAATCCCTGTTATCTGGCATTCCGTTATCCAGAACACTCTGCTAACCAGAATTTCCGGCTGGCTGGCCAGACGAGGTGGGGAGAGGGTGGGGAAAGCTTGCACGTGGTGGCTGCCACTGCCACCCCCACTCTGCATATGTGTTCTTCAGGTAATGGCATTTTTAGACCCAGCACCCCCCATTCCCCACTCATGCAGGATAACAAGGATTTTACTGTATTAAGTTCAGATGAAATAAGGCATCTTTGGTCACCTAAAGAAGAAAAGAGAGAACAGAAAATAATTAGAAAGTTTGTCAATGACAAACAATGCTTTCTTGACTAATTCTTTAAAACGATTCATTTGAGGGAGGAATGCTATCCTTCTTGTGAAGACATTAAAAATCTATCAGGACAATGGGCCCAATGCTCTTCTATTCAATTATGCTGAGAGCAGTGGAACCAAAACACCCATGTCTGTCTTCGCAAGTCAGGAACTGATTTCAGGGAAGAGCTGTCTTTTGTTCAAATCTGATGCATCTTTATGGCTCTTGAAACTTTCCTGGTTGGGCAAAGTCAGGATTCCCTGTGTTGCTTGTTCTTGTCCTCTGTAAATAAAAAAAACCCTTTTCAAACCTTCTTCCTCTCTGTCATGCTGAATGGTTTGGCTGTCACTCCTGGCCAGCATAATACCGTTGAAAGTAAATCTGTGTCACTGACCTTACCAATAAGGTTGAGTCTGCCACAGAATGTCATCCCAGGGGACATCATTTAGAAGTTCCCTGTGAAACTTGTTGTCACTGACACACTAACTATGAGGTAGTGATGATAAATTGTCAGAACTAATGAATGTTGAAATATGCTTCAACAGACATTTTGCACTGAGGGTTGCAAAGAGGGTTAACATTTTAAGCAAGCCAATTAATGCTACTGCATGTGTGTAATACACAAGAAAATAGTTTAAGAAAGGAGATATCACAGTAATACCTTGCTTAAAAAATGCTCAGAATACAATAACTCCAGTGGGAATTGTCAAGTGCCAAACAATTTTGCAAACCAGTCCACTAATTTCTATATCTAAATACATATTTTGGATATCTACTTAAGGTACTTACTTTTTAAAACCTTGTATTTACTTTCATATTAAAAAGGGGAAAATATCCAGTTGAAATAGGGACTTTTCTGGGTGTTTTGTATGAATAAGGAGTATAGGAACCCATATTTGAGAGTCAGTGTTCCTTGACTTCCAACAGTAGTGGTTTGGCTTCACCACTCAACTAAATTTCTTAATATGTTTCTAGTTATCCTAGTAATTCAGCAATATCATATTAAACATACACATTTTTTTTCTGATTTCTCTGAACTTGACTGCTTTCAGATGGTTAAATACCCTGCAAAAAAAAAAAAAAAAAAAGAATAGCTTTGCAATTAACAGGCTTTCATTCTTCTCAACAGCTTTACGGTAATTATGTCACACCAAAGCAGCATTCAATCAATATTAATGACCAATAATTTTCAGTTATTTTATTGTATACCATGTATTACCATTAGTGATAATACCATGAATTACAGTAATGTTATTAACTATTAATATTTATTAATAATTAGTTGCAAGTCTTAGTATGCTTGATATTTTATGAAGCATGGTGAAATTATCACCTAAAATGAACATAAAGAAGAAACCTGAAGAATTAGTAATGGGCTTTTCTGCCTTGTTTTCCCATTGTTGTGAATGTTAATTTGAGAAGATAATAGGCTATGAGGTTTTAGGAGGAATTAAATGAGAAGATTCTGGCATAGGGAAGGGATCTCTGTATATAAGAATGTAATAATGTTTTGTATTCTCTTTGTATTTTGATAAATTAATAAAATAGTGATTGCTAAAATGTAAGATTTTCTCAATCTTAAACACAGAGGTGGTTAGCCATGTTAGTTTGAAGTCAGGCAGAGCATAGAGCAGGATGGCACATTGGAGACTAACCAGTTTAGAGAGGCAGGAACCTAGTTTGTCAGATTCGTGTAGAAGCTAACCCACTGGGCAGTCAAGTGATGCCAGAGGAGGTATAATTCTGTTGTATAGGCACTGCGTTGGAAAGATTGGCTCTGGGTCCCAGCCTCTGCTCCTGCTCTCATGCTTTTTTTTCATTTTTCATGTAATAGTCAATGAATAGATGTGACCAGGAACAAAACCCAGAATTAGAGGCATAAGAAGAGTGGGGTGAGGTGGGGGAAGTGCTGCTGAGTGGTGGAGGGAAAGGGGTGCTGACACTGGGGCTAGCAAGAGTTTTACCTCCTGTGATGTAAATATGTCCGTACCTGCTTCTACAGTGTGCTCTGCCTACTGGTGTCATTAGATTTCATAGATTTCATAGACATTAGGGATGGAAGGGACCTTGGGAGATCATCAAGTCCAGCCCCCTGACCAAAGGGCAGGAAGTCAGCTGGGGTCATAGGATCCCAGCAAGATAAGCATCCAATTTACTCTTGAAGGTGTTCAATGTAGGTGCTTGAA
>NW_017728948.1:38771806-38773122 GCF_001723895.1 Crocodylus porosus
CATCGGCGAACTTGGCCAGTCCACTCCTGACTCCAATGTCCACATCGTTAATGAAGATGTTGAACAGTATGGGTCCCAGGACAGAGCCTTGAGCTACTGCTGCAACAGCAATGGTGTGGGGTTGTTAAACTGACACCTAGGATGTCCCTCTGTCACCACCCTGTTATGCTAATGCCCAGAATTTCCTCAGTTCCAGAACAGTACTTATGGGGTTTAGGCAGCTCCCTGGGTGGAATAAGATCAGAACAGAGTACAAGAGACCACAGACGGACCTGGAAATGTGTGCAGGGTGTGGAAATATTTAAACATTTCTGTTGCATAAATTAGTTGTTTCAGTAGTGTTTATCCACTAAAACTGAAGCTGGATTTGGGCTATATGTTTTAACCAGAAAAATGTTGATAGTTGTGGAGTAAGAATGGCACTGGTTCACAATGATTGTATTTTGTCTCCTGGGGTAGGGGCAGACATTACACATAAACTGGTCTAAGTGATCAGAAACTGGTTTAAACCTGTAACAGAAGAGATGTTCAGTGCACATAAACCAGTTTGAAAATGGCTAAAACTGGTTTGAGATAAACCTGGTTGAATATAGCATTAGATTTAACTGATCTGGCTCAAGCTAGTTTATGCAATGTCCATCCCAGGCACTGAACTACTCAAGCTCATGACTTTACTAAAATGAGGTAAATTGTAATTGTGATTGTGAGTTAGTAGAAAATGTGCATTTGTGTATTACTCATATTGTGGTTTTAAGTTTTCTATGTGCATGTGAACTAGGGTATTTGAAATCATTCTTGAACTTCTTTACCAATACAGAAACATTAGTATACTTTACCTGCAAAGTTCTCTTGGTATGGATGTAACTATACCAAAAACAGTGTATTATGTGCCAGTAAACAAGTGAAGGACAATTTCTCCAGCAAAATTGCTTCTACATGAGGGGCTTCTGCCAGCAAAGATGTAATCTGTCAAGGAATACACATCTTTCCACCCCCCACTGGCATAGTTCGGTTGGCATAAAACTAGTGTATGTTTAGCCCAATTATAGAAGTTTTTTTAATGTTTCTGCATATGAACATTCATTTTTCTGTGCTTGTGTTTATAGATACTTGTGGTTCCTGTCCGTATGTGAATGTGTATTACTTTTTATAATACTGATACATTGATACTAGACATTGAAAAACTGGGTAAATCTTTCTTTCATAGACATTAGGGCTGGAAGGGGCCTCGGAGGATCATTGAGTCGAGCCCCCCACCCAAAGGTTAGGAAGTCAACTGGGGTCACAGGATCCCAAGATAAGCATCCAATTTACTC
>NW_017728948.1:38778729-38784491 GCF_001723895.1 Crocodylus porosus
ACATTGGCCTTCTTCCAGTCTACACCAGAACACCAGGAGTTCTCAAAGATCCATGCCAGGGGCTGTGCTATGATGCTCGCCAGTTCCTTGAGTATTGCTTGTATTAAGAGGGGAAGTGAACAGGAATGACAATGTGGTAGGCAAGGAACCTGTTGTAAAATCTGTGCCGCCTGGCTACTAGCATTTCAGAAAAATAACTAATGTCTTTGTGTTTTATATAGTCTAGCTTAAAATGGGCCTAATATTAGAATGGAGGATTGCTACCTGATGATCATTGACACAGTCCAAGATAGTAACCAGCTTCCTCTTCAGGAAACTTTTCTGAGGATTTTTGAAAGTATGAACAATGGACCTCTGTGGGTTCCCTTTTCCCCCACTCCACCCCACCCCACTCATTTGTTATTATGCAGCCACAAACATGACTGTTTTATGCAGTCAATGTGTGTCTGTATGAGCAGTTTATCTATAACATAATACAGCAGTTTGGGATGCATGCAAGCTAACACTGGCTTATTTCAACAATAGTATAGAAAATGTTTTGAATGTCTATTTGAACATCTTGGGAAAGGGTAAAGTCTGGTGCTTTAATAGATAACTCTGTTTGAGTTATCTATTAAAACTGCGTGAGAAGTATGCATGCTCAAACTGGATTATCTATGCACTAAGGCTGCCTATACATGTACACATCAGTGTTCTAATTAGAACATGTCAGAGCAGACTCAATTAAGTCTGTTCCACATTCTAATTAGAACACTCCAGTGTTGTTCCAGCATCATATGTATAAAGCCCCCATGCATTTTAAAGTGGCTGTGGGGCACTTTATCTAGACCTTATTGCATGAGGTCTAGATAAAGCATCCTGCAGCCATTTTTAAATGTGCGGGGGCTTACTACATATGACAATGACATGTTTTAATTACAGTGGATGTCTGGGAACTGCTCTATTTAAAATGCCCCAACCCCCCCACTTCTGAGCACATGTATAGGCACCCTAACATAGGAGCTGACTTGAACATAGGCTAGACATAGATAACTACATTGTGAGTTAATTTGAGGTCAACAGAATGCTAGGAAGATATGCACCTTTGTACAAACAGTAAACATAGGAATAAAAGGGTTTACAAGAACTAATCCAGGTAAAGAGCTCTGAATCCACAGTCCCTGTTTGAGATATACTGGGTTGTGTTAACCACATTTTGATAGACATGCTCAGGAGTGCTGCCCTGAAAACAGGCCACTCCCACTCACTGCTACTCCACATAGGCTGAATGCTGACAAACACTCATGTACCTGTTGGTAGAGTGGATGATCTGAACTTGAGGGTAGCACTGGCTTTGAACTAAAAATGACTATATGGCACTTTCAATATGATGCACACAGAGGAGAACCAAAAGACCAAGGAGGACTGTCCTTGGTTTTGGACTGGGACTCTTCATGTATTGCCCGTTCAATAGTCACTAAACAAAATCCATAAACACTATGGAAGCACCCAGGACATGCTCTTTCACCAGTTACTTTCTCACTGGACCTCAGAATCACATTTTTCTCTTACTTACTATCCACCTGGCTCCATGAATCTTATTTACTTGGCTTCTCAGTGGGCCTTACTCCTCCTGCTTTCAATCTGAATTAGCTGACAGGCTTGGGAAACTTTCTTGGGAAATGGGGATTCCAGCTTCTTGTGGATGAATGTAGCCAAAAACTAATGCCTTTTACTTTCTAGGCAAATACTCTTAACTCTTAGGCCAGCTGTGTTGGGGAGAGAACATAAAGCATAACAGACATGCCTCAGTGGCCACGTCTATACAAGGTACTTCTTACTGTGAAGTAGCACCAATGAACATCTTTTTGGTGATACTACTGCGCAATAGCCCAATACTACTGTGCAGTAGCATCCTGTCACGATTGTTTATACATGATGCTACTGCATTGTAATACCTAAGCCCATTTGTGGATCTCACCTTTTTATATGAATTAGGTGAACAATCAAGATAGCTAAGGGATAGGTGGATCATATGGTGGAAACATATTTTTTTATAAAAAAATGAATTATGTATTTCGTAAACTACAACACACATTGTAATCATTTACCCTCTCAATTATTAAACAAGATTTTAATTTAAAATGAATATTTTTCTAACAATAGCATTTATTATAACATTTATATCAAATAGTGATAGAAAATACCTTATAATAAATCTTTTCCAATTTCTTTTCCAGTTATGCATGTCAAAATACAAATGTCTCTGTTTTTTTAAAATTAATATTTAGATGCATAAATAACCCTTTTTCTCTGACAATTTTCTTTGGTCATATTTGGAAACACTTCACTCTATATTTTAGACTTTTATTTTCATTACTTTAACTGCAGGGTTTTTTTAGGGAGAGGGTTAAAACGTATATGGGGCTTTGCTATACAACCATTATCTCTATGACAATGACCCTATGATGTGTTGGTGGTTTAGTGTTCTGACATATTGATTTCCATCCCTAGGGAAGAGGATCATGTTGGATAAAAGTAATTTGATAAGTTACACTTCAATTAAAAAGTGTTTTAAGATTTAAACTTACAAATATGTGTTTTATTGTAACAAGTAGCTCTGTATATTTTAAAATTTCTCTCTCAGTATTAACATTTTAGTTTTTTTATGCTTCTAAATTTGTTTTTATATATATTATAATTTGTTTATATATTATTTGGCGGGGGGAAGGGAGACAGCTGGCATTACTTAGTACGCTCTGGTTAACAGGTTGTAGGCCAGATATCCAAATCTACTGGTTCCCTTCTTATCTGATGGCATGTCAGGGCCAAAAAGGGTTAGGTGAGAAGAGAATAGGTTCTAGTCATAGCACCATGTCTGATGAAGCATAAATTCTTGCAATAGTGTCACTTGTGGTGGTCTTTCTTCCATTTAAGGTGAGAATTCCTGTGGCATTAAGGTTGGTGGAACTTCAGGTGATACTGTCCTTATTTTATCCATCCATTTCTTATCTCATCCATCAATCTTTCTGACATTTGCTAGGGGCAGCCTTACTGCTGCCATTAAAATTTATCATGTCCATGGCTACTTTTGCTGAATATTGACATGTAATGCTCTAATAGCTAATGTGGCTATTCCACATATTCAACTAGTGACTGCACTGAAATTCTTTAGTAGGATTTTAATAGTATAGAAAAAAGTTACTTTACAAAGAAAAAAATAAAAAAGAGAACATACATACCTAACAGTGTATGTCATGACAGAGAGAAACAGGGAGGTAATAATTTCCTTTTGAAATGGAAATTGTACCTGGCATATTTCACATATTCCAACCCAGTGCAACAAAAAAGATACTCTGCAACTGAATCCCATGCTAACTTCAGGTAACCTGAATTGCTGGCTAATGATCCTTAATTGTGGGCAAAGTACTATATTACTGCAGGTAGGTTGTCAAGATACAGCATTTCAGGATGGGGTAAATGTGTGTGCATCTTTGGCTTTCTTTGTGCTTCCCTGCAGACAAGTAGTCCAAACCCTGAAACATTTAAATGTGATTAAACTGATTTTATCTATGATATTCCCACCTGCATGCCATTTCTGATGTACATCTGCCACATGCAAAATTAAAAGATAAGTAACGTGATTACAATCAGATTAGTGAGCCTACGCAAGTAAATGAGATTTCAGAGTTCTATGAGTGAAAAACTGCTCTTCCTAGTGAGACCACTTTACAGCACATTAGTTTAAAATGAATTTTCAATCTGCATATAAGGCAGTGAGTGACTGGAAAATCCGACCCTTGTGACTGTATTGTGTGAGCCAAGAGAGAACCCTCCATTGTTGCAGGCTATTAAAGAATTATTTCCTGTCAGAACTTTTCACCTGGCACTTAATACTAACTGAATCATTCACTGATTGATCTATTGTTCAAGCCAGAAAAATTAGGCCTTTTATGAGTAGCATTAAGGGAATTCAATGGGGTTGGGGGATAAAGAGTAACTCTTTTGCCTTCATTAACAGTTGTGTGGTTGGGCAAGGGATAAATAAATGTTCAAGACTGTAACAAGCACATATTATTAATATGCAATTGGAAAAAAAACTGGATGGGGGCCAAGTGACATAAGCATTCAGTATACTAAGGTTGGTTTCACACTGAGAGGATTTTAGAAATCAGTACAGTGGGCTAGGTTCACAGCCTTGGGCAACAGACTGCTGTGAACCTCAGAGGATTTCGTTTCTTAGCAAAAAATACAAATAGAACCTAGTTCTTCTTGGTTTCAGCTTTCACTGCAAGACTTCCACACATCCCTAATTAATGCTTCATTTTTACAGATCACATTTCAAGCCTGGTTTATGTCCTCTGTAAAATAAGTTGAGGGGTGTTTAATGGCTATTTATCCATGTAACTGAAGTGTCACATCATTTGCCACAATATTATTAAACAAGCAAGCTCACTCAAGTTAAAAGGGAGTAATTTAAGGAAAGGCCTATAGGAGAACACTTTATGAAGTGCCAGCATGTTATTTACCACACTGGGTGTAGTCCCAGTTATCAGACCAATTGTCTTTGATATAGGGAAGAAGAAAGAAGAAGAAGAAAAAAGAAGAAGAAAGAAAGAAGAAGAAACATCAGAAAGTTCATCAAAACAAAATTCACAATTATTTTAGCCAGAAGTGTGTATTTAGTCATTTGTGGATGATTCCTGTTAGGACAGACAGCGAGGTTTAGTTTGAAAACCTGGCAAAATAATTCCTGGGGTTTCAATCTACAGGTACACAGAATTCTAAGTTTTCTTTATTGAGTGACTACAGATGATTGACAGTTAAATTTGAAGTGTCACAGTAAGTTTGATATTAATCATCCTAAACTTTGAACCCTCAAAGGAGTGAAATTTCACAAGCTGAGCTTTTTCAGGATGTTTTTTTTCTCATCGAAATTAATGACAAATAAAAAGAGATTTTAATTTACCATCTTTCAAAAAGTGGATTCTTCACCCCTTAAAATCATTAAAGCCAGATTAGATGGCCTATACAAGATATAGCACAAGGCAAGGCAGAGTAGCACTTTGTTCAGAGAGGCATAAGCTTTATAATCCTGTCAGTGTGGTGCTATGCTTGGTTTAATTAGCTGATTATACAAGTTCCGAGTACCAGCTAATATTTCTGTGTAGTACTGCACTATACTGCATACGCCTTCCTACTTTTGTTTTAATCCCATGTTTGTGAAGGTGATGTTTTAGGGGGGAATTACAATCCCATATATTAGAAACAGCTTAACTTTACAGAACAATCAACTCTTCTTTATCATTTTCCCCCTTTCTTTCTTCTCTGACCACTTTAGCATGTCATGAGATAAACATGGACAGACTTATTGCACTGAAGACCTTAAGGCCCTTGAGAAAACTGTAAATGGTCATCATTATAGCTTTATACTGTTTTGTCTTAGTACGTTCTTGTCTTCTGTAGTTCAAGGGGATCATTAATTCTAGGTCTGAAACAGAAGCTCTGTGCTCGCTGTCTCTCTGCATTTAGCAAGCGACCTATTATTACATATTGAAGAGTCTCTTACCCAAAAGCATTTTACTTTGGATTTGCCCAAAACCAAGGATAAAAAATGTCATGCAGGTGGTTTATAGAACAGCTAGTTTCAAATAAAAATCTTTTTATATTTGTTCTTAGTTTATTACTACTGAGGTACAGTATAGCCAGCAGCTTTTACCATTCACATACAACAAGAGAAATCTACATCAGAACATGAGCTTGTTACTTTTAGAAACCTTCTT
>NW_017728948.1:38784591-38786422 GCF_001723895.1 Crocodylus porosus
CAGCTTTTACCATTCACATACAACAAGAGAAATCTACATCAGAACATGAGCTTG
Organism: Crocodylus porosus; assembly: GCF_001723895.1. NCBI lineage: Eukaryota > Metazoa > Chordata > Crocodylia > Crocodylidae > Crocodylus > Crocodylus porosus. The sequence goes on from NW_017728948.1 coordinate 38,784,646, forward strand.
TTACTTTTAGAAACCTTCTTGTTTAGATCCCCATTTCCACTGTGGTTATAGATCTGAGAAAAGCATGGATATTTTATGAAAAGCTTCAGTTCTTCAAGTGTAGGAAAACAAGACCTAAAAAAGAGTATTGTCCTTGTAAATATCAAGAAGAGTGAATACAAAACCTGATAGCTGTTAAACTAGAAGACAGGCTATATTGCTTCGAAGACCACTTTTATGCAGACCTTATGAAACTAGAACAAGCTATATGGCCTTACATATTTATTTATATAGATTTTCTAAGTAAATCTCCCAGCTATTCAAGTATTACATTAAAGTTTTGGCAGAAAGAATATAGAAACGTTTCAAGGTCTCAAAAATCAATATAGTCCCAGGACAGCTTCAAGCAGACATAAGTAACATGTTTCTGCTAAACAGTGCTCTTCTTTCCTTATGGTGGAACATTTTTATTTATGATAGCTATTTTAAAATCATTGTCTCCAAAGTGCTTTGCCAACAGGTTTACATGCTTGAAAATATGCATGAGAACACTCTGTCTACTTCATTATGCAGTACGGCAAAGCCAAAATCTTTGTACCACTTAACAGTGGTAGGAAAAGAACACTCTGAATAAAGAACTGAAATAAGATATATACAATAGAACTATAACCTAGCTTCATGATCACATTAATTTTATTTACCGGCAGAAGAACATGTCTTTATTGATTAAAGGCAGTAAGTTCATAAAAAGCTAGCAGAATAGCCTATCAGATTTGTATACACAAAGACTTAAGTGGTTGTCTTCTTTGTTCATAACGGAGTACAACAGAATTACCTCTTTTACCATCCCTCAGTATCATTTGGGCCTATAAAAGCAGTAAGTCAGTCGTAAGGTGAAGAGAAACGGAAGTGTTTAAGATGAAACCACAAGAGGTCATTTTGCTTAAGAAGGCAGTTGGGGCAATGTTTCAGGTGGCTAAAATCACTTGACCTTGAAATGTAGAAGGGGGAAGGGATAAAAAAAAAGTGATAAGGCTAACAGGAATGAGGAGGCAAATAAGGTCAGAGAAACATGTTATAGTAGGACAACAGCAGTTTGGGAAACAAGGACTGAATATTTTCATTTAACTTGAAGGCAGCTTTTATTAACTTCCTGCTTACTATGTTTCAATGACAAGGCTTTACATTTTTTTTCAGTTGAATAGGATTTTATTTTGCACTCCTTGGAGTCTGCAGAGTAGGGACTTAGGGCAGGCCTGGTAGATCTCTTGTCATGTCTGATGACTCTCTACACTGTAACTTAGGACATTTATGCACATACCTTTTTGTTTAGTGACAGGGCGGAGATCTGCCTCTTCTGAGAAAAGAGTAATAAAGTCTGCTCCTCATGCAAGCTGATGTGCATTGGGCTCCACCGCATGCAGTTGTATAAGCAGCAAAATGTACTTTGCATGCAGAAAATGGCGGCGGTTTGCTTTTGAGCTAAAGCACCTCAGAGGTGTTTTAGTTCAAAGCACACCACCTTCATTTCTTAGCAATATCGAGCATTTTGCCACTTACACAACTGCAAGCACCACAGTGCTGGGTGCTTTTCAAAGCACTCAGCGCTGTGGCGCTTGCACGTGTAAAAATGCCCTGTCTTTAAGGATTTCTAAGTTATCCCAGTTTGCATATTTAGAAAAATTATTGATGATGTGATAAGAAACAATATTTTAAAGTTAAATCAGTAAGACAGAGTCAAGGTTCATTTTGAAAAACCTCTTATACTGATGATATGAAAATCGCGGTTCGTTTCTTT
>NW_017728948.1:38786762-38803839 GCF_001723895.1 Crocodylus porosus
GAAGGTATGTGTGATTTATTATAGGAAAGAGATAGTAAATTAGTCAAGATGTCCTTGGTGGTGTTTCTTCTTATCAGGTACGAGATACAAACTGTGCCGTTCTAACAACACTCTATTCATTATACATTTTTAATAATATTTCTAACACTGATATGAATATACACCTAGGAAATTCTAATGGAGAAAGTTCTTAAACCTGAAAAATCAGTGGAGACACTGGCCATATCAACACAAGATTTTTACTGCAGAGCTGCCTAATTATCTCTGTAGTAAAGTCTCTGCATCTACATGTGCAGCCATATTAGGCTGCAGTAAACTAATTAACTCTCCCATAAGTTAGTACCTGTAAATACAAGTACTATCCTGTTGTGGCATTCTTTAGTGCACAACAACACACACACAGATACTGCCAGACAGAGCTGGCTGAGGAACGAGGGTGCTTCAGTGTGGTGAGAGCTGCCTGCCAAGTAGCCCCACACTGGAGCACCCTCATGCCTCAGCAAGTCCCTCTGCAGCATGTTGAGCCAGGTCAGAGCAGACCCGGGCTGGCAGGCTGACTCGCTGGGCCTGCTAATATGTCTCAAGAGGTTATTGAGTCGTATTAATTTCACATGTAGACATGTCCACTGACACCTAACAAGAAATAAAAATTGTTGCTGATCTGCTACTTAATGTATAAGCATTGAACTAAAGGAAGTCAATGGACACTTGCAACTTGCTGCAAGATTGCCTGGAGGGTCTGGGACAGACATTATGGTAAGTCATTAGATTCTAGGTCAGCAAAGACAGAACAATGACAATAGTAGTTTATAAGAATAAAGATCACAAGGATAGCAATAGTCATTTATTAAATTAAAGCCAAGAATTTAGCAGACAAGATTTCTCTGAAAGAATTAAAATGTCTTCCTACAGCCAAAATTCATACATTGTTGAAAAGGGATTCTCACAGTCAGAGTTCATTCAAAGACACAGAAAGAGGTTTCTCATAATCAGCAATTTCCTTTCTCCCAAAGTGGACACAACTCTTTGATCATATCAAATCAATTTAGAAAATTTATATTGGAACAAAAGACACAAAACTACAATGGACATCCTGGGTCATCAAACAATTTCCTGCTATTATAAGCAACCAATCCCATTAAGTGGTTCTAAGGAGGACCATGATACTTTTCTAAAGATCCTTGCCCTCAGTATTCCAATCAGAAAATTTAAAACCATCTTGTAATTTCCAGCCCAAATTTATTCTGTAATACTTAAATATGTCAACAAAAGAATCAAATGCATGGTCTATTAAGTGATTCTCCTGCTCTATTTAACACTGGTGAGACCTGACACTATAGATTTGGGCATTATATTTTAAGAAAGATATGGATGAAATAGAAAGATGTTATAAGAGAACAGCCAAATGATCAGAGGCTAAGGTAGAAGAAAAATATATGAAGAAGGATTGGAAGAATAAAGATTACGCTAGGTAAAATCATGATCTGGAGTGCAAGCAAAATACATAGGTATTACCAGGTATTACCTGACAGGGGTTGCAATGTGAACACTTCTGCTATCACAGAGGTAGCAATGTCCCCAATTGCCTATGAACTGGAGTTAGAAGTTGCGTGGAACTAATGAGGAAGTGGTGCTATCCCATTGGTTCAACCACTTGTGACTGAGGCACAGCGCCTCAGACTATGCAATACCTGCTGTTTGAAGGCACATGTACAATGAAAGATATCACAAAGTACAATAAACGAGCACAAGTATGTGTAACAAAACAGTCAAATGTGGTGCAGAGATACAAGAAGAAAAGGACCCTAGATAAAAAAAAAAAAAATAATGATGGTGGATGTGCTAAAAAATCTTAAAATATCAAAGATTATATAGAGGATGGTGCTCAATTGTTTCCTGTACCCACAGGAGCCAGGGCAAGAAAAAATGGTGTTAAACTGCAACATAGGAAATGGGTGTGAGCTACGAGCATGGTAAAGCACGGGAACAGATTACCTAGAAAAGTCATGGACTCTCCATCACTGGTAGTTTTCAGGTCAAGCAAGCATTTTGGAGTGGTTTAAATAGGGATGTTCTTGCCACAAGCAAGGGTAAGAAAACTAGATGACATCTCAAAATCCCTTCCAGGCCTATGATTGTATGATTTACTCCTTTAATAAATCCAGGCCCTACTCCTTTTATTTACCTAAAAATTGTGCACTCCTTTTTCTGATCAGAATGATGCTAGCCTGAACATAATAACACTATGCACATAAATAAATGCTTGGATTGCTTGTTGGGTCCTAAGAGGAAAATCAAAAAAAATAAAACAAAAAGTCTAAGGTGTGTACTAGAACCTAGAACCAGAATCTAAGACTGAGAGCTTGAAACCCTCATACATCTAACCCCAACCCATGGAGGTGTTTAAATTTCATAGTTTATACACCCACTTTGTTACTTTAAAGTGGCTTAGGAACCTACAGTTGTGTGAACGTGGCCTGAACTGCTCTACTCCTGATACAGTTGAGGAGCTGAGCACCTGTGTTACAGTAGCATTCAAAAATTCACAAAATTCACAAACAGGACTCCTGTCATGGAAAGCATTTGATACTCTCTCTTTCTGGGGGAAGACGGCTTCCACTTCTCTTTTACCCTGTTGATTAGAGAACTTATGCAGGGTATGGAAGAAAGTCTCTCCTCTCCACCCATCCTGTTGAAGCTTGGCCACCATGCAAGAAATAATTTAAGATTCTTTTGACCACAGAAAAAACATAAAAGTAAGCCAAATCCTGTGTTCTGGTAGCTAAGAAAATCACCTGGTAGGGGAAGATATGGAATCTGGTCTCTGCTCCCAGATGATGCCATAACCACTAAGCTACAGAGTCAAACTCCCCTGTTCCGGTCTGTCTGGTGCAATGTTGATTTCTTTTCTGCAAAAAGAGTGTGCTGTGGTGTAAAGTAACTATGCTTACCCCAGCATTTCCTAGAGTTTAGTTATTTGGACATGGTTGAGAGAGATATGGGTTTGTCCTGCCCCAGATGGAAGAAGGAATTGAATGTTGATCTCCCATTTCCCGAGGGAAGTTCTATACATTAGGCTGTTATGAAAAGAAGAGCAATCCTTGTTCAGTTCTTTAAAAGTTAAGTCACAGGCATTCACATTTAGGAAATTGTTGAGAACCTTGGATTTTGAGTTGATGAAGATACATCCTTTAATCCTTGTGTAAGACATCTGAATGATAGGATTTAAGGTTGTCCTTGTCCATCTACACAAGATGCTTTACTGCGCATTAGACAAATCTAATGTGCAGTAAAGAATCAGTCTGCACTAATGCAGCAATTACTGCACAATAGATCAGTGTAATGTGTTGCTTTCTAGTACCTGTCGGTACAGGAACTAGAAATGAGCACATTAAACTAATGTGCTGAAGTGCCATAAATAGCTCAAAGTCAGCCTAGGCAACAGGGGGCCACAGGGGCTAGGCAGAGCTGTCCCAGTTCTGCAGGATGCTGCCTTCCAGCCATGTGGCTAGGAGGTAGATACCTGGCAGCTAGGAAAGCTCTCCCCAACCCTCATAAGATCAGGACCAGCCTCCGTGCCCCCTGCTAACCTGGGCCTGGGAGCCAGGGGAGCCTGGAGCTTCTCCTGGCTGCTGCAAAGGGGCAGGAGCAGCCCTAAACTGAACTGCTCCCATCGGGAGCATATTTGTTCTCAATGGGCACATGTTTGAATATGTGTGGAGGCCCAATTTAAAGCACCTGAATTTTCTACGCAGAAAATTCAGGTGCATTAATTGCACATGTATAGATGCCCAGCATGTCTAAGTAGCTGCAGATTGATAGTGCTCACTTATATGGCTTCCTGCTCACTGTCGTGGCCCCCATTTTCAGGCATTTACTTCTCCTCGTGTCCCTCTTAGAGAGCCTAGATGTCTAAATACAAAGACTCCAAATTCCATTCTGGAGTCCAAACACTTGACTTTCTTTAGGAGCTATGGGTCTGTCTTTTTATTGGGTCTGGCTTAAGTGATTAGCACTCAGCTGTATATGAAACTCCATTCTCCCTCAGTTCCAAGTTCACTTTCATTCCAAACCACTCTGTACTCACTCTGTCAGTGCTTTTGTTTGTCTGAAGCTACTGTTAGGGCAATAATAACCTATCATTTTTAGTGGAACGCCCCACTAATTTAATGAATTCAATAGATTCAGAGCTTCCAAGGGCAGGCGTGTCCATTAGTATCATCTTAGCTGACCACCTGCAGAATGCAAGGCAAAAAAAAATGTCACCCAACAGTTTCTTCATCAAACCCATATCTTGCTGTTGAACTATAACATTTTAAAATGCTTTTTTAAATACTCAGTTTTAATTTAAACACTTCAGGTAATAGAAACTGATATCTCATTATGACCATTCACTTGAGATAGGCATTTTGGGTCTCTTTGGACAAGTTAAGTATTATCCAAACTATTTGAATGGCTGTGAAAGACACATCTAATTACTTGGAAAATTTGCTTTCATTGGTAAACCTGAATTTAAGAGGCTTTTAATTCCAGATAAAACATGGAAAATGATGGTCTTCCTGCCCCAACACTTTTCTGTATCCCTCACTTTTTATTGTTTAAATTAAAAGGTAAAACGACGCATCCATATATTTCATTTAATTTTGTCTGTTTGTGTTTTACATTTTGGGTGAGAAGGGTAGAAGAGGGAATGGTATTTGTTTTTTTGTACTTGCTAAATGGGAATAGCTTGACAACAGAGTCAATAGATTGGCCTTACATCTGCTGTTCTCATAAATTAGAGTCCAATTCCTTTACTCATGCTAGGCACACCTACATGAGATATTTACTGCAGTGCTGCCTAATCAGGTCCACAGTAAATGTCTCAGCATCTGCATGTTCAGCCCTATTAGGGCACAAGAAGCTAATAAACTCTACTGCAGGGTAGTACTTGTAAATGCAAGTACTATCCAGTGGCAGAGTTTTTTAGTACACAGCAATGCACCTGTAGACACTGTCAGGGCACCCTCCCTGACAGTGGAGCATCCTCTTGCCCCAGCCAGCCCTTCTCAGCATTTTGAGCCAGGCTGGAGTAGCCCCAGCCTGACAGGTTGAATCCTCAGGCCCTTTGCAACCTGGAGCTGCTCTGTCCCAGCTCAAGGGACAGCGGTCCAAGATATATGCAAAGACGTGGTGTCTGGAGCAATAAACTGTGGCACAATATGGAGTTTATGCTTTGAATTAATTGCACGTGTAAACACACCTACTGAGTAGTGTTGCTATGCCCAGTAGCTTCATTAAAGTCAATGGAGATAATTATAAGGTAAAGTGCTGGTCAGCATGAGTTAAGAGGATGATAATCTGACCCTTAGATGTTAACTGCTGATGCTGGATTTACTGGAAGAAACTGCAGCAAAAGTAGTTATATTGTACTGAATAAAGCTGCAGGGAACCCACATTTTTTACTGCCTAGTTTGTATTTTCTAACTTGTTTGCAACACAAGAAAAATCATAAACCTTAGCGGTTCTGCTACATGTGCACATTTTTCTCATGAGTCAATGGAAAGAATGATGAAATTAAAGACACCATAAACTCTCCAACCAGAATTATGAGTTGATTAATCCTGTTGTAAGCTTAATGAACTAAAAGGTCATTACAGCTTCCTGAACTCATACTTGATTTATCATGTACATTCATGAAGTTAGCAAAATGAACAAACTCTTCCAGGGTCGTAGTACTAAGCAAAACAGTCTCAATTTTCTCATCAGAAGAATTTGTTTTCATGTAGTCTCACAGAAGACCAGCTGTACACTGCTACATAACACAGATGCAGTGTTTGTCAGAAAACCTAAAACTACAACTATGCTCTTTTTTCTCCGTAGTTCCTGCTGCTGGTTAGATAAATTTTCTTCACCTCTACCAATACAGTCTGGATGACTTAGTAGGGAATGCATAGGTGTAAGTGTAAGCAGAGTTTGGTTCTTTGTATTAAAATGGTATTGTTTTATGAGTCTTGCTGAAATAGCAAGTAAAATCTTCATACACGATTTATTTCTTGCTCTGGCCAATGCACATTTGCAAAGAATGACAGAATCTTTTTTTGCGGGTTCATTTATATATAGTTTTCTTCTTTCAACTAGACTGGTCAAAACTAGTCAGTGAACCATCAGAAAAAGCCATGTAATGTATAAAATATCCCTAGAGAAAGGGAATAAATGCTGTTTACAATATTGAACTGCTGGAATACAGCCAGTGTTGCAATTCTTGTGGAGTTGCATTTTTAGATGAATCATCAAGTCTTAAATTAATCTCTGGCTAAGGGCTCCGGGAGTCTGTTCTTTGAAGTACCCTGAACCCAAGAAAAGAGAAGCATATATAGAATCATTCTTTCTCCACCAAGAAATATTATTCAGGCATTCTCCAGTTGTATGCATTTCAAAATGTGGTAGTTTGTACCAACGATTAATCTAGAAAGATGGGTAACTAGTATAATCCTATTTCCTGCTATTGCTTTAGGAAGCAGACTTTTTTTTGGCCTGACTTTATCATGAAAAATGAGGAGGGGAGCAACATAAAAAGCAGTGTTTAGCTCTAACATTGCTAAGTGCCCCCTAGAACCAATTTAATAAGTGGCCCCTAGAACCAATTTAAAGCAATAATGTTTGGGAAAAAGGAATTTATTCCAACCATTTGGAACATATGCCTGAATCTTTTAGAATGCTTAATTCTTTGCTTTTGCCTTTTCTATTCAGTTCAGTTCCTGTTTCACAATATAATCATGTGTCTTTATTTATGTGCGTACCCATTGTCTTTTAAATCATACAATAGCTACAAATCAAATAGCATCTTCTCATTTCCTGCCACACACATAATAAGCTCCTCCAGCACTAGACTAAACAGACCTGGCTTCACTGTAGTTGTTACCAGCATTATCCTACCTTCTGTGCCAATAAATTTACCAGTTAATGATGTAAGTAATAGAACTGGTCTTTTGTTCTTCCTCATTTCCCATACTCCTCTATTTTTAAGAAACTTCCTGTAAAAAACAAACACTTCTACAATGTTAGGTTTAACATGGAAAGAAATGCAGAAATTAGTCTAATCTGTTTGGGGTTTTTTTGCAATGTAATGAAAAACAAAGGAAATTAACATCAATAGTCTAAAAAAAGGAAATGGACGATCATAAATGAAAAACATAAAAGACCAGTTAGTATTATTTTATAACGTACTATTGTACATACCTTAACAGCAACAACAAAAGCTAGTTACCTAATGTGAGTCTGGGAATGTATAATGATGATGCCAAGATGGGAGATATCTCCAAGGAAGATTTCCATTACTTTTGGATAAATTAAATGCTTTTTGCTTTCATTTACCAGCAACAAAAAAGGATGCCTTTGCTTGGTAATTTTAACTGCAGCTACCAGCTAACAAAGTCCAAAATTTTAGTATGTTTTGCACTGATAGTTCTGGTAGGGACAAAAAGAGACTGCTTGTCTTCACCCAGAAGACCTGCCAAGGCACAAAACTGTACAAAGCCAACTGTCTGTTTCAGTGCTACACAATTAATGAACTAAGCCCCACATGCATTTGTTTAGCCTGCTTGGGAATGGCCCAGTCTGTGACTCCTCTATTAGCAGTATGCACAGAGGGAGGATATTATTATTTCGTTTTAGAAAAATGAAAGACTACTGTAGAGCATGTTGCCAATTTCATTCCACCTCTTGGGCAACATACGCTACAGTTCATGACTTCTAATGATATGTGGACCCTTGCCAAACTGTATTATATTCACAAGGTCATCATTTTGTCTACAGTATATGGAGCAATAGACAAACATATGTTTCTCCTTTTCCTAGGGTGTGAATATGATTCCTAATAAGTAGTTCACCCATATTCTACTCCAAAGTAAATTTACTCAGTTGGAAGGATCAGAAACATGAAGCGCTTTCCCCAAAGTTGCTAGGAGGATAACAAATTGCTTTCATGCACAAGGGCACAGGACACGTGACACTATAATAAGTTAATGAGGGTTACATTTTTTCTTGAGGTAACGTTACTTCAGAAAAGAGTGTCTTACTAGAGTGCACAACCATTGCTACTATTGAAGACATAGTTGCTATCATTGGTTTACGTCCTGTAACAAAGGGGTATTAAGCTTCCTTTGTCCTATGTATTAAACATAGATCTGAACCACAGGGGTCCTTATGGGCCAGATGCAGATCTAGCAATGTCAGGGTAAGTGACATTGGCAGGGCAAGCGGTGGTAGAGTGAGTAATTCTGTGTTGACACAGCCATTGCTTGTTGTGGCTGAAGGCCAGCCACAACAGGAACCTATGTCAGAACTAATGGTCTGTGATTTGTGGGGGTTTTCTTTTTTGTACTGCAGCAATTCTTTATGTGGTATCCAGGTAGCTCTTTCAAAAAAGCAATCTATGTCTCTGGAGGACTGTCCTTGTTGGGTGAAAGCCCTATGGAAATTGTCACCTCACCAATTTCAAAAGAAGCTACAGTACAAAAAGAAAATCCCCACAAATCATACACCATTAGTTATGATGTATCATCCTTCCCTAGAACCTACACAGAAAATCCTCAAGCAATTGCAAGCCATACTAAAAGAACACCCAATTCTTAGAGATCTTTCCAGAACCACCCTTCCTAGTCTTTAAACAAGCACCAAACCTCACTGACCTCATCATCAGATGCAAACTTCCTATAACCCAAACCGTACCAAATGGATCAGAGAGATATAAAACCTGCCAACATATCCACACCCACAATAACTACATGCCACAACAGAACCATTGCCATTCCTGGATCTTATACTTGTACCTTCAGAAATGTAATATAGCTCATCCAGCACACCAATTGCTCTGAAGGGAAATATATAGGAGAAACCAAAAAACAACTGCATACCAGAATGAACGCACACCAAAAATCCATCAAAGACAAAAATATCCAATTACCTGTGTGCGCCCACTTGTCATAAGGCAATCATTTCCTCTCCAGTCTCTCAGTTCTAAACCTCAAAGTGAACTTACAAATTACCTTTCATAAATGAGCTTATGAACCTCACTTCATAACTCTACTGGATATATAAAAATCATGGATTTAATATAGACATTGGATTATGATATTACAAACTGCCTGTCATCTGACACACCAAGTAACCTGCTTCAAGCTCACCACTTGCATTCCTTCATACATTTCCCTCCCTGCCCCGCCCCCCTCCTATCTCTACCCTTTGTCTTTCAAACAGTGGTGTACTGTGGGTCTACACTCCCCCCACCAACCCCTTCCCACTGGCATGATCTTAGCAGGGTGTGAGGCCCCCTCTCCTGCCCCACGGCACTTCCATGGGGAAATTAACAGCACAGTATACCGGACATGGGGGGAGGTCGGTGGCTGGAATTTCTGGCCAGAACAGGTAAAGAAACCTACAATATGCCAGGTGGGTGGGTTGGGCCACACACCAAATGCAGGAGGCACTGTGGCCTCCCTGCCTGGCTCTGAAGGGCCTGGCTGCCACTCCCCCTCCCAGGCCAGCACCCTGGGGCAATGGTCCCCTCCTACCCCATCCCCTGCTTCCAAACTTCCATTCATTTGCATTTTCACAGACTTCTTGTTATACTTTAGTCTCTTTTCGACCTTGAAGAACATATAACAGTAGCAGAGTCTCCCAATGCCTGAAAAAGGCTGTTTGTGCCTGAAAGCTTGCAAAAACGTTTTTTCCAATTATTTAGTTGGTCTAATAAAAGGTATCACATCTACCCAAAGAACCTTGCCTGCCTATGTCCTTAGGCCAACATGGCTACCACTGACAACTTTAATAAAAAAGAACAACTTTCCAATTCATGAAAGCGGCAGCAATTGCTATGACACACAAATTTCATTTACTGAATGCACAGGCAAATTAAATAAATATAAAATCCTAACCAATTTCATTATCTATAGGGCCCAGACAAGGAAGATAAACTATGTTGTAACAAATTATAACATACGTGCAGCTGCAACGCAAGCCATGACAGTCATGTTCCTCTCCGAAATTTTGACATGTACAATTATTAAAACAAGTTACAGTGATGTAATAAATAAACTAGAAGACAAAGTAATGCAACAATCTGATTGAAAAGGACATAAAAAAACTACTCTCATTCACCCACAGGTAAATTCATCATTTCATTTCAAAATTGCATTTGTACATAAAAATCATCCAAATGCAAAGCAGCTGATATTGATATTCAATATTATTTTTATCTTAATCGTTCATTGTTTAACCCCATGCAAGATATCATAGGACAGATTTTTATCTTTGAGAACTGAACAAAAGGAATTATGGTATTGGGAGCAGTGGGAAACTCTAATCCACTACTTAAAGGAACCACTAGAAAGGAATGCACTGCCTGTTTTGCCAGAGGATTACACAACTATTTGCCAGACAGCAGTACATTTTGGGGAATCAGGATTTCTGGCATAGATGAATAATCTAGTGATTAGAGTAGCAGTTATATATAGATTAGCCACCAGTGTAAGTTTGGGTCATTCATTTTAAAAGAAATGTACTAATACTTGAAATTTTGATTCTGTTCCCAGATAAACCAGTGGGACCCTGAGCAACCTCCAGTTATCTCATCTGAGGAAAGGTTTGTGATTTGAGATCTTTTACAATAGTAAGCATTATGAAATACACAAAAGGGTTAACATCAGTCAGAGTGAGATATCTCTTAGTTTATAGCATTGTATACCACTAAGGCTAAATTGCATACTGAAAGGTAAAGATAAGCCAATCTGATTGCTACGCTAGCATTTCCAAGCCCAGATAGCATTTCCAATTTATTTAGAATGATCAGAAAACTAAGGAACAATTGTCAGAAAAATTGTACTGGAAAGAAATAAGGGCAGTTTTCCATGATGTATAACTTTGAATGGGTTTTCATGGAGACCGCAAACTTACCCTTATATCAAGGACTTCCTGTTTCGCAAATTTCAGTATCCAGTTTCCAGTTATTACAGCTCAAAACTAACATGTTTGACACTGACAAAACTACATCTTTTCTCATAATATCTCTCCCAGAAATGACTGACCAATCTGTGTTTGTAATCTGCTTAGAAGCACCATATTGAGTAGGGAAAGCACAGACGCTACCTAGACAGAAACATGCCTGAAATGTCATCTTTCCCTGGCCATATTCTACATAACTGTCTTTCCACTCTGAATTCATAATTCTGAAAACTCTCTTATAGGTGGTGTGATGGATGTGTCTGGGCATACGAAGATGAAAACTTTTAGGGTACATGAAGATATTACACTTAGAGCGACCTAGGCCAAGTCTAAGTGACAGTCTGTACAGATGTCCATGGAGGTTCGATCAGGCAAAAAAATGGCCAGTCTAACCTACTTAACTGAGAATGTGTTTGTATATGATCCAAGCCCAGCCCTGGGGCTGGAAAAGCCCAGCTGCTTTCCCTAGCCCCCAGGTCTGTACTTTTCCTACCACCCCCCAGCCCTAACTGGGATATTTTTAGACCTCTGGCCCCCTCCCTATCCCTGGATGGACAACCTGCCCCCTCTTACAGACCTTCCAGCCCTCCCCTCACACCTGCCAGACTCCTCCACAGATTTGCTAGACCTCCCTGATTCCACCTGTCTCTCCCCCTACCCTGACTTAAATTGCATTCCTGGCATGGCTTCCAGCAGTGCACAACCGGAACTCAAGCTATGACCACACCACTTAAAGATTCAGTTCTGAGAACATTTCCATGTATCCTTAGTTCCTGAATTAACATAAAAATAGGTGCCTGTGGTCTTAAGGTTCCTCCATAATTAGTTAACAAGTGAACAGAAACTTTGACAATCTCAATTTTAGATTCTGTTACCAAACCCTGCTTTAGGCTTCTGAGTTGAAGAATGAATCTAGCCCAGAGAGAGTGCTGTTAGTACCTGGCCAATATGTACTCCCTTATTTCCTCCTTGCCGCACATAGGAAAACGAATGTCTACTCATTGTAGGTTCTATCAAAGAAATGTACCTTCCATGTACTGTAATCTGTGTTTTATACAGAACTGATCACTCTGTTAGTACTTAACAACAACAAATAATAATAATTGTTTGGGGCTGAGCCCTTATGATTTCAGCCATCTGCCCACAGTGTCAGCCATGCATATAAGATCACACTATGTAGCACATACTGGTGACTCCAGCTTCAGTGACAGAAGCAGCAAGTTGATGAGGAAACTACACCACTCTCCAAACACATAATGATTGTAAAATTAAGGCTTGTAAAAACAATTTATCAATCACAATTAATAAATAGCCCTAGGTCAATCCAGTGGCAGTGCTTTGGTCTTCAGGAGACTAGAGGTCAAAAATGACGTTTGGATGCCTGCTCCATGTGCCACTGCAGACTAGACAAGCAGCTAATAAAATGCTTTTATTCAGTGAAATATGGAGTCTGTTGAGAAATCATTAACAATTTGCTGCTGAGAAGCATTGCTAGATGCCACACTAATTAATTCCCTGTAATGAAGAGTTAATAAGGCCTTTCAAGCAATAATTTCCACAGTGACAGGGGAGGATATTATCAGGGTACAGATACCTAAACAATATCACTGGTAAATTGTGGTTGTTTTTAACCTTCAACATTCACAAATATAAATGGACTATTTATTCACTCACCTTTTCTTTCAGTGCTCCATGGGAGCATGTCTGGGACTGCTATGCATTTAACATCATGAAATATATCATGATTTGCCATGATAGCCATCTGAATGGCTATGTCCAAGAATCCTTTTGGGAAGTCAGAAGCTAGGCAGGGGTCAGAAACTAGAGCTCAATAACCAAGGCATCAAGCAAGTGAAAACCAGAATCTGGAAACTGGGACTCCACCTACTAGGAACTGGAAAGAGCAAGAGACTGAAGTAGAACCTCAGTGTATTGTACAGCAATGGTCAGCTGCTAGGGTGACCCCTTAAGGGCAGAGCCAGGGCCAATCAGACACATGAACTAGACTAACAAGAGCTCAGCTGAGCCCACTACCTCATAAAGCGATAGGATTCAAACCTTGTAAGTAATATGGAAAGCAAGAAGCATATCTTTCTAATTCAGCATGTGTAAGAGAGAGAAAAAGAGAGAAAGAGAAAGAGAGAGAGTATAGTATAGGCAGGATCTCAGAAACTCATTTGGCCACAGTGGGTGCATCTTAACATATGCTTTACTGTGGAGCAGACTAATTAGTTCTGCAGTAAATCATCACCATCTACATGTGTTCAGGTATTAGGACGCAGTAAACTAATTAACTCCACTGTAAGATAGTACAGTTCCTGACAGTACTCTCTCATTGTGGGGTTATTTATTACTCTGAAATGTATGTGTAGATGGTGACCAGGTGAGGGCCAGCCGGCTCACATGGCTCCACAGGTTCAGCACCCTCATGCCCCAGCTAGCCCTTTTACTGGCAGATGCCACCATGTTGAGCCTGGGGCTGACTCCCCGTGCCCCCTGTCAGCCCAGCTCTGCTATGCCCCAGCTTGAATTGCTGCTGTCTTGGGCACACATGTAGATGGTGCACTCAGGAGCAGTTTACTTTGGCTCAAACAGCTCAGGAGTTTATTGCTTTGCCTTAATTTCATATACAGATGCACTCAGTGTGTTTAAGGAGTTTTGTTATTATGCTCATTTCAATTCACACTGTGGATGAGACCTAGCCTTCCTAAGATAACCTATGGCTTCTGTCTCCTTACCCACAAAAATAGTTACTTAGGACACTGAATGGCTTTGGAATGATGTTTTAAACAATCCATTACGAAAGTTATACCTTAGAGTGGGATTCCAGAGATTTAGATTTAGTTCCTGACCCTGATACACAGTTCTTGTGTGAAAATGTGCAAGCCATATATTTTAAGCATGTTTCCATTTATATTCTATAAATGGAAGTAAAAATAACTTTCTATCACAGATACATATTGTGAGGAAAAATTGTTTATAGATTAGATGCTCTCAGTTGCCACATTGAGGAGGGACAGGAGCAAAAAGATTTTAAAAAGACCTATAAAAGTAACATTTAAAAATGATTATAGAAAGCAAAGAGATGAACAAAATCTCCATAAAGAGATGAACAAAACCTTCATGTCTAGACATTAGCTGGAATAATAAGTGTATGTTCATCTTGTGTCTTAGAGAGATTTACTAGTCAGTTAACACATTTTACAGAGCTACTAGAGCCTGTTAGCCTCTCTCAAATGCCTAATAATTGAACAGAAGCAAGATGCCTGCTGAGTTCTCACATGTTGTTTCTGCTGGAAAGGCAGCCAGATTTTATAAATCTTGAACAAGTAAAATGCTACAAACTGGGCTTTTTGAAAGGAAGTAGCATTTAGGTAGAAGTACTTTATTTCATAATAGTTAACTACAGAAAATATTCCAACAACAAATGTGCACACCACATCCTATCCATAGAGAGCAGCTTGCATGTCATATTGCCTTTATTCTCAACACACTTTAGACCTACATGCATGTTGCACATAAAAAAAGCTCACCCATATAATGCCACGGACAGTCATCCATGCAATCTGTATATACATACATGCTGCTCAATCAGAATAACAACTTAAGCAAATTGTAGTCTTTATTTTGAGAAATGTCATTGTGACCATAGATAGTTTTTGTTTATGACACCCCCAATGGTGCAGTAAGCATTGGTGGCCATGCTCTTTGAAACTAGATCAAAAAGCTGTAGAGAAGCAATGAACACCTGCTTCAGTTATTATAATTCAGACTATAAAGTTACTTTCATAACAGACTAGATAGTGACGAAACCTTTGTGTTTCTCTGAGAGCAGAATGTCAGTTTCCCACACAACGTATAATAAATCCTAACAATAAATATTCTCAGTAGCCAGTATTCTGAATTGGAAGCTGCCTAAGCTAGATGATAAGAAATTCTGGGCACATCTACACAAGACATGTAGATCAACATATCCAGGGGTCAAAAAAAAAAAAAAATGCAGGGAAAAAAAGAATGGAGCAGTGCACTTTCGGGCACCGTGCCTTTGCAGTGTGGAGAAATGTGTTTGCAACACCACATGCCACATGGCCACTATCTGGATGCACCCCATGTATCTAGTATTTTATATTGGCTGCCTATGGATAACTCCTTGCTTAAGGTTTACATAAAGCTTCCCATTAACAAAGTGGGAGAGACAAACAGAAAGGTGGACCCAGAGAGGATGTGGTAATGTGACTGTATCCCCCTTTCTGACTACATGACAGGAGCAACAGACTAGGGCTTTTTTAAGTCCTAAAAAAAATAATAATTTCTCCCCCACTCTTTCCCTCCATGCTCAGATACATGTTCTCTCCCTGGCTCCTTCTCTCCCATTCCCCCCTCCTTTGCCTGCTGCTGCCACTATCTGTACTGTCCTGGGTGCAAGGGGGGCTGAGTTTAGGAGCAGTCACATGGATAGGGAACTTGCCCACCTGCCCCTACCACTGACTTCCCAGGCTGAGCCCAGCCCTCATGCAGCCCAGCTGAAACAGGACAGGAAATCCACTCACCTCCAAGACAACATGAACAATGGGAATACCCCATGGAGGGGGGAACAAGATATTGAGGGGAAAAGAGCAGATGTGCCTCTGAACACTCAGGGCATGGGAGGTGGTTATCTTCTTTGAGACTTTAAAATTCCCAGCTGCT
Organism: Crocodylus porosus; assembly: GCF_001723895.1. Lineage (NCBI taxonomy): Eukaryota > Metazoa > Chordata > Crocodylia > Crocodylidae > Crocodylus > Crocodylus porosus. The sequence goes on from NW_017728948.1 coordinate 38,802,435, forward strand.
GCTGCCAGGGCACAGTCTGGCCACTCAGTGGAAAGGAGAGGAGGCTAGGAGGGAGGAAGCTTGCGGGGGAGGAGGTTCACCTGCCCCTGCAGTACCTGTCATTGCTTTATCCCAATTTATAAAAACTTCTGAATATACATCTCCACAAAGCAGAATAGGTTCAACCTCCTCTGGAGGTAGTTAGTCTTGCCACTGAGATCAGGGAGAGTAGTCGCTCCTCAAGGGAGCAATTCTATATACACAAGCTAAGGCTATTCTGTCTCAGAAAGGCAGTAAAAGGCAGTAAAAGGGCAGTAAAAGGGCACAGCATCCCCCTTGGCTCAGCAAGGAGCAGACCTCCTGCACCTAAAAAGAAAAACCTACAAAGGATGGAGGACAGGATCCATCTCCAAGGACCTGCAGGGAGCAAACCAGGAAAGCCAAGGCTGCAACCAAACTCCAACTGGCTACTAGTATCAAGGATAATAAAAAGTCCTTTTTTAGATATGTGGGGAACCAGAGGAAAAGCAAGGGCAACATTAGATCCCTGCTAAACCAGATGGGACAACTGACAAACAACACCCAGGAAAAAGCCAGTCTACTAAATGGGTACTTTGCGTCAGTCTTTCACCAGTCCCATGGGACGCCCCTGCCAATTATGGGACAGGGAGGCCTGAGTGAGGGAGATTCCTTGCCCTCCATCAATGCTGACCTCATGAAGGAACACCTTGAGAGGCTGGACACCTTCAAGTCAGCTGGCCCATCAGCCTGACATCTATTCCAGGGGCAGTCTTAGAAAAAAATTCTCAAAAAGAGACCATTCTTAACAGACTGGCCAATGGCAACATTCTGAGGGTTAGTCAGCATGGGTTTCTTGTGGGTAGGTCTTGCTTGACCTATCTCATTTCCATTTATGACCAAGTGACCAATCACCTGGACAAGGGGGAAGAGATTGATGGTGTATATCTTGACTTCAAAAAAGCCTTTGATCTGATAACCCATGATCACCTCTTGGCAAAAATGGCTAATGGCAGCCTCAGGTCCACCACAATCCACTTGCTGGGGAATTGGCTCCGTGGTTGGACCCAGAGGGTGGTGGTTGACGGAAGTCAATAATTCTGGTTCTCTGTGACCAGTGGGGCCCCTCAAGGCTCTGTCCTTGAACCTATTTTGTTCAACATCTTCATTAACAATGTAGACATTGGTATCAGAAGTGGACTGGCCAAGTTCGCCGATGATACCAAACTTTGGGGTAAAGCATCTACACCTGAGGACAGGAGAGTGATCCAGGCTAACCTTGACAGGCTTAGGAAAAGGGCAGACAAGAACCTGATGGTGTTTAACACCAAAAAATGCAAGGTTCTTCACCTTGAGAGCAAAAGTGTGCAGTATGCTTACAGGCTCAGCAGTGCTACACTGGGACTGA
>NW_017728948.1:38804019-38847432 GCF_001723895.1 Crocodylus porosus
CACGCGCATGATCAGAGGCCAGGAAAACAGACCTTATGATGAGAAGCTGAGAGCTATGGGACTCTTTAGTCTGGAAAGTGCAGACTCAGGGGCGAGCTGATGGCCACCTATAAGAAGTGCTCACCAGGATCTGGGGGAACATTTGTTCACCAGAGCATCCCAAGGGATGACAAGATTGAACAGTTATAAATTCTTCCAAGACCATTTCAGGCTGAACATAAGGAAGAACTTCCAAGGTCTGGAATAGCCTGCCATCAGTGGTGGTTCAAGCACCTACTCTGAATGCCTTCAAAAGAAATCTGGATGTTTATCTTGCTGGGATCCTGACCCCAGGTATCTTCCTGCCCCTGGGGCAGGGGGCTAGACTCAATGATCTTCTGAGGTCTCTTCTAGCCCTAATGTCTATGAAATCTATGAAATCTAGGAACATAGATACCTTTGAGATGGAATATCCATCTTCTAGGGAAGAGGCATAACTTCTGGATGAATGGAAGCTAAGTTTTGACACTTAATAGCTGGAGGAGAAGCTGGCTTAATATTTGTTTTCCAAGTCAACAGGTTTTATCACACAGTCACACACAAAATAACAGAGCAAAATATTTCTCAATAGCTTCCTTATAATGATATGTAATATATACAACACGAATCTTTTGAGACATCATCATTGGCATAATCTTAATATCCTCCTCTCATAATTTCCATCTAACACAAAACTAAACAGTATTCATTTGTGAAGAAGTAAGTTTTAATTGTGAAGTGGGTACCACAGGAAAACAAAAAACAAAACAAGAAGCAAAAAAAACACCCTACAATTGCTAATTACTTAATTTTCTGTATATTTTCTCTACACCTGGCTGCATGTTTGATTAGAAATCTTCAGAACCTATGTGTAATGTTGCCCAAATTAGCATGAGTGCAAAATTAAAGAAATACAATGAGTGCAGAATTGGGGATGTGATTTGCTGTGCCTATGCTGCTGTAAAATTCTGTGGGAAGAACATAATAGTAGACAATTGTCTCCCACCAGCCCACCTGCTGCGAAGTCTAAATATGTCAGTTCCTCATGTATACTGTACAACAGGCTTAAGGTTAAGCCTAAGTGAACTGGCCAAGAAAAATTAGAATAAGCTCCCTATGTTAGACAGTTTTCAAAAGTTCAAAAAATTAAGAACCCATGTAAAAACAAAATCATTTTTTCCCCTGAAGCTTCCAAAAAAATTCAAATAGCTTCAGCTGCAGAAGCCTATGGCTGTACGGCTACATCTGATGATCTTGTTCTGAATGGAACTGAGGTATTTGGAAACAGAGACAGACAGAATTACCCAGCCCATCCATTTCCTTGAATGTTGCTAGTAACAGTTATACAAGACTGTTGGAAGTTACTTCAATTACAGAGCTACCTACAACTTGCTCATCAGAGCAATCTCATACAGATATATATAATTTACCACTCTAAAAGGATTTACCCATCTATGATGTATATACTACATCTGAGATTGAATTAGTTTGTAAATAGTCAGTAGCCATATCAAGTATATATATTAAACATCTAACAAATGCACTTGGATGTTACCCATAGGGGAAACTGCTGTAAATCAGATAGAGAGAAAGAACAGCATGTAATCATATAACGTGGTGTTTTATGCAAACATAGGTGAGAAAATGGAACATAAGAACGATATAACTAAAATACATATTTCAACTCTAAGCATCTCAAAACAGTTAAAATAAGCATTCTTTTTTTTTTCTTAATATTTTTTTTTACTTGAATGTGGATTTGGTATTACCCTACAGCAAATATTTTTATTAGCTGCAGTTTAAGGTTACTCAGGATAACGTATACCATTGAACGTGTTGCCCTTTAGGTAGGGACACAGATGAGAACATGCTATACCCACTGTGCTGTCTGCTTCACACTGGCTACCAGTTCAGTTCTGAGTGACTAGAGGTACTGGTTATGATTTATAAATTTCTAAACTGCAAGTTATTTCAGAACCTCCGCATACTGCATTATGACACATTAAGAAACAATACTTCATCTGTTTGCCTTATAGGATGTGCAGCTTATCATTTCACTCTAGAATTCCATCCTGCCCTATATCCATCAAATTGTCACTAGACTGGGTTGAAAAATAGGATATACTTTTGCAATATGTTTATTTAATATGTATCCTATTTTGGTCATCTTTCTTTTACCAGCTCCTTTTTCCACCTTAGGAAGGGGAGACAGATTTCTTGAAGAGCCTTTCTCCTCACTGTATGCTTTGGAATACCTAAGGGCTTTGTGACATATTGCACTTTGAACCGCTCAGATGTTGATCAGTGTTAGTGCTAGCATCACATTTGAAGCAGTCACACTTTAAGGTTAAAAAACTTCTCTGACTGTCCCACAACTGCACAGCTGTGCCGTGCCATTTGTGGGCTGGTGAGCAGGGGCCTGACAATGAGCTATAGCTGTGAGTTGCCACTACAGGGCTGAGGAGCCAGGACAGGCTTCTGTCCCTGCTCTAAGTGGAGGTGACTGAGAGAGGGAGTTTGGTGGGGGACATGAAGCTGGGAGGCAGAGAGTTAATGGGATAGGGGTAGATAATAAAATGAGAGGTAAAAAGGAAATGTGGGGGGAGGGTGGCAAAATGAATTCAGCCAGCTGCTGAAGAATAGAATGAAAAGTAGCAAAAACCAAACCAAATCAAACCAAACCAAACCATAAAAATGAGGAAATAAAGAAAGTGTTATGTTTTAATTAATTGGGATTTGGGATTGGAGTATGCGGGTACTAGTCATGCTTCTCCAGGTTGCTGGAAAGTGGGAGTGGTGAGGGATGGTGCTTTTTGGGGAGCAACTGGCTCTGTTCTTGGAAGGAAGCCTCAGCTCAGAGGGACCTGATCTGGCCCCCTGTCTTGTTCTTCTGCTGCTCCCTCCTCTAGAACCCACTCCTGGACCCATCCATGCCCTGCAATCTGGCTAGCTGGCATATACTCTACAGGCTATTTACATAGGGTTGCACCCCTTGGGGTAGGAATATCACACTCCCACTGGGAGGGGAAATTGGCTTAATGCCAGAACTGCCCTTTGGGCAGTGGAGTTCAAGGGATGGAAAGTGTGTTCACGCAGAACAAGAGCGTGGGGAGGGGACACTGAATCCTGGGATTCTAGAGGATTGAAATTTTGTGGTTCATCTGTGGGGAATCACCATCCATTAACTGAACATGAGCTCTGTAACATATCAGAGATAAACCTAATCTGGAGTGCTGTCACTTTAAAATGCCTGAAGTGTACTTAAAACCAGTTTCAGGTGTTAAAGTATAGACAGTCCAGGAGTTAAGAGCTCCAGGATCTGCCTGAATTTACAAGTAACAAAGCCCTTAATAATGGTTCAGCTCTTTATACACTAAAGAGTAGCTACTCTAGGCTACCCCTTAGTGTAAATACCCCACCTACTCCCCAACCCCTGCTGCCCCGAACCAGGCCCATTACCATCCTTAGCACCCCAGATCCTGCTCACTGCCCCACCCACAGCTTCCCTCCTTACTTGTAGCTGCCTGTCCTGGGAGCAGGCAGGGAAGGGTTAACCTGCCTGCCCATTTGCTGTTGCTTCTGCTTTCTAGACCAGGCTCAGCCCAGAGAAAAGCAGCAGCCTGGTAGCATCATCAGTGGTGACTGTGTAGGCAAGTTAGCTCTTCCCATTGGTGACTCATAGGGGGTGCACACAGGTGCACGTGAGATTGGCAGTGCACCCCCTGAAAGAAGTGCCACAGACAGTCCCAGAGGTGCCTGCGGGCAGTCATTGCTTGCCGCCCCCTGCCCTTGCCACTGGCACTGCTGGTGGCACCTGCAGGTGGTTGCTGGTAGCCTTTGACCACTGCTGCCAGGACTCACCTTGTCCCCACCACCGACACTGCTGCAGCCATCTGCGGGAGCTCCCTGCTCACTGCTGCCATGCCTCTACTACTGCCACTGCTGCCTGTGGGTGGTCGCCGTCCCCCCCAGCCTCTGGGGCCATGTGTCATTCATGGCCCTTCCATGCCTGTGCCCTAGGACAGACAGCATAGGCAGCCACAAGTAAGGGGGGAGGAGGGGGGCAGAGCGTGCCTGGGGACAGCGGGGGAACCTCAAACACTAGGTTGGTTGGTTGCTACAATACCTGACACTTATTTCTTACTTCAGGTGATTATTGTCTGAGCCAGCCTAACCTTATACTAATAGACTACAATGATCAGAACTCTATAAATACTTGAATATTTGTTTTACTGGAGTATATTGGAAAACGGATTGGAAATCCTCTTTTCAATATGAAAGGAAAATGCATAAATATTTTGTGTTAGGGAATTTTCCGTTACAGTTTTTGTGTAATACAATATTTCATTACTTATTCCTGGCCTCATTTACTCTCTACTTTTTCTCCATTATCCTTAATGAAGCTCTCCCTAGACTTGTAAGCTCACAGAACATTAAAAACTAGTTTGTTCACTAGGCAGGTGTTTCCAAGATATCACAATTCCATTTTTACATGATATTTCAGTCCAAGTAAAATAGAGAAAGATCACTTACAAAGACAGGCACAGATATAATATTGATGCAACATAGAGAAAACTAAATTCAGTTGATTGATACATTTTGTTGTCACCATATACAACTACAGCTTTGTTTAGTAAATGAGATGATGCAAACTGCAAGGCTCCAGCAAGAGCTATTAATGCTGCTTGGTTCAAACACTTAGCCAATATCAAGGACCTTGCAAGATTTCTCCCCTTATCATAAGAAATCAGGGATATGAATCAGTTGGTGGTGTATCTGTGTTTATTCATGGAGGAATGCACATAAATTTATCTTTTCTGGAATGCAATAGAAACAAAGAATAAAAGGCATTATCCCTGCACAGATATCCACAATTCTGGCACTCCAATGACTTCTGTGCCCAAGAAGGTCTATCCCTCTGGTTCCTCTCAGAGTCAGACACATAACTGTTTTTGTTCTGTTTTTCTTTCCAGCTTCAACAAGGACAAAGGCCTCTGTTACTTTAAAAGGAAACATACAGCAGACAAAATCTATAATTTGGTGGAGGCAGGTAAGCAAGGTCCAGCTACAGAAAAGTAAGCAGCCAAGGGAAGTTAAAAATGTCATAGTAGAGACATAGTAGAGAGTTGTCTCCTACTGGTCCACCTCCTGCAAGGTCTAAATATGTCAGCTGCAGCAGCCATCATATGGGGACCAGAAACCCCTGCAGTAAGCTACACAGGAAAGCTAATGTGCTAAGCAGAAATCCCTGGGTCAGTTGGTGGACTACTGGAAAGGCATACCATGTACTCAAGGAAGCCGGAGAGAGCCAATGAATAGAACAAGTCTGCTGAAACCCAAGGCCCAGAAGGGCTTAGATACTATGTCTGAGAAGAGTTTAAAATCTTACATTAGACACTATCCGATTCAGAGTAGAGTGGTGATTTTTTGGGGGGGAGGGGAATTTTTAATACAGTATTTGATTACATCTAATAATTTTCAATTGTATTTCTTTGAGTAATCCCTTGACTGTTTTCCAGGCAGTCTTGCTTCATCCTCTGTACTTATTTCTCTCCAAATATTATGCTACTATTTGTTATGATTTATCAAATGTCCAGTTTCTACCATACTGTAAGACTGCATATGAGATCTTGAGAATGTTTTGGTCGCCACTGAATCAACTCCCTATCATTTCTGCTGTGAAATCTCTGTATTATCCTCCTACCTAACCTGATCTCATTGAATCCTTTTTTTTAAATTGGATTTCAGTTAATCAAATTAAACCTCAACATTCACAAAAAGACATACATATCTGAATATAAACACTGCACAGCATATTTTAAGCAAAAGTGCAGCAGTATATAATCTTTGGAACGGTCCTAAACTGAGGTGTCTTGGTAATTAAAGTTGAATGAGATCTTTTTTTTACAAAAGAAGGGTCATTATTTAGGGCTAAATAAGCCCTCTATGTTGCTAAGTGTGCTAGTTTAACCAGACAGTTCTAGAAGGTCCATTCACAGGATTTGGAATCTAGGCAGATTCACTGAATGAATCAAAATCTCCTAAAAGACTTCTCATCCTTAACCTCTGCAAATGTCAAGATTTCCAGTACTGGGGATAGAATTAGTTTGATCAACTTGCCCCATCCTGGGCCATGTAGCACTTTTACACCTGTACACGAGGGTATTTGAAGGGGTAACCCATCTTATCTTCAGTACCCATATTTGAGTTTTTTAAATTTATGTTTATCAAAAGAATAAATGAAGTGCATAATCAACTTCCACTCCCAATTTAGATATCTCCATCAGTGTTATCATCTCTTCAATCTAGGAGAGGTTTTCAAGATCGGAAGGAAGATATGTTAACATGTCATCACCCTACCCAAAAATGCAATCCTGTTATCCCTTTCATAGATTTCATAGACATTAGGGCTGGAAGGGACCTCAAAGATCATCAAGTCCAGTCCCTGCCCCTGGGGCAGGAAGTCAGCTGGGGTCAAAGGACCCCAGCAAGATAAGCATCCAAGCGTTTCTTGAATAAATCCAGAGTAGGTGCCTGCACCACTTCTGGAAGGAGTCTATTCCAGGTCTTGGGAGCTCGGAAAGAAAATTTCTTATGTCCAGCCTAAAATGGTCTAGGAGTTTATGACCATTGGTCCTTGTTTTTCCTTGGGGCACTCTGGTGAACAGACATTCTCCCAGATCCTGATGAACACCCCTTGTGTACTTACAGGTCCCTCCTGAGCCTGTGCTTTTCCACACTGAAGAGTCCCATGGCTCTCAGCCTCTCTTCATAGGGCCTATTCTCTTGCCCTCCGATCATGAAATGTTGCCATTTATGTTAGAAATATATACATTAAATTATAAGTTGACCAATAGGGGAAAGTCAGGGATGAGGGTAGGGAGGCCTAGGATATATTAATTGCAGTCATCCAGTTCCATAAGTTCCTGGTACTAAGGTAACAGCTTGCAGGTTTGCCTAGAACCATAAACCCACCAGGTTCATGCCTAGAACTTCAATAGTTCCTTTCAGAGTATCTTGGCATTATATTCAAGTGTCTTGACTAAAATCCAAATCAGTTACTTTCTGTCTACTTAAACTTCTACTATGGGATTTCAAACAAAAATAGTATCCATACCGAGGACTAAGCTGTGGTCTAGTGTTATGCTATGCACAGTTAAATAGCTGCTGCATTTCACCAGAGGGGTAGCTTAATTTAATAGCTTCAGTAAGAGTTGGTATATGATAATATGTTCTGAAAAGATCCAATAATTGCAGCACCTACTGAGTCTGATTCTTCACTGTGTTACACCAATTTTACACTACTGTAAATCCAATAGAGATATGGCAGCATAAAACAGGCCTTAGTCATTGTTAACATTAGACACTGTGTGAAGTGTGCTGAAAATAGATTAAAAGAAAAACAACAAAGGAATTCATCTTTGGCATGGCCTTTGGTCTCTACATTCTTTGACCATTTTTAATACAAGGTGACTTGATCATCTGTGAAAAAAAAATATCCATAAATGTTATAAAAAAGGCTTTCTGAGTCTTGTTATCTTCCTTTGCTGCTGGACCAGAGTATCCACTTCAGTTTAAAATCTGATATTTCAGTAAAGTATGGACACACTTATACACACACACGCATGCATATAAACACGTGTGCACACATTTATTCTTGATAACAGGAGATCACCTAAAAAAAACCCTACCTACAGTCTAAGAACTATACTGCTGGAACTAGAAAAATAAAATGAACATTGTTATGTGACTTTTTTTTCCATTTTTGCAAATGAAGGGTTGTCAGAGGGCATGTCAAAATACTACGCTATTAATAAAACTAAGAGGGAAAATGTACAGCACTCTTGTTCAAAAACATGTCTACAACAATGCAAGCTCTTACTGTAATTTTGAATGTAAATACTTTCAGAGATGCATAGAGTTCAAAGCCATGAGGGACCATTGAACTACCGTAGACTATTACATTTCATACAGATATCTGTATATTAAACCCAATGACTTCCACTAGGCAAAGATATCTCATCCCTCTGGAGAACTGATCTGAGAGCCACAGGCTGAAAATAAGAGAGATCAAAGTGGCGCCAATACCCATTGCTTCTGCAATGGCTGGGAATTGATTAGATAAGATATACTGAAACGGTAAAATATACCCTGCATTGATAAAGAAGAGGGAACAAACAAAAACTAAACACCAACAAAACAATTCCCTGATATGCCTATCAAGAAAAGTTCTCGGTGATTTCAAATTTGTTAGTCATTTTGAACATATGACCAACCAAACATCAATAAGTATTCTGTGTATCCTATTTTATTCTATCCAGTACTCCATCAACAGTTGTGGCCAATTTATAATACTTCAGAAGAAGGCTAAAAACAAATTAAAGCAATAATTATAATGAGGAACAGAAAGCATTTAGTTAATTGTGCATGGAGGATTTTTTTTCCTGGCCACTGCAAGGTGGTTCTACTAAAACTGTGCATCATAGGTTTTGATAAAGAGCTGCAAGTATTATGAGCACATTGAGGACAACACAACTGATCTTATTTCAGAGCAACCAATATTGTTGTTGTCAAAGCCTATGAGGAAAAGGGTGAGGGGTGAAAGGGAAGGCTTATATGTTTAGAGATTTTAAGGTCAGAAGGGGTTACTGTGACCATCCAGCTCAAGCTGGATGTGCAGAAACAGGCTGGCGAATTCTCTTAGTAGCTGAATTAAAGTTCATATTTAAAAAAAAAAAAAAAAGATATGTAATCTTGTTTTCAAGAGTCCAAGTAATGGACATCAGCACCTCCCCAGTGAGCTGTTCCAATGTTAATTATCCTCACAGCTAGGAAATTGAATCTTTTTTCAAAGCTGAATTTGTTTATCTTCAACTTCCAGCCACTGATTCTTGGTATGCCTTTGTCAGCATAGTTGAAAAGCTTTGGACTATCCTAATTCGGGCTATCAGATGCCTTTCCCATGTGTAAGTATAACCCACTGGCATGTGTGTGTGACAAGTCCCCTTGTCTCTTCCAGGTGTGCTATCCACAAAGCATATGAAATCTTATAGCTACCAATTACAGAAGCTTGACCTATACACAGAAATGAAATCAAGTTTCAACTGTCTTTTTGATAACCTAAATAAGTTGAGTTCTACACACTTCCTAAGCAGAGATCATTTCTACAGCTCTCTCAAATTCTACAATATTTCAGTATCTTTCTGCAAGCCTGGACAGAGTATTGTGGCAGAGGCATTGCAGCTGCTATGTCATACTTTTACTTGATATTCAACTTGTGATGCATCTACAGATCACATTCACTCTTTCTTTGCACTGAAAACAGTGCACTGAGGGCACGTGGTGGGATGATCATCTCTCGCTCTCTGGAGAAATGATGTGTAAAAAAATCTTGGTAAAGTTTAACTGGTGTATAGTTACAGAAATGTCAGTATCATCTGTTTGCAACTTGCACTGAGGGAGCCATTTACTCCAGACAGTCTGTAGATATACACAGATATTACCAAAGGAAAGGGATCAGCTGTGCTGGGGTGTGCCTCAGCACAGCTGATCTGCTTCACTGGGCCACATGTTTCAGCCACTATCTTGCAGGTTTGGGTTTCAGCTGCTCCCAGGAGTGCTCCGTGGGAGAGCACTTGGGGCACACTTTTGCAAACAGAGTAACCTCAGGTTTCCGTGCTAATAGAGATGCATCCGGGAAACTCTGGGCCTGCTTCTGCTAGTGGAGAGACCTGGGGATACTCCTTTTGAAGACATGGCCCAAGTGGTATTCCCCAGGTACACACCTCTACAAATGGGATAACCCTGGGCTGCTCTGTTTGCAGAGATGCTTATCAGTGGAATGCAACATGTGTGGTGTAAAAAGTTTATGGAGGCACAGAAGTGACATCTTTTACACCCTATTTATTATGTTCCCTCCCACGTAATGATGATATGCTAGCTGCCTACTGCATGCAGCCACTCTAGGATAGGTACACCTTTCCCTACTATAGATCCCAATGTAATTTAAATCAATCTAAACAACAGATGTAAGGTGCACCAGGCTAGAGGCAGAAGATACACATAAACTGGTTTAGGTGATCAGAAACTGGTTTAAACCTGTAACAGAACAGAAGCTCAGTGCAGATAAATAAGTTTCAAAATGGCTGAAACTGGTTTCAGATAAACCTGGTTGGATGTAGTATAAGACTTAACTGATTTGGGTTAAACCAGTTTATGGAAACTTCTGTCCCAGACCCCTTCCTGCTTCAAGCTAAATCACAGCCCCCCAGCATGCTTTCCAGCCCTGGGCTTGGCTGTCTGCTGCAGAGAGCAGGGCTGGCCCTGCTCCTCTGTTCCCTAGATGGAGCAGTAAGAGATGGCTGAGAAGTTGGGGACAAGCCCAGCTGGGGATGCAGCCCAGCCTACAGGAGGAAACTGCTCCCCACATCTCCCCCAGCCTGCCCCAAGCAAACCCCAGCTGGGGCCTGGGGCCAGGAAGAAGACTTAAGCCCCCTCATCCCCTACTCAAATTTACTGCTGACTACAACTGTGGATTACAAATCCCAGAGGCACCTGGAAGCAGGAGGAGGAAGTGATGAGCAACCCTGCAGAGTTCTGCTGCTGTAATTCTGGACTGCAAATCCCAGAGACCTCAGGGGCAGCCAGAAGAGGAAGTGAACACACAGTCAGAAAGCCATGCTCTAGCACCCTGTGGCTTCTAGCCTGAGCCACTGCAGGTATGTGGCTGCATTTCCTGAATCAAAGGTAGGTGTCTGTTCACTTTTGTTTCAATTTAATCTGTGCATTTTAGACTTACCTGTAAAGACTGAATCTATTTAGCCCTGGCCTTTCTGACTGTCTGTACCTAGTCCCAGTGGTTATCTGCCCAGGCCTGAGTGTTTCTCTGAGTCTCAGTTTACCAAAACAAATCTCCCATCTTGTAAGTTTAACCAGCATACCTGAAAGTTATATGTATCCAGAAGGATTACCTTGCATTTGTATGTATTAAAATGTATTTAGTTAGATTTTAATTATTTAACCAATTGATATGCTAATAGTATACCTTTCTTTTCAATTTTTATGCAACATGCAAACTTTTGAAATTCATTGACATAGAAGATGGTGCATTCAGATAGGATATTCAAGTTTAAAAATGGACTGGATAAATAAATGGAAGATAAATCTATGAATGATGGTTGAGCAGAATGGTTGAAAATGATTTTTCTGGTATCTCTAAACCAATAATCATGGATGACTAGGAGATAGACCACTGAATAAATATTTGGTTGAATGCTCCCCCTGTATGTCATGGACTTCTGCCAGCGTCAGAGACGGGATACTAAGCTAAATGAACCATTGGTCTGAAACAATATGGTGCTGCTTATGTTCTTCATTTTTGTCATCTGCATACTTTATCAACAATGATTTTATATCATCCCATAATTGATAAAAAAGGATACAATTTTAAGATAAGAGCCAATACTTGGCTTAGAAAGAAATTTGCTCATTAATATCTCTCATTAGCAACTACATCCTGAAATTTCTCAGAGTATTTTTGTAAATTTTTCTCTTCATCCCATTTTATTCAATAGCTTTAATCAAAATGCCATATGGTTCTAAGTCAAATGCCTTGGAGAAATCCAAGTTGGCTTTATTGAATATTGTAATTCTGTAAAAAAAGACAACAGGTTTACTTGATAAGACCTGCTTTCCATGAATCCATGCTAGCATTAATTATATTTTGGCTTCAAATTCCTTGTTGATAAAGCACAAAACTAACCATTTCATTATGGTTCCAAGTATGGATATTTAATTAACCAGTGTACTGTTTCTTGGACTACTGGTACATGTTACACGTAAGTCATGATTAACCGGTTAATCAAGTCTTAGTAGTTACTTGGCCACACATTAATGCAATTAATGGTGTGATAAAGCAAGGAATAAGCCACAAAAATATTATACAAAATGTGTAATAACCTTATGGCGCTGGTTCCTATCATGCCATTAATTGAGCATGTAGCCAGGCTGAGGCTCCTGAGCTCATAGGTTCCTTTGACTCCCATGTGTTCCCCAGGCTGAGTGCCAATCACCTGGCTGCCACTCCCAGGTTCAAGGGGTGCTTTGGAGTCAAAGGATCTGATGAGTCCCTGAGCAGCAGAGGTGCATCAGAGCCCTTGACTCTGATATGTCCACTTGGCTGGGAGCAGTACCAGACTAGGGTTCCCAGCCTTTAGGGCACAGCTGGATACAAGGGCTCCACAGTGCCCCCCACATCAGAGCTGTTGTCTGATTCAAGCTCCCAGCCCAGGATCAGACCCCTCTTACACAGGAAATATGGTGTGATGGGATCTCATGCTTCATCCCACAATCATGTTGCCTGCCATACAAGTGTGGTGTGGCAGGAAGTGTGATTGTAGGGATCATGCATCAGATCCCATCTTGCTTTTAACTGCACACTTGCCATCTCCCTTATGCCTATTTTAAATATTATAATTGTATTAAAACTTTTCTTCCTCTGAGAATTCTTAGGGTTTTTTAATTTGTTAAGAACCAACATTAATTGTTCAGAAATCTCACCAGTTAGTTCCTTGATAACACCTGGGTATCAGTTATCTAGATCCGCTGCGTTTGTTTTGTTTATTTTTTTCAAAATGCTGCTTCACAGCCTCCTCTGTTACAGATGGTATATTTTCTATTCTGTTTGCATCGTATTAAGGGGAAGATATAGTCTCCTTTTTTCCAACTACAGAAGAAACTTCTCTATTTAACATTTCTGCTTTATTTTCCTCAGGGTTTATCTTGATTTTAATATATTAAATACCCTTGTTTGTATCGTTAAAACTGTTAGAAATTTTCCATTAAATTGGTACTTTTACCTCCCTTTATCAGTGCCCTACATTTGTAACTTGTAATTTCTATTCATTTCCATTTACGCCCTTGTTTTTCAATCCTTTATGCATTTTTGTATCCTGCTTCACAGTGGCCATATCACCCTTATCAGGGAGGCTTCTTGTCCAGTAACTTTTTTTCCCCCATGTCTGTGGAATCATGGTTCTTTGAATATCTAGTAGGATATCCTTAAACTGTTTCTAGTTGTTATTAATGTATCCCACTTCACTAACTATGTCAACTGTTATTTTAAGAGTTGAAAAATCAGCTTTTCAATGTTCCAAATGATGTGTGTATGACACCTGCTAATGTTTAAGGCAGTGATGGACTCATATTTTTTTCACCAAAATGGAGGAAAATATTGTATGCTGTTGGAACACAGCAAGGTTAAGGGGATGTCTCAATATCAAACTGTAGGTCAGTAGTAGAATTGAGACTGCAACTCGGTCTAAATAATACCGTGTCTCAAGTAATGACTGAACACTTTTAAAAAGTATCCTGTCTTATCCATGAAGTAAGACTTAATGATTGAACTGTGTCCTCTGACCTTAAAATCCCTCACTGTAAGAATCTAGTAGTAGTCCATCTTGGAGTCAATAAGTGTTGATATTATAATGTTCATAACAAAAAGTGGTTCTCCATGCTCAGGCAATTCATCTCTCATCTTCTAAAAAGAATCTAAACACTATTGACAATTTAAGCCAGTGGTTCTCAATGTATTTAGATCCAATAGACTCAAGGCACCCCTCAAAAATGCCAGCTTTTAGTTTTAACTTTTTATGAATACAGAAAAATAACACAGCAATTCTTCTTCCACAAAGAACTCAGAAAGATCACAACAGGTCCAAATGCTTTTAACACTATGGAATATTTGAAATACCTGGATTTAGCACATGAGTCATGTTGCCCATCAACCAATGCATGGCACCCTGCAGCACTCTTGAAAGGATCTCAAGGCATCTCAAAGTGCCACTGCACCCTGGTTGAGAATCACTGATCTAAGCAGCAGGGACTGAAAAAAGAATGGGCATGAAGTTGGACACATCCTTTCACTCCTTTAGGATCCAGCATGGAGACACAGGGTCGGCACAGTGAAAGAAACTTGCACATGTATACTGCACATATTTTGCTGATTTCAGTCATCAATGTTCTCAGTTCCTGAACATTACACAAGAATTACTTTAGTATGTACTAAAAAGTTTTAGTAACTTCTCCGTAAGTTATATTTGGCAGACCAAAGAACAGCTGACTGATGAGAATTGGAATCACTTTAAATTCTGCTGCTTTTGACAAGTAAATTTTAAAAATTAAGAAAATATAACTACAGGGCACATGTAAATATTAATACTGGTTCTATGAGTTACTTTTTTAGGCTCCACCTCTACTCTGCCAATTGTCCTTCCACATATTATTTTGTAAAACACCTAGTGAATTTCAGTTATTGTATAAATAATACAAAGTAATAATTATTTTCACCAAATGATCTTAAATAAGTTAGAAACCTTCAAAGTACAGAAATGTCTTGTTTCACAAAGCATGAGCATCACTTATATGACTAGAAGACTAAATTGTTACAAGAAAGCATGATACAGTATATTTATTTTATTATATGGATATTATTAAAATTTGGGGATATAAAATGAATCAAAATTACAGAATGAATGTCTTATTTTGATGATTTAAATGCTGTGTGATTAGGAGGGGTAGATTGGCAACTATTTACTACAAGCTTTTTCTGATATTTAATCCCTTATCTCAATATTTGGAATTTGAGCTACCTCCTCCATAGGCATAAAGTGGAGATAGAGTACCTATGCTGTTTTGCACCAGCTAAGATCTGGAATGTAAATTTGGAAATAACACGATGGGAAGAAGAGAACAATTCTTTGCCTTCAAATTTGAAATGAATTTTCGAACATATTAATGTTCCCAATTTGAGTGCATCTTCAGTTTTAGGGAGTTGTATTTTGAGGCTAGGGACAGAACTTGCACATAAACTAGTTCAAATGATGAGAAACTGGTTTAAACCTGTAATAGAATGTAAGTTCAGTGCATATAAACCAGTTTTAAAATGGCTGCAACTGGTTTAAGAAAAACCTCATTGAATGTAGTATTAGACTTAACTGATTTGGGTCAAACTGGTTTATGAAACTTCTATCCCAGACCCCTTTCTGGTTTAAGTTATATCAGAGTCCCCCAGTATCCCAGCATGCTTTTCAACCCTGGGCTGAGCTAGGCTGTCTACTGCAGAGAGCAGGGCTGACCCCCACCCCTCTCCTTCCTAGCCAGAGCTCTGATTGGCTGAAAAGAAGGTGGATACTACAGGCACAGCAGTGGCTGCCTGGCTTCCCCCTGCTGAACCCCACCCCATCACCACTTGCTCCTCAAGCAGGGATTTTACTCCCCCTCCCACAGCATGGATCCCAGTGGCATGGACTCCAGCCAGCATCTGGTCACAGTCATGCCACCTCCATGCTAGCTAATGTCGATAGGTGTCTGTGTGTGTGTCTCTAATTTCAACAGAACAAAGGCAGAAAGAATAGTGTCTACTTCGGGCTTTTTGGTAATAATCAGAAGGTCAGCTGGCATGTCCCTTCATTCTTTCTTACAAATGCTTTAGAAAAAATCTCTTTTTTGTTTTCTTGATAAGCTGATAAACTTTGTGTTCTGATAAGCTCCCTACTGGCTTCTGACTTGCTTCAAAGGCTACAATCTGACAGTGTTCTTGAGGGGATAGAGAGAGGTGTGAGAAATGACCTGGTTTGCAGTGCATGGGACCTATGAGTGCCGTCTGCTTGCTGCAGACAGTATGAAGCTCAGTATCATCAACAGACGCATTCACTCCACACAAGCAGTCCTCTCCCCCACCCACTTTGCCTCAGAGTGCTAACCAGGGGCCAGGGCCTGGCAACACTCCCACCCCTTGAACAATGAGTAGGGAGGGGAAAGCCTGGAAAGGGCTGCTTCCGTCTCACCCTTCAGGCACACCTTGACTGGGAACTGTGCAGGCCAGGTTGAGGGCTTAAACCCCTCCCAAATCACAGCATCCTTTCAGGGCCTAGCCATGCACACACCACCTCAGCTCAGTAGTGTAGAAGGGAAGGGAGGGCTCACTATAGCAGCCCCTTGCCCCAGCTTCTAGCCTGAGCCACTACAGGCATGTGCCTGCATTTCCTGATCAAAAGTGAAATGTCTATCCACTTGAAAATTGGTTTAATCTTTGCAGGTTAGACTAACCTGCAAAGATGAAATCAATTCAGGCTTGGGCTTTTTGAACGTCTGTCCGTAGCCCTGAAGTTGGATATGTATGCATTAGTTCCTGGTATTTAACAGAATTTACCCTTTCTGTACAAGTTTTATACTAAAAATGCTAAATATAGTAGAAGAAGGATGATTGTGGGCACAAAACTAGAAAGTCTGGGTTTAGGAGAATACTTCAACTTCAGCCAAAAAACTTAGTAAGAACAAACTTAATAAAAACACTATCTCAGTGACAGCTTACAAGGTGAGATGCTACAGCAAGTTTATTGCCTTAACTCTGCATATATTAAAGAACCATTATTGAGGTACAATAAATAAAATAGTAAATCATAAATGCCATGCAATAAAGTTAAAATTAAAGAATGACAGTAAAATTAAAATAATTACCAGTGAAGTAACAGAATAACAAATCATTACAACTGGAAGCTATATAGTTCTTCAGTGAAAAAACATGTATGAGTAGTTCTGCATATGTGAGCCCATAAACATATACCTACTTTTAGAACACACATAGTGGGGTCGATGATGATATTCATACCTACACCTCTGATCACTTCATGTTCATGGGATCCCTATCCCTAGTAGAAAGATCATTTAATTCATCAAATGGATTGTTGTCAGGTAAGACACAAATGACTGTCTAGTTGGTCGCTATTGCACTGTATTATGTTGCAGTATACATTACATTAAGCTACATATATACTAAGGTCAACCTGAATGGTCAACCTACTAATATCCATGGCCTTGCTAAGTTATTTATATTAAGAAGAGAAATTGATTAAAGATTAGGTATAAGTGAAACTCTGCATTCACAGTTCTCCCCTTCAATTTCTCCCTCATTCCTGATTTCTACAGTAGCTAAGGTCCCAATCATGCTGGAACTGAGATGTCTTCCCAAGCTCTCTGGGCAACCAGCATCCTGCCAGGCCCAGAGGCCAAAAGCCTCATCCTGATTGCACTCCCTTTTCAAAATCCTTGCAGAATACTAAAGGAATACAGTGCCTTCTTTTTTCTTTAACTGGTTATAGTTAAAAGGTTTTGTAGTTATCTCTGATGTTCTCAACAAGTATCAACATAGTTATTTGTGGGTTGCCTTTGTGAAATGCCAATTATACTTTCTCCCCAGAAACATTATGTTTCCTTTTAAAATATATATCATTTCTCAAGTGGAAGGGCACCAATAATTTATTAAAAGGTTGCAGTTGTGTGTGTCATTTATAGAGAGGATTTCAGAAATTTCTGCCTACATTGCATGTTTGAGTTTGACATGTGCATAAGTACAACAGTTTACATTGATTTTTTGTATGCAGGTTTGAAAACTTAGCTTCATAATCAGTGGGCTTTTGGGGATTGAGGGATGGTCTTTATCTCATTACAGTCATAACCTATTGGCAGTGGGTCAGAGATTCAAGTGCAGAAAGAAAAGAAAAATTCAGGAGTTCCTTATAAATATCTTAAAAGCTATAGTTTAAATGTAACATCTTCTGGGCTGTTAATTATTTTCTAGTACAAGAGCCCAACAACAGCTTCATAAGAAATAAATATCCATTCATTAAGGGCAAGGGAGCTTTTAAATGCCACTCCTAATTGAATTCCACCAGATCTTATGACGACTAAAGTCTATAAGCTATAGCAAACTCCTAAGAACAACAAAACAAAACAAAATAAAAACCACTGGAGCCCAGGGGAACTTCTGAGCCATGCCACACTCCCACTACAAAGTGAGTTCCTGTGCAATATTAAATCACCATCTGGAATGAGTTCTTCAGGATTGGAACAGATCTCTTCCTTGCAAACTGAATGAGTGCCTTGGGGTTAGAACAAACTTTGCTTTAAGCAAAACTCCCAAAGTAGAGTCACTCAGGGCTGCAGCAGGCTTTATAAAATGTTTAGCCCTACCCTTTTAGGTTCCAGTGACTCAGCCCTGGAATTTCAAAGCCATTGGCAAATATTATAGTTTCTTCATATGCCAAGAGAATTCTGCTAACAGAATTCCCATACCATTAACATTCTAAAACCTCTATTATTCATAATAAGAACAAGCAAGAACATAAAAAAAATAAAATACCAAAAGCCCTGTTTTTGGTTGATTTCTTCTTTGTATTTCCCTTTGGAAATTACAAAAAAACCCCAAACAAACAAACAAAAAAACCTTTTTACCTCCTAATTCTCCCTCAAGTGCAAATAAGCATAAGGGATGCTTAAGGAAATTGCAATTTTTTAAAGCAAATATAGCTGGTTACATGAGGGCAATACTTTTTGACTTGGTGAACTCTAAATATGAACACTGGAAAACAAGTGCAGTGAAAAACTAGTCTATAAGACTTTTAACTTGTGCTGTGAGATAGATAGACCATGCTTGGTGACCAAAGCTAACCAAATGATGAAATTCCAGTGCATCAGTTGTGAAAGGTTCCAGACCAAGATTTACTCACTGGGGCTTCTTCTGATAACTGATTTTAAATAACAAATGAGAGAACATTGCAAGTTAATCATTTTGGATAGCATTATATTTCCTTTAGCTTGTCTGAGTGGCATTTTTTCATCATCTAAGGGTATATTTACATGTTGTCCTACAGCAATGTTTTTATTGTGCCATGCTTTAGTACTCCCTAAAAGTACCTTTAGAAGTAATAAGGCACAGCACAGTAAGCACCCATACTGTACAGTATGTGTGGTGCATGGTTATTTTTAGCAGCTACTTTACTGTAGCAGCATTCTATAATGGGGGAAGCACACTGGTACAGTGAAATTGCTGCTGGTCACATGTAGACATCAGTGGACACTACTTTGTAGTAGTGTGTCACTATGGTGATGTAGTGTCATGTGTAGACACACCCTAAGTGGCTTTTTTGGTGCTTACACTCAGATAGGGATTCTGTGTCCTGAATGCATAACTCTGCCTAAATAGATGACTGCATATGCATGTAACTGAATGCAGGACCCATAAACAAAAGAGAGGAGGAGGAGAGCCCTCCCATGCCTTATCCCCAATAATTGGTTAGGGCACTTAGGAAGCAGGAGAGATGGATTTTAGCTGTCCCATTCCCCTCACCCAGAGGTGGTTTCAACTTCCTTTCTATAGGTCTTTTACTTCCACTAGCTAATCAATTCCTCTATTCTCACCACATGGCTGGTCTGCACACCCCACACCTGTAACAGGAGGTTATTCTGTTATATTTTATAGTTCTTTGTTGCTTGTTTGCCTCCATTCTCTCCTCACTGGGTCTTTCGCTTCTTCAATATTTTCTGCATTGCACATATGGTTCCTAACAAAGTGTACCCCAATTTGTTCTTTACAGAGACAAATATGAAAGAGACAAAAGGGAATCTGTGCCCTCAATTATTTTGGGACCAAATACCATTTTTAGTTAGACTTGTGGAAAATTAGAATTAGTCTCTATACACACTTGTGCGTGTGAACAGAGAGAAGTTGGTGTCCATTACTACAGATTTCACCTATAAAAGAATGAGTAAATATACAAATATGTTGAAGTGAGAAGATAAAATAACTGAAATGAAGGAAATTTTTACAGGTAGGGATGTTTACAGAAAGTCATAAAGGCTTATGGTGTACAATATGCTCAGCCGTAGGGAGCACAAAGTTCAATGGGCAAGGTTTTCCATCCTAATAATTTAATTGATATGTTCCTATCAGAGTTTCTTCTCATTCACTTGTTTTGGAACTCTGAGGATAAAAGACTGCTGTTATCTTAATGATGGACCATTCATTAATATCAGGTCGTTCTTTTCCTCAGAAATAAATTTCATGTTGTCAAAATAGATTTGATGTATTTCCATCATAAAAAAAGTATTAATGTATTTTTTGAATCTCTATCACAAAACAATTTAAATCAAGTGTCAGAAGATGTGAAGAACTTGCTTATTTCTGTGGTATTCAAGTGTTAAACTTTCAGTATTCACTTCTAAAACAATTCCCTGAGGATGCATTACATTGAAAAAATCATGAACCAAAAAGTTGCTTGCAGTTTATTTCTGTAGCTTTACATGTAACGCTTTCATTTGTAACTTCAGAACCATCATTATGTGCACTGTTTCCAAATCTCAAGAGTAGCATAATAGACCCAACAATACCACACACATTTCCACAGGGATACTATGATCCCGATCACCATTGTTGAAAATTTCCTTCAATTTGTTCATGGCAACCTTTAGCTCTAGTGGTTGCCAAGTCTCTCCAAAGAACAAACATGTGGATTGGTATTCTGATAGTGATGTGAAATCAGAAGCAACTACACTAGAATGAATGGGACGTATCCAGTGTAAAAATGAGAATCAGTCACCCAATTATAGGCATGGTACAGATACAGTACTTTTATTTTTCTGTAAGTATTTAGCATGTTCAGGAATAGTGCTTCCAAAGAATCAAAATATATTGAAAATATTTATTTTTAAGGTAATCTTTCCCTTTCACTGATAAATTCCCTGGAGATGTGGCCTTACATTGATATAACAAAGAGAAGAAGAATTTGATCCTCTATCATCCTCCCAGTTGTAGTCTTTGTAACCTATCATATGAGTATTTCAAATTGCGTGATAATGAATTAAATATATTAGAGACAATACCTACTTACAAATTAGGCAGGATGATAAAATCCATAATGATTAGGAGGTGCAGTAATGGAAAACAAAACATATATAAGTATAGAGACAAGCAAGCCCTGCTTCAGTTCTTCTAAGGAAGGAAGTAGCTATACCAGCTACCACAACCTGCTCATGTCACTTTGAGATTTTCTACTATTAATAGCCTGCATAAGGAGTGGCCTCAAAGGGCTTCTCTCCCTGTTCTAAGCTCAGTTTGTTGGCTGCACCCATAAGTTTTGTCTTCTTTTTAATAGCACTGATACCTTATAAAGCAGTCAGAGTAGTGGGGAGAAGAATGCAGCGCTATGGACCATCATCTGCCAAAAGAACCATTGAAACTGGCCTGATTTAGAAGACAGCATAGCTGCCGTCCCATGAAAGGTACCTGCATGGATGGTAAAACTTTGCACTTCTATCAAATCAGAGCTGTGCCTTATTGTGTGTTCTGCGGCAGCAACAAAGTAGATGTGGATGGAAATCAAAGTTGTTAAAGCGTTTCCAGAAATAGACTTTGTAGACCTAGAAGCAGTACTTCAGATTCAAAAGAATGAACTCAATCCATTACAAAAAGTTGAAATCAATTTGTTACCAAAACTATTATTTCTGGTTTGGAAGGAAGAAAAACCCTGTTGTTTTGTTGTATTTTTCCATTTCTATGAACCGCCAGGCTCCTTTGCTTTAGCTGAGATGATAACAACAATAAAAACAACAGCAACACCTGAAGTGGCCACAGATCGGAGCCATGAAAGCCTCCTTTATATTAATCTCCCCAAATATATTAGTATTCAATTTGTTCCTATTGGATGAGTCATGTATGCAAGGGCCTGACACCGATTTGTTCTCAGATTATTTCCCATCAAAGAATAACTAGAAATGTCATGAGAGAGTCTGCATGGGGGGGGGGGAGAACAAAACAAAAATAAACAAACATAAAAACACTAGGAAAGAATTTACACTTTTGGAAACTTTTCCAAGCCAAACTTGTTGAGTTTAAATCTATCACTAATTGGTATTTTAAAACAGGACAGAACAGAGCATATGGTATTTCCTTGACTCAGTAAGTGAATGATGTGTGTTCCCATTTCATGCGAGGCAAAATTTTACACAGGTTTACACAGGAAATTTATATCATTTCTTTGTGGTGCTGATATGTCTAAATAATGCATAGTCACTATTTTTGCCCCCCAAAAGAGAAAAATAGTAGCTCTGTAAGAACCCAGCCTTGTGAGATACTCATGCTCACTTCATGGGATAGGGCCCTAGGGGGTAGAACCCTATTGGCAGTGAGCTTTGAAATTGTTACTTCACTTGATTAAGAATAGTATTGGTGCTGACACCTTACCACATGCTCAGTTATACTGTGATTCATTTCTTTGTGCCACCTGGGAGCATTTTAGCTACAGCCGGAGCAGCAGTCATTTTGAATTTTAAGGCATATATTAAAAGGACTCTATAAAAAGACATATTTCATTCTCTTCATTCTTGCTTACTGTTTATAGTAACTAGAGCTGTGTAAAAATAGCAAATTGTTTTCCAAAATATCGCCTCTTCTTTGCAGGTTATTCTGTGCCCCCAAAACACTGCAAACAATGACATTTTGGAAGCCTTTTTTACTGAAGCTGCAGGAAAATTAAAAAAGCCACTCCTGCTTAAAATGTCAGGGTATGAAAAGCCATCTGCTACAGCTCCTGAGCCTATTAGTTGTGGAACGAATCCTCTTCCCATAGACTAGCTGTGTAGTTTGGCCAGACACTAAACACAGCCACAGCTTTATGATGGCCCCACTCCTGGCCAAGCATTGCACTTTCCTCTGCAATCCCTAGGCACCTGAGACCTATGATATGTAGCTGCAGCTCATTTAACTTCCTTCATGAATTTCCCTAGGATGGAAGCATACAAGTAAGCTAACAGAAAGATTCCACAATTAAGGAAGGAAGGACAAATATATAACATATGCCACTAGTGTCACGCAAAAAAAACAACAACAACAACAAAACTTTCTTTCAGGAAGCAGACTCCTTTCTCTGAAATGATGCCCCCTAAATATAGTTTCTTCACTATATAAGTGTATAGAATAAACAGGAGAAATAATATAGGCATTGTCTAAGTAAATAGATAGCAATGTCAGGCAGATCAGTATAAAAGGATAAATTGCCAGGGAGCTTTCCTTTTTTTAACACATTATATGAATATGTGACAGGATAGACCTGTCCTGTTAAATAGTTTAACTTTCTTTTTTCAAATACTAAAATTTCATCACAAACTACTCCTGTATATCTAGGACTATTACTTTTTTCTTGTTCCACATTGTTCCTGCTGTTATTTTGAATATGAGCCATGAATTTAACAATAATATGTATTGAATACAGAATTCTTTTAGAAAGGAAAATAATAATGTAAAGTAGCTTTGCACTACCATTTCCAACCCATTTTCAGTTCCTCTCTGTTTTTTAGTGCTTATAGTGCCCCAGAGCCCACATGATATTTGGGGTCAGTCCAACATAGGACATCTTAGCTACTCTTGTCATTCCTCTGACTATACATACTATGCTGCCATCATACACTCGTAGTGAACTAAGCCTGGAAAGGACCTCACAAGGTCATCTAGTCCAAACCTCTGCTCAAGACAGGACCATCCTTGATCAAATCATCCCAGTCAAATGTCCATCTAAATGGCTTTTAAAAACTTCCAAGGATAGAAATCCCATACCCTCTCTGTTTCAGTTCTTATCTGCTACTTAACTATATTGAGAATGTTATTAATATCCAACTTACATTTCCGTGTCTGGTCTTTTGTAGCCAGAGAACAGTTTGTGGCCTTCTTTACAACCATTCTCAGGTGTTCAAAGACTGCTATCAAATTCCCCTCTCTATCACCTCTTTTCCAGATTTAATAATCCTAGTTCTGTTAGCTTTTCTTCATAAATCATTTTTCCAAGACCTCTAACTATTTTTGTTACTCTCCATTGGACTCCTTCTAATTTGTTCACATATTTCTTAAAGTGCGATGCCTAAAATAGGAAACAGTACACCAGGTGAGGCCTTACTGGAGCTGAACAGAGCAGGAGAATTGCACAGAAATTGACCCACAAGGTGACAAAAAAAATCTTTAAATAGGTTCCACACCACAGAAGGATCTTCCTAAACAGGCAGAATTATGGTAGAGCTGGATAAAATGGGACTATCATAATAACCTTCTGGTTTGCAACCTTCTGAACTGTAGCATGAGAATGAGTCCCATGTATCTGAAGTAGATTATAGCACCTCACCTCACTGGGATCACAATTACAAATATGTTCACTTTTTTTATAATCATGTTACTATATTTATTTATTTTTTACCATTTGTGTTATCCTATTAAATAAATGGGAGACTTACAGAATCAATAAATAAATAAATATGAGCCCACATTCTTAGGCATTTTAATTATGAAGTTATAAAAGATTTCACTTTTGAAACCACTGATTTTTTTTCCCCTTTCACTTTCTCAGAGATGCATTCTTTCACTGAGAAAATGATTCAAAATGGCTCCTGCTGGGCACAATAGCTAGGCTCAGTCAGTAAAAGAAACAGGAGAAATACCATGCGTCTTCCTACACTATAAAACTCAACCTAGACAGCTTGAAAGCAAAAATATACAGTTCAGAAAAAGACACATTGATGTTCACTGATCTTTTAGGTGGTATGCAAAACTTGAATACAAAAAACCTCTCATTGTATCAAGCATTTTAAAAAGAAGGAACATTTGCAAGGAAATTATGAATGTAGACAGAGCATCTGAGTATTGAGTATTTAAAATGTAGCTAAACTATTCCAATGGTCCTGACTGCTTTATTTTATTTTATTTTTTTACTTTCTTGTTTAGTTACCACATTCTATTTAGATTTTTGATATTTCAAGATTTTGGAAGGGAGGCAAAGAATTCACACACACACACACACACACACAATTCTGAGTTTTACAAATTGTGTATATAAGAATACATGTATCAAACGTCGGTGCTACCCAGAACACTACTCATCTTTTTACTCAGTCAATATTCCCAGCATTTATATTGATGTGGCTTGATACGCTGCAGTTCTGTCTGGACTTGTTTTGTATTTTTATAACATAAATGAAATAATTTATGGGGAGGAGGAAAAGAGGCAGACTGCCATTCTAGCTGTCTTGATCCTTTAAAGATCACAGAATAGAGGAACAGGATAAACCTTGTTTGTGCTGCAGTGCTACTGTATAAGAACCAGGGTTAAATATAAGTGGAGAGCTGAATCTCGTAATGTCCAGGAAATGCTTATGTGTACATTTTTAAATGATCCTAAAAAGAGCAGGCAAACGTGCTTACTATTCAAGTTGTTTGAGTCTGGTGCATTGAAAACTTTGCTCAAGAATTTTCACTCATTTGAAATGATGACCTATATAAAGTTGCCACGGCCTTTAAGAACAGTGCAGGTTAAAGGGAAGGCTGTTCATTTTGTTTATATAAAAAGTTCATGATTTCAAAAATACTTTGAAAAAATGTGGTCGTGTTATCTGCCGTCTCTCCCCCGCCCCTTTCCTCATTCTCTTTTGGGACAAACGCTCTCTCTCCTCATGTGCCTGACAAGATTCCACAGATGCATAATAAATTCAAAGAGGGAGGTTGCTGATATTGCATAATTTAAAAGAAAAAGCTAAAATCTGGAATCGCATTGTTAAATATTCAAGTCAACTGCCAAAGATGTAGTAAGAAGGCAAAGTTGAACACAAAATATATAGGAGAAAAATAGAATGAAAAAGAGCAAGAAGAATTAATGCTTCTTGGATTTTATGACAATTATTTTAATTGTTGCAATTTGTCTGCTTGTAAGATCATAATGGTCCCTTCTGGCTTTGATAGTTATGAAAACAGCATGAAGAAGCAAACACTTCCGATGCAAACCAGCCCTTGGTGGAGTGTATAAATTGCATAACCTCTGAAAGTCCCTAACCACTTACTGAGCATATCATGATGCCTGAATAGTACTTACTCATGCGAGTGTGGGACTGTTCATGTGACTAAGGCTTTGTAGCCCTGAAACAATAATGGTATTGCTGTCAGTTAGTAGGTACAATAGAGGCTAATTGCTCTATGTGGTTTCACACTTTCAGAATGCATCACATGAGCTGCATTTACAGAGGTAGGGTACTGCAGAACATTACTTACCACAAACTATGTATAACAAGTGAATGCTTATCAACTGGGAGCTAATAAATAGATGTAGTCAAATGCTTTGTTCATATAATAGCAATTAAGGTCACTGTAGGAATAATAATGATGTAGAAAACAAGCATAGTTTTTAATGAAGCACTTGAATTATGGTTATTTTAAAGGTAGGATTTTAAAAAATGTATAGTGTTGGCCTAACTCTGCTTCCACTGAAGTAAATGCAAGTTTCATCACTGACTTAAATGGAAGCAGAATTAAGCTCAGAATGAGTGCTTTGAGAATCTCATCTTAAAAGATGTCTAAGATGCCTGTTCTTACAGATAATTTTTGGCAGACTGGCTTTTATTACAGATTAGAAGAGAAAACATCAAAAACCCAATTATTTTTCTATTTGCTTTAAACTGTAATATTCTGCATTACAGCACTCTGATGGACTCAATTTTATTCCTAACTGTTCAATATGTATGCCACGTAGGTTTAAGTGACTGATCAATCCAAATACCAAGATATTTGAAGAGTAAAACGTCCAGAAGATAGAGCTATTAAATATGTGGCACTTAACTCTGGATCTACTGCCAGAATTTCTATTTTATGATTAACTTAAAAATGAAAGCCTGTTTTTTGCAATAGCTCTTATTTATTTTTGCATTTCTAAAATACCAGAAATGAATGTACTAATCGAGATTTCACTGGGTGAACTGCTATATTCCCAAAGCTGCCCAGTGATCCTCCAGTCATCAAAAAAATCCAATTCATATTACTAGGTACTCCAGCAATATACATTTTGTTTAAAAAAAATACTAGAATCAAAGGTGACCTTAGAAAGTGAGGTGACTTCATGCTGATTGCACTGGCACTGTTGAGTAGAAGCATATCTCAGCATATTAAGATGGTGGCATACATTCAAGCATAAATCAGAAC
Source organism: Crocodylus porosus (assembly GCF_001723895.1). Classification (NCBI taxonomy): domain Eukaryota; kingdom Metazoa; phylum Chordata; order Crocodylia; family Crocodylidae; genus Crocodylus; species Crocodylus porosus. The sequence goes on from NW_017728948.1 coordinate 38,830,880, forward strand.
AAAGCTAATATTCTTTGCAGTAGTAACTAGTTGGCAAGTGGGCATCTGAATCATCAGATGACATCAAGGGGACACCTATGTATGGGTTAATTCAGCAGTCAGCAACCTTTTGAGGCTGTGGGATGGAATGACCCAACTCAGGTCAGTACTGACGGGTTGGGCACTAGGACCCAGCCAGCAATACCAGTGCTTCTCCCCGCAGCAGCAAGGAAAAAGTATATACCATGGCTGCTTCTCCCTTGTGGGACATGGAGAAAGTGCTCACGGCTGAAGATCCCTGCCACCGAATGCTATTGAAGCCCCACATTCACAACCCAGATCAAATGGTTCCGTGGGCCTGATGCCAGCTGGGTTACGTAACAGGAAGATGGAGGAGTTAAGTTACCCTTCCTGGTAGAAACAGAACAAAAGCATTTCCCTCTCCCCTTATGTTGGTGAATAGTACCCCTGCACACACCTTCTATTTTGGTAAAGTAAGAGTGTTTCAGTCTTTAGCTATGGCCCTTTAGCACAGGCCTCTTTGATGCCCAGGCTCACGTGCTTTTATTTTCCTTTTGAATGTAAAAGTGTGCAAAGAAACACAGATTTTCAAAGCAGAACATTTAAGTGACACACCTTGAGAATGTTTCTTGCTACATGCTTGCCACACTGTCACACTATTCTGATATACCAAAAGTAATCAGAGGTTTCTGTTTCTCTCACCCGTCCATTGAAATGCTGACCCTTTTTTGCAACAGTGGTGTTCCTTCAGCAAAATATGAAAAGAAACATTCATGATTTTCTTTTGTATTGGAAAGGAGACCCTACCTCCCCTCCAACTTCCATACAAAATAAAAAATAGCACTTATAGAATGCATGTGTTATGGTTGAAGCAGAGCACAACAGGGCATTAATAAGATATTGGGCTTCAATCAAGATAAATGTAAGTTATATACCATCATCCTCTGTTCACATTATTTTGCTGTGATTTTCTCATCACAATCCTCTAATGTAATTTACCTGAAAAATTAGAAACTAAGACATTAGAACTTATCTTCAAAAGAAACATAAAGAGGATAGAAGCCCTACGTATAATGAAAAAGTTTTGCATTTTTATTCATTAAATGCACTGGAACTTAATTGATATTAATCCTGCCATAAGCTATTTTTGAAAATTTGAATAACCAAACCTATTAGATTTTAATGTAACAGTCACGACAAGAGATTGATAAATATAGATCATTTCCTCTAGCAACAACTCTAGTTGTTAATAAAACTAATATTATTTTAGTCCATTCTTTCTATCTGTCTGTCTGTCTGTCTATGTCTATCTTGCAAAAAAAGTGTGATTGGTCACTATGAATTCTATTCATTGCAATGGATATTGGTATAACAATGTTATAAATCTTCAAAGATCAAAGTAATTAACTGATTAAAATAATGTATTAATATACGTGACATGACAAGGAAATAATACAGAGGTATTTAAATAGCATGACGGAGTGAAATCACAATTTCCCCATAATTTCCATATCCACTACCAAAGCATCCACAATCAGCATAAACAACTCTCAGAAGCTTCTGAGGCCTTAGGGTGCCTCATGCCATAAATATATTATCCCATGGTGTTTTTAGGATACATGTGTCTATAAGGTTAGGGACAGACATTTGAAATGCCTGAGTCTGAATTGCTTCAATCTTTGCAGGTTTGTTTAATGTGCAGAGACTGAACAGGTTTGCAAGCGGATAGATGTCTGGCACCTGCCTGCAGTGGCTCAGGCCAGGAGCTTGGGGGCGCTAGTAGCCCTTCACTTCCACAGAAAAGCTGAATTGGGGAGGGGGGGCATGGCCAGACCCAGGCCTGTCTAAACCCCAACCTTCACCTGCACAGTTCGGAGGGTGTGGGAAGAAGGAGCCTGGTCAGACTGCTGTGGCAGGGGAGGAGGATGGGAGAGCTCTGCCTGCTCTAGCAGCACCCTGACCAACAGGAGCAATCCTGGTATACAGAGCTTCCCAGCCCCAGAGGGGAACTCTTCGCCCTCCTACCTCTCCGCCATTGCTGCAGGGCAGGGAGGGGGCTCTGTTCAGTGCTGGGGGAGCTGTTCCCCCTCTTCCTCCTCTCCTGCCACCATGGAGTGGGGAGGGGGGCTCTGTGGGGTTGCTCAGCACCACAGCGGACTCTTCCTCTGTTCCTCTGCTGCCACCATGGGATGGGGAAGGGGACTTTATGACAGGCTGCCCAGCCGTAGATGGGGTCTCTTCCCCCCGCTTCTCTCCCCCTTCACCACAGGGCAGGGAGGGTGGCTTTGTTTGGTGTTGTGGGCATGGGTGGGGCTTCCTCCTCTCTCCCCCTGCCACTGCAGAGTGGGGAGGAGGGTTTGTGAAGCTGCCTGGCCCCAGAGAGGAACTCTTTCTCCTCCTCATCCTCCCCCCATCCTCTCCCCATAGGGCAGGGAAGAGGCCCTCTCCAGGGGCCAGGCAGCCTCACAGAGTCCCCTTCTCTAAAGGGAGGGGGAAGAGGAGCAGGAGTCCCCCTCCAGAACTGCACAGAGCACCCCATACCCTGGGAGGAGCAAAAGGGGGATGAGTCCCTGCCAGCACAGACCCAAAGCCCTGGCACAGCCCCGTTAAGGTGAAGGTGGAAAGGAGAGGGTTAATTCTTCCCTTAATCTCTTCTGCCTTGCAGTCAGGGTCTGCCATTCCCACAGGCCAGCACTGCAGCCCTCTGCTCCCTGGGAAACAGGCAGACCCTGGCTGTGGTGGGGGAGGAGGGGAAAAAGGGAGCAATTAACCCCCTCCCTGCCCACTTTGCCTTAACAGGGCTGTGCCAGCCGATGTCTCCACTAGGACTGGTCTCTGCATGGGCTAGAAAGCAGAGAGGTGGGATCAGTGCTGCAGCTGGAGCAGAGAGCTCCACCTAGCCCAGAGAGCATCCTGGGATGCTGGAAGATTCTGGTTTAGCTTAAACTAGGAAGGGGTCTGGGACAAATATTGCATAAACCAGTTTGAGCCAAATCAGTTAAGTCTTATAACTACCTTCAACCAGGTTTCTCTCATACCAGTTTCAGCCATTTTCAAACTGGTTTATGTGCACTGAATGTCTTTTCTGTTACATATGTAAACCAGTTTCTGAACACTTAAACTGGTTTATGTGTAATGTCTGTCCCTAGCCTAAAAGAGCTAGATCCCTGAGTTAGTGAATGGCAGAAGAGATTTGTATAGATTAATCCCTCTAATTTCTCCTTTTTGGTGTTGTAAGTAGCCTTTGCCAGTACCTTACTGATTCTTCCATTTAGTAGAGGAGATGATCTTAAAGGGCAATGACTCCCAGGGAAATTATCTGGAGAACTCCTTTTAATACAGTGCTTCTAAGTAGGGAAAAAGGATGGCTTCTGTTCCCAAGAGTCCTAGCTGTGCTGTGGAAAGGGGACGCTGGGATCCTGAAAAGGGGGCAGCACGCTCTTAATGCTTCCTTCTTTTCTTTTTGTATGAATCTCTGGGAAACAAGATTCTTTAACATGAATGAGACTGAGGGCTCATTTTCTTCAACAAAGGCAGAATGCATTTGATGCCTAAAATAGGTTACACTGCAGGACATCAAACACTTTAATAATTTAAAAGGTGATTTAAGGTTAACTTTCTAGAATGCTGATTTTGTGGCACTGCATTACATTTAATTACTGGCTATACAACATGGTAGCTATGGTAGATTATTACTCAGTAAGTATTTTGTTGCTTTGTAAAGTAATTATTAGGAAGAATGTCATGGTTTCCTAACACAGAAAGGCAGTTGCCCATCAGCTTTTATAACAGTGGGATATATGCATTTAAAAACTAGTTTGCAGACCACTCGTGTTTTATGAACATTCACCACCTTCATTCCAACTGAGCAGAATGAACTTTCCTACTCTTGAATCTTTACTCTTACAATGTGCCATCAACTAGAAATGCCCTGGATTTGAGCTCTTTGAGTTACAGGCAGGTATTTCTCATGATCTGAATCATCAAAACCATGTAAATTAATTGTTGAGACTACACTGCAAATCTGCAAAAGCAACCATTATTATTGGCACTTCATCAAGTATACAAAGAAACATAGTATGATGAAAAGGGTATGCACTTTGGTGCCCCTGTGAAAATTCACCCAAATTTAAGTTATGAGTCTCTGAGAAATCTTAGATTGTGTACGCTTAGTAGAATCTTGTTAGAAGCTAGCAGCTAAACTGTCTCGCTACTGTCCTGTGGCCATTTCAGTATGTAAGACCAAATTTAAAAACAAGGACTTTTGCTCCTAACTCAGACTTTAGCAGATTTTAGTTGTTTGGGAAGCCTTAATTATGACTTTTCTTAATGTTTGCGTGCTTTAGTTTGCAACCTTCCTGTTATGATAATGCAGTGTTTTGTACAGAATTGAACTTATATCACAAAAGGGTTCTTTTGTTATGGGGTACGGGGCGGTAGTATTTTGGGCCTTATTTCTCAGCTCTGGATTATTACTGTTTGGACAGTGAGAGGTTTTTTTGTTTGCTTGTTTGTTACCAGGTATGTTTGCTGATTCCCTATCCAGACACCATTATGTCAAAATTACTCAAAAGTAAAAGGCAATGCAACTATAATTATTATAGGAACACGCTTTCTTATTTAAAAATGCAAAGTCTCTTCCTCCTATATATGGCTAAAAGGAAAGATGCAAGTGCTGACATATGACAAGGTTTATTGTTACAGGCATTAAGCAGTGCCTTGACAATAACTATAATTAAAGTTGCCACTGCTTTGACCTGATTAAATACTGAACAATACAACTGCAACTCTTTGACTACCTTAGGCCGGTGAACATCTGATGATATATAATATCTTTTGGCAGCCAAGTTAATTATAACATAGCTGAGTGCATTTCTTTAGAGGGGAAATATTTAAAGAAATTAATGGAAGAAGGAACTGTAATGAAAGCTGTCAGAGTAATTCTAAATATTGCTAACAAGCAGATCTAATATCTCAGAAATATGTTAACTTTTATTTTTTTTTCTTATTACAATGTACTCTTAATACTTTTTTCAGATTATATAAGACATTTGTATCCAGTAGGACACTTACACATTCTGCTACTACTTCTAAACCTTGCAGTGACAAAGCACACACTTTTCCCAAAAGATTCACAGGAGCTGAAGACTCAAATGCCTAGGGGATTTGAATGCCAATTAATTTGAGTAGGAATTGGATGCTCAGATCTCTTAGGTAGTATTGAAAAAAACTCAGGTCAATGTGTTTATTTCTTCCCACTGTATAAAAAATGCTGACACTGAGGATGCAAACATATTTCTAACACTAAAATATTAACAGCTGAATGGGTATGGCATGTACAAAGCAATTATGTCCGCGTAGCAGCAATGAATGCTACCATAACACTGCATTGTTTCATGTACTCTGACACTCTTTGGCTGAGAATGTTGAACCATACATCATGTGCAAGTGTCATGCATCACCAAGGGGTTTTTCTACATGCTGACGAGCACTGAATGAAGAGGGATCACCTCCTTATCATGGCATGTATCACAGATAAATAGATACAGTACTTGAAGAAATACAAACTATCGTCTGTGCGGCATTCATAAAAAAATAAAGCTCTGCCTACTGCTTCCAGTGTGCTACATGAAAAATCCCCTATGGCAGAATGAAAGTCTATCTTCTTAATTATTATTAAAGAAAACATTTTAGAATTCATTAACTTATTTTTGTTTTCCATTTTGTAACTATTTGAACATTCTTCTGCAAAATATAGTCTAAATTTTAGACTGAAAAAATGTAGGGGAAACCGCTCTATAAATTTCTCAGAAAGACGGAAAACACTTCTGTTGTTGCCCTTGTTCTCTTCCAAATCTTTTACCCATGAAATAAGGCCCAGTGATTCTATTGAATTTCTTTCCCAACTTGTGTTCCCAAGCATGGTAAAACAGTTGAGGTGCCTTGCTCTGCCCTTGGAGAAATTATATGAGGCTCTGTTCTGGACTCATACCAAAGGCTGTCCTAGTTGACCCAGTTGTAAATAGGTACCTGCCCACTTGGGATGGGAGTCAGACATGGTGGAATGTGAGGCTAGTTGTATCACTTCCTGTGTGCCTAGGTGAAAGAAACTAATATACTTTGCGGCCCCTCTACACATGCAGGTAAAGAAGTGATAGGATGCAATGCACAATCCATACAATTGTGCCTCCTGCCATGCCACACATGCATGACAGGAGACATGATTGTGGGATTCTGCACTAGATCCCCTCATGTCCTATTGCTAGTGACTGGGAGCCCAATTCTTGCACTAGCAAGAAGCAAGCTCCCACAGCTGGGAGCCCATAGAGAGGAAGGAGTTCCCAGCTGTGGGTTGCACCATGCCCCACCTGGCTGGGATATTGCTTTATGGAGCCTCCATACACCCCAAGGCTGGGAGACTGAAGCTGTTATGGTTTTTCAGCTGCCAGGTGAATGGAGAAAGTTTCACATGGCAGAAGGTGTTATTGTGTGGATCACACATTACATTTGTCTTTACCTGCACATGTAGAGAGGGGTATAAGGTATTTGCCCAAACAAGCCTGCTTTATTCCTTGCTCATTCACAGAATACAAAGTCACTATACATTTTTGACCCTAACATTTTTCATCCTTAGGCAATTGGCTGATAAGCCTGCATGGAAGAGCCAACACTAATTATTTTTGTCTTGTCTCCCTTAAATACAGAATCATAAGAAAACAATACTTTCTCATGCAAGTTGTGTGTTTCAAATAATTTATAGTTATATAACTGACCCATTGTAATTTTAAATGTTGCAATATTGAGTGTTCCACAATTTTTCTTGAGAATTTGTTTCTTGATGTTCAGGCCATGTCTTTCCTACTTCTAATGTGCTTACATTACTCACCACCAAATTCTGAATAAGTTAATTTGTGTTTAAATACATCCAATATTTCTACCCTTAAATCTTCCTCTTATTCAGTGCTTCATAACCATTATACATATCTGAATTAAAAGTATATTGAAGTAAGATTAATGCTGAATACACATATGTAAGGCTAAAGTCGTTATAGGAAAATTATAATCATCCCTGAACTAGTTCAATAGAATTTAGAATCAAGTCTTTCCTCCTGTATATCAGATGCCTTATATTCAGATACCCTAGATTAAACCTTCCATTAAATTAAAACTTCCATTAAATTAAAACATGTCTATCCTTGAGAGATTTGGCTTTGTACAACAGAGCAGATGAGACAATGATATTGCTGCAGTCCAAGACCAATGCTGTAGCTAGGAATGGATTACATAAGAGATGCTCAGATGATCTCAGGAGGTTTATCATAGTCTGTCTAGACACTGAGCCATTGATGACTACATCTTGATCACAGTGATACAGCTAGTTATGCATCCTTACAATACTTTCATCTAAACTATATTTGCTTAGCTTACTAAATAAAATGTCATGAGAGACAGTATTGAAAATCTTGCTTTAAAGTCAAGGTAGATTATATCTGCTACTTCCCCTCATTCACAAAACTTGTCACTTGTTGTAGAAGGAAAAAAGGCTAGTCAAGCATGACTTGCTCTTGAAAAATCCATGTTGGATATGTGCTACTCATCAATTTTAGCTCAAGCACAATTTTGTAACTAATGGTTGTATAGCAAGCCACATCCCTGCCCAGCCAAACCACAGCCTTATATCTTCACATTGTATATCAGCTAGGTTCACAGATTGTGTGTAAAATGCCAAAATTGGTAATTACAGAGAGGCATAAGTAAAAGAAGATTCTGGCCAAAATGTCTTCATAATATTTTTTGTTGTGAAATGACAAAATAAAGACAGAAGGCTGGGTAGATTTTTACCTTAAATTAGAGATCTATAGCTTCAGCTTTTGATAAAGTAAACCCTCAGTTAACAAAAGCTTATGCTATACATCTCTGATTAAGTTAGTCTACAATGTGCAAATCTATCCTACATTCTGCCTTACTTCAGAGTAACATGTCTAACTACTTCTCTCATGGCAGAATAAAATCATAAATATAAGCATTAGGAAGAAGAAAGTACCACTAGCATTGCCTCTGATCCTCACTGCCACACATTTGCATTTTCACAGACCTGCACTTTGCCTGTTGGCTTCTATGCCACCCAAGAGAGCACACAAAACACCAGCAGACTCTCCCTATTCTTGAAGAAGGGTATTTATGCTCAACAGCTTGAAAAAAACAACTTTCTGAACTATTTAGCTGGTCTAATAAAAGATATCACATGTACCCCAAGAATTTGTCTGCCTATGTCCTTAGACCAACACCCACTAGTATCTGACACCTTTAGATAGGTTAAAAATCATTTTGCTTGGGCATCTGTATAGACTACAGTACCCTTTCTGCCATGACATGCACAGAATTTAGAAAGCATCTGGGGAAAAAAAACAAAAAACAAAAAAAACCGCACACATAGGTGGCTTAGACTTCATTGGTATGACATTAAAAATGACCTGAGGAAGGATACTTGGGCCAGGTACAGATATTACTTTTCTGCCAGTATAAGTGGTTTGAAACTGATCTATACCAATAACAGAAGGCACACAGACTGGTTAAAAAATGGCGGCACCCAGTCTGAGATTTGCCTCCACCCCCAAAGGGCAAATGTGTGTTCTGTTTGCTATCGTCCTAAACTAGGCCACTTATAGAAAATTGCATAACTTAGATCAATTCTGCGTTAGGGCTTTTGAATGTCTGTATTTATCCCTGGTGTCCAAAAAACTTGTTTAACATCTCTCCCATCTATACAGTTGGTCCAGCAAAAGATATCACCATAAAAAAAAAAAAAAATCCTTGTATTTTACCTGATTAATGGACCATCACAGCTACAACAATAATCCAACCCTACTACTATAAGCTATAACTTTCATGATTTGGAAACCAAATGGCACAAACTGGAGCTCTTGCAGCACAAGAGAGTACCTGGAGATTGCAGGTCACTGCCCCATGTGGATTAAGAGCACTTCTTTAGTAACTCTGTAATTTCAATTAAAGAAGGCTATCCAGCACTAGGGAAGCTGGAAATTTCCTGTCTAGTGATGGTGATGAATTGTGGACACCAAAGGTAGCCATCTGATAACCCTACTCCAATATACTTTAGACATTTCTTCCACCTCCTTTTCTCTTATAGATACTTCAATAAGATTCTTCCCTAATGGCAGAGGGAGGGGTGTAAGCATGGGTCATTGTTACAATCAGGAACAGCTGTACACTGCTCTGTACACGTGCTGAGGGTTGTCATGGAGTGGGGCCTGCAAGCGGCCGTGAGCCTGCTAGCACCCCCTGCCATGTCAATTAAGGTGGTCCAGCACCCTCTACTCCCCCACCACATCTTCGTTCTTAAGTTCAGTTATGGGAGGCTGCCTACTTCCACCTTGACACCTCGCTGGTATTACCTCCATTCCATGTGGGGTGCCCCCAACACCCCCAGCCTTATGGGCAAATGCATGCCTCCTACCTCCCCTTTAGCACGTCCCAAGCCTCGCAGCTGTTCCTGGACGTTTATCCTGTCCTTGCCCTCCAGCGCCTTCTCTGGCGCCCCTTGGGCTCGTCCTGCCCAGGTGCCCCTCTCTGGTGCCCCTGGGCCTGTCACCCACCTGGCGCCCCTGGGGCTTGTCATGCCCCGGCGCCCCTCTCCAATCTTTCTAGGCCTATCCCGCCAACTGGCAGCCCCTTACTGGTGCCCCTGGGTCAGTCACATGCCTGTTGCCCCCTTTACCGGTGCCCCTGGGCTGGTTAGACAACCTGCACCCTGATACTGGTGCCCCTGAGCCACTGCTGCAACCTGCACCCCACTACCAGCACCTCTGGGCTTGCCGAGCCCAGGTCTCGCCCCACTGGGCATGTCTCATGGTTCTTCCGCTGCTCCTTGCCCTCTCTGGAGCCTCTCACCCCCTCCAGGACCTTTGCCACACTTCCCGTGCTTCTCACCTCTTCTGGGGCCTTTTGCCGTGCTTCCCGCACTTCTCGCCCCCTCTGGGGCCTGTGCCGTGCCTCTCGCACCCACTGCCCCACTCTGGGGCCTGTGCCGCGCCTCTCAGACTGAGGTCTGAGAACCCACTTACCGCGCCTCTCCAGCGCAAACAGCTGTGCCTCACTGGCACCACTCGCTGTGTCCCACTGGGCACCGGGAACCCCCAAGCTACTGGGGAGCCCCCATGAGGCCTCCTCACCCCCCTACAGCCTCACCCGGTCCTCCTGTCTAACCATAACACAAACCGAGCCCAAATGGCTGTAACGAAACCAGAAGCCTACTGGCTTATAACCCCAAAGCTTGTTAGTCGTGGCTTCTTCTAGCGTTCTCTCCCCTGCATCACTGCAGCCGGTCAAAGCAGTCAGGCTGTGACCATTGACCCAGGCAGCTCAGCTCAGCTCAGCTCAGCTCAGCTCTCCTGCTCCTGCTCCTGCTCCTGCTCCTGCTCCTGCCAGAGGGGAACTGCTTCAGGCTCCGGCCTGAGCTGTTTATAAAGGGCCCGGCCCTGCCCCCTTCCGGTCACCTGACCTGTCTGGTTGCTGCGGCAACCAGCGCCTGAGCTGCCCCTAGTGATTGGCAGCTCCTTAACCCCATATTAGTCACAGGTCATCTCCTTGATCCTGTGACAAGGGTTTATGGGGCTACAGAGACAGATGGTAGTAAGACTGATGGGACAATAAAGTCAGACCAGACACAAGGGCAAAGTGCTACACGTTTCTTTCTAGCACATTCCAGCCTCCACTTTTTTTTTAACCTTACTCCCTCAGGTCAAAACAGCTATTAGGCTTTCCTTTTCTCATCCATGTGGTAATAGCTCAGTCTGTCATCCGCTTCCAAAAGTTTTAAGGTGCAAAGTAGACATAGCGGTGTTTTTCATTGATATCAGTGAAACTTTATGCCATTTATACCATTTAGTTCATACCATTTATAGTGGTATAAGAGAGAGGTGAATTAGGCCTCAGAAATCACAAGAAGGTCTCACAATGATAAGTAGGTAAAGGTAGTTTCATTTTCTGTCTAGATTTTATGCAGGAAAAAGTCATTCAATACAGAAAAGGCAGCATGTCACATTTTATTCAGGGATCTAAATTGTGTCCTCAAGTGCCTGGAAATGAATACCGATGTATACTTTCTATTAATATGGTGCTGGGCCTATTCAACGTAAAGATTTTTTTCCTTTGTTTTTTATCAACAAGCATTTGCCTTTGGGGGCATTTATACACGAGCAGCAAGGCTCCAACATGCTGTAATTATGTTGAGTCTGCCGGAGAATGGTAATTACCAGTGTCTTGTGTATCAGCATCCTGGCACTTAAAACTAGCCAACGGGGGCACTTTAACTAAAGATTATTGAATGAGGTTTAGTTAAAGCGTTCCCAGCACCATTTTTTTAAGTGCTGGGATGCTCATACATGAGATGCTCTGGGCCTTTTAATTAGAGCGACCCTTGGAACTGCTGCAATTAAAGCATCCACCCCCCTCCCACTCCCGGAGCATGTGTATAAATGCCCTTGATGAACAAAAGCATGTTAACAAAAATCAAACATGCTTATTAATTTTGTACACAATGCTTCCAAGTAGGGAATGAGGATGACTACTGGGGCCATGTGCTCCCAAGAGTCCCGGCTGTGCTGTGGAAAGGGGGCAGCTGGGATCCAAAAATATTATTTATTGGATAATTTATTTGATACTAAACAATTATCAGAAACATATGAAAAGAAGCTTTCTTAAAGAAAATCTGGATTCAAAGGAAATCCACATCTCCAAATAAAATGATAAATACATTTTGCCCTCAATCATTCAGTGTTATTGGAAAAATACTATCTTTCTTCCCAAATATGAGAGAGGCTTGCTGAAATTATCCACCTTTCCACCCCCTACTTTAACAGCTGTCTCTACGCAGGTTTTTTTCTCACCCTTAAGAATAAATTCCTATACAAATTGTCCGTATTACTTTTTAGTCTTTTCCATAATAATCCAAGTTTTTTCCAACCTTGAGTTATTCAGTCTGATTTTCTACACTTTTTTAAAATACAAATCTTGCTGATAGAAGCAGGTCATAATTTTTAAACCAGGAATGAAATAAATGCTAGCATTGCTGACTCTAATGAGCAACTTCATGTTGGAAGTACTAATGGAAGGCATCATTTTAATCTAGAAAAGTGCTAAATACAACCACTGACACTGATTTCCCTTTCAGCACTTGTCAAAGACAAAAACTCATTCACTTTCTATTTGTGCATTATTTCCATGATTAGCCTTTTTCCTATTCTGTTACTCAAAAAAAAAAAAATCATCCCATATAAACAAAAGACTCCCCATCCCACAAAAAAGCCCCCAGCACCACAGCAATGTAAAATTACACTAAAGGTAAAACCCTACTAAAGTAAAATGTAGTAACTATAAAGATGAGAAATATTAAGAGTAACACCTACACAGTTGTGTAACAAGTGTAAAACCCACACACACACTTGGGTTGTATATCGTTGGAGTTTTTTTGTGGATTTTTTTTTATGTGGGCAAGATGATCGCTGTGTTTTGCCCATATGCTCAGCACATGGTAAGCTGGGGCCTTTATCTGGGGAAAATATGTCAAACTCTCTGGCCTCATTGGCCAGGGGAGGCAGGGGATTCTTCAGGCCAATTGTTTGGGAGACGTACTAGATGTGGCACTCCCTTACTGGACAAAGCCAGGGTGATATCATGCAGAAGGATATAAGCTGAGTTAGGCTGATTTGTGGGGAGAGAAGCTGCTAGGGGCTGCTGAAAAATTAAGTCTCCTCCAGGAGAGAAGGAGTTTGCAGATAGCAAACAACCAAATACAACAAAAAATACTACTGTCTTGAAACCTGCTGTGGTCTATAATGCTGTTAGAACAGACTAAAAACAATACTAGGTCTGGTCAGTATGTGGATTACAGAGCTACAAGGGGGAAAAAAGAAATCAACAGACCCTGCATATTTTGGTGCTTTTTACAGTCAATATTTCAGCCTGCTCTTTCAGTTTTGCACTCTTCTACTCACCTTTTACTTCATTTTAATATATTTTTTCTCCAATTCTTTAAATGCTCCCCTCAAATGAAGGCAATTACATGCAAAAAATAATGTTCAGGTAATTATAAGGTTGAGATTTTAATCATGCATATCAGGAAAATCAGTAACGTAGTAGAATGGAGGACTTAAAAAGGACATTGTCAATCTGAATACTTTTTAAATGGAATGATTTAAAAATACATGTAGCATTTAAACAGGATGTCTTGGTATGATATGTGTTATGTTAAATGAGTTTTTTTTGTGTGTTTATTTTGTGGATGTTTAAAAAAAGGCTTTTTTAGCAGAAGAGGAATATCTGTAGGTGGAAGAGGAAAGCTGGCTGTACACAAAGAAACAGATGAGTGACCCCTCTAAATATCTGTTTGCAGAATTTCATGTTAGAAAAAAAGACTCAAAGCTACCTTGAGGCAACAGCTGAGATGCAGCTAATTTTATGGGCCTTGATGGGCTGCAGGTAGAGTAAGTGCATTCCAGAGGGAAGCCTGGAACAAAAGAGCAGGAGGTAAAGAAATTTATTGTCCTATCAGGCTTCCCTGGCATACTGATTCCTATTCTGGGAGACATGAAGATCTAGTCTAAAGTGTTATCAAATAAACAAAATAAACATGCATGGTATATAAAAATATATAATTATGGGATAATCTTTATCAGCTACATTAACCTTCCAAGACACTGAGAACAACAGTAGGTCAAATGTAATGTCTGCACTTCTTCATAGCCAAGAGAACAGGATATTTTGCCTCCAGTTACATACAGTTGACATCCCTCATATAACCAATCCCTTAAGCATATCATAAATGTAATAATAACCTTAAAATTATCTATTTTTTTTTATTAAGAACAATTTGACAAAAGTTATTAACACCAGGCTCTTCTTAAATCATATTATTGTTTGCCTCATAAAATATTATTTGTTGCATATGATCTGAATGGAAAGAACAGATTTTTTTTCACTTTTATTGTGTACTTGTTAATCCATTTCAAAAAGTATTATGCTAATTATAACAGTGGGCTTTGCATTCAGCATCTGAATTACTCATTTTCAAGTTTTTTTTTTTCCAAATTGTAATCTGTTAATTACTTGTTTAATGGAGTGTGTAATTACCTACTTTAAGTTAGGAAACTGTTTCCATTTCAAAGAAACCCATTCTAGAAATGAAAGTATGTAAATTCACTCCTTCCAGATACAGTATATAATTCTTTAGCTTCAATAATGTTTCCATAAATTATTGCCTACCCTCTGTCTATAGCTATCTTTGATGTTATGTTCTAGGAGATTGTCTCATTACATAGGGAGAAACTGCTCATTAGAAAATACAGGAATATATATCTACATTGACAGAGAATGCATCTCTTCTGGAGTGAGTCAAGTCCAAGGTAAATTACCATACACAGGGTTTAGAAGCAAAGGTGTCAGCACCCCTTGGGAACTGAAGCTGGCCAGAACATTGTTCTCTTCATTCAGTGATGCTTACTCATTGGAGAGATCAAAGATCTATTACAATGTCTGACTCCATGGGAAGCTTGACTTGAGCAATCTTATCCTTGCTGTTGTCATTTAAGCCCTGATAAAAATTGAGTAACCTCATTCCATTTCATGTCAGTCACAAAATTGACAGCATAACTAAAAACTGGCTTGCTTGAAATCCCACAGTGTGACTACAGCTACATATGTAGGTTTGAGATTTTAAAAAAGAATGGATGTAGACTCAAAATGACTCTGTAAAGGGCTGCATCTCAGCTTCTTGAGGAGTAAAGGTTAAGCCTTGGCAAGTATGCCACTTATCAGAGACCACTTATGATCCTTACTGTTGGCTGTGTACATCCAAGGACATCATATGAATAAAAGGCAATGTTGATTTTAATATCAGCAAACTGTTCATTGCGTGCAATCAAACTTGTCTGGGGAAATCCAGGAGCTGGGCAGGGTCAGCAACTAGAAGGTCGGTGGTAAGAACCAACCCAAGGACCAACATTCAGAAATCAGTCAAAACAATGACAGAGACCAGGAGGTAGAGAATCTTAGATACTGGAGGCAGCTAGGTCAAAACAGAAGGAACCAAGGCTAGGGAAGAAGCAGTAAATGAAGTTGAGACCCTGAGGATAAACTAGAGATAAGGACAGGGAAGGAAATAAGGACATTTCTCCCTTGCAGCATGGACAGCAATGGAACATGTGGCATGTGGCGCTACAGATATGTCTGAGGTACCACATAGTGCATGGCCACGCTTGTCTGGACATAGCCTAAATGTCCAAATCAGGAAATTAGAGTAATGCACTCTTCTCCTGTTCCCATAAATATTTAATATTGCTATGCTAACAGAAACAACTGCAGTGGGAGGGACTGAAACACATACATACATTACCTCAAATACTCTACTGCCTGGTTCTTAAAGCCCTCAAGATATATATTGAAATTATTAAAAGCCAGTAGGTGGAGGTCAGAATTGAAGCTGTATCTCCCACAGCCATACTGAGTGCCATGACTGCAGAGTTTTTAGATAGAAGTGGAGCTAGATTTCCTTTCTGGCCAATTTTTTCTGAAAAAAAGCTGTTGTAGACTTTAAGTGTCAGTGTTTTGAATCCTAATTAAAGATAGGTAATTAAATCATAAGGAAGGTCAAGGCTTCAAAATGCTGATGGGTAAATCAGAAGTCCTACCCTGCTTTAGCTGTGCAAGCTCTCTGAGTTCTCTGGCTTGTCAACAGAGCTTCTGCTGGAACAATAGCTTTGGTACAATTCCAGGACCCTGGGGTCAAGTTCATAGGCATCTTGCAGCATCTCAAAGCCCTTTGAGATGCTGCAAGAGGCACATGCAAGAATGAGAAAACATTCCCCTTGCTGTAAATTTGCAGCGCAGGGGCAAGAAAAACCAAAAATGAAAAAAGTGGGGCAGGGCATGTCCCACCCATGCCCTGAGGCAGCCAGAGGCTGGGTCCTCCACAGAGATGCTCTGGTAGCAGCCAAAGAGTCTCTATGGCTGGCCTTCACCCTGGTGCTGAAGCACCCTGCCTGCCTGTGTCCAGCTACAGGAAGCTGGACCCAGGCTCCAGTACCAGTAAGTAGGGGGTGGAGAGGCTGGAGGAGAGGGGAGGGGACCATTGGGGGATCCCTGCCAGCCCTGCCCACTCCCCCATCCCTCTGATCCCTGCCCTGCCCCATCCCCTCCAGCCCCCCTGATCCCTGCCCTGCCTGGCCCCACCTCTGCCTGCCCCCCAGACCTACCCCATGGATCCCCTACCTGGCTTCATCCCCCGCAGCCCCCCGAACCTCCCCCCCAGCATCCCCACAATTAAAACAAAAACCACCCAAAAAACCCTGCACTCACCACCAGTAGCAGCTGCTGTTGGGGTCACTAGCACCACCCCCCACAAGCTATGGGGTCAAGTGACAGCTGCAGCAGCCCAAGCCTGGGCCATGCTGTGGAGGGTGGCTCTGCCACGAGGCCCCAGAACCCCCACAGTCCTTGCTACTGCCAGTCAGTAGAGGCTTTTTTTTTTGTTTTAA
>NW_017728948.1:38847636-38850089 GCF_001723895.1 Crocodylus porosus
CAGTAATCTGGGGGCCTGGGAAAGTAAACAGGGGGTGGGGTATGTGGGCCCTGCGAGGGGTGGGGGGATGGTAGCCCTGCAGGGGCCATTTATCCCTGTTAGGGGTCTGTGACTCTTGTTGGGGGGGCTATAACCCCTGTTAGGGGGATGTAGCCCCAGTGGGGGGCAGCAAAACATATAAATATTTAGAATTCACTTCATAACACTGAGAGAGATGCTGGTAGGCTTCCAAATTGCTTTAATGCTGTAGATATATCAATAAAACATTGCCAAACTGATCACTGTCTCTTTCTATATATATAGATAGATAGATCGATATCTATCTATATATAGATATAGATAGATAGATAGATCGATATCTATCTATATATACATATACATATAGATATACATATAGTTATAGATATAGATAGTGGTCTTTTATTTTAATTGTGGAGGAACATGGATTTGGGGGTATTTTACAGAGTGACTTTGGGATTTTTTATCAGGGATTTTTCAGTTTTCAGATAGGGAACACCAGAATTCCTGCTAGAGAGGCCATTGTCAGGATCCAGCCTGCTCAGAGACGGCACCTTGGACTCAGCTGGAGGTGGCTGACCTCCTGGCCAATTGGTGTCAGGAGGACATGCTTTGACAATTCAAAGCAGGCCACCACACTGGGAACATCATCCGGGCAATAGCTGCCCAGATAGCTGGGCAGGGGCACACATGGCAGTAATGCTGCACAAAGGCCAACTTTGTAGCCACAGCCCACTGGAAGCTGGCCCAGAGGGGCAGATGCCTCTACTGGCTGTGCAGTCCCCCACCTGCAGGTGGGCAGCAGGTCACAGCCAGGCAGCAGCCCCCACTGCTAGCCTATTGCAGTATGTAGATGGTGCAGGGAATTCTCAGGGCCACTTCAGCAGTCCAGCTGGCACAAGGCCAATTGGCTGGCCTCCAGAAGGTGCAATAGCTCCCCCTGGCTGCAGACCCAATATAAGCCAGACAGGGTTATTTTGCCCCAAGTGGCACAATTTGTCCTGCACCAAAGTGTATGTCCGAGCTTGTCTGCTGAGGCAAAAAACTCAAATTTGCACCGCTTCTATTTAAGCTGCTGCAAGCACATGTGCTTGCATGTGTGGACATGCCCTGGGGGTAAATGCTACCACCTCTTACCCTACCCCTTGCTTGCCACCAAATTCAGCAGGCGGATAAAAGGTGGCACAAGAGGTAGAAGCATGCACCCAAGTAGTGTCTCTGGTAGAAGCTGCAGGGATGAGCTGGTGTGCTCAAAGCACTCACTGCCCATGTACTGTATAGCTGAAAGGGAATGCAGCTGCACCAACTGCATCCTCCTGTATCTGTCCCTGTGCACACCACTTTCCTCAGCATTTCCTATTGCAGAGGTGGTCAACCTGAAGCATATTTGCCATAAGTGGCATAAGCAGCCTCCATTTGTGACAAATGGCAGATCAGAGGGGGGGCAGGAAACATAGCAGCTGACAAGGTGGGGAGAAGAAACCAGACCAGCAAACCAAATAGAACAAAGCAGAGAGCAGAGAAACATATTGGACACAGAGCGGAAAAATCAAGAAAGGGTAGAGGATCAGAGTAGCACCCAGCAAGGCCTGAGGCTTAAATCGTGGTACTCCTGTCAAAATGGTTAACTCAGGAAACTTCCTGCTCAATATGATGGGTTTTGTGGATTCCAGTAAATGGCAGAGAACTTGATTTACCTTTTTAATATATAATGTACAATTAATATTTGTATATTTATTTCTTGCGTGTAATTCTTGTGTATAATGTGATAAGTTGGAGAGAGAGAGCCCCCAGGTAGAGTCAGAATTGAAACTGTATCTCCCACATCCATATTGTACTGTACAGAGAAATTAGCTGCCTAAGAATCTAAGTGACTTAAAGAAAGGCATTGCTCAGTACTGTTTTACCTAATTTTCTTTGTGGATCATTCTAATCCTGTCTCATGGAACAGAACATATATGCTGTGGTGGGCCAGTAGGGGGCGCTCCTGCATTGAGCCGCCCACCTCCTTGCACCCGCCCACCTACCAGGCTCCAAATGCCTCCCTAGGGGCGCCTTACGTCCGGCCAACCCCCTTCCTGGAGCACACTCATTAGCCTGGGGGTAACATAGCTGCCGCCACCCCAAGATTGGACTCACTCTCGGCCCTGTGTCCTTGGGGATACACAGGCCTAATGTCCTACGGGTACTCAACCCAGTACGGCACTTGGGGCACTTCCCCAAGTCAGGGGGCAAAAGTAGAGTCTCCCTTAGTCTGCAGACCTAAGAGGCCTCTTAGGCATAATTTAGACCCACCCCTCAATAAGTCTCCCACACCGGTCACAAAGGAGGACTTTATTGGTTACAGGGGTACGGTGAAAATAGGGTACAAGATTGAGCAATATCCTAGAAATCCTAAAGAGCAAACAGTCTGGCTGAGGTAGCCTTTTGATCAC
>NW_017728948.1:38850189-38854097 GCF_001723895.1 Crocodylus porosus
CTCTGAGTCCCCCGCATGGCTGCTGCTCCCTCCTCCTGGGCAGTCCTAACTTATATAGCCCCTGTGACCTCATTCACCTGGTCCAGTGGAGGCCAGCTCCGGTTGGCTGTCAGCCAACCAATTTGAAATACATCACCAGTTGCCGGGCAGATTCCAGCCCACCAGGTAGATGCCCCTCATCCAGGTAACTGATGCCAGTCACCTAGGCAGAGGGAGCAGGTTTCCCCCCTCCCTCCGGAATGCAGCCAGCTCAAGTTACCTAAAGAGACAGGCTGAGGTGTGAATCCTCTGTGCTGGCCCATCTTAATCACATTGTCACAGAGCAGAAACCAAGGTGGCTTTCTGCCACATATGCCAGGTACAGGCATTATACTTTTACTGGTACAAGTTATCAGAAACTGGTGTATACCCATAACAGAACAGAAATTTGGTGCACACACAGGTTGATTTAAAAATGGCAGAAAGCAGTGAAAGATTTGTGCCCCACCCTGGCCCCACTACCAAAGGGCGAATGCGTGTTCTGTTTGCTACTGATCTAAACTAGGGGTTTTCAACCTTTTTTAGTAACTGTACCCCTGGTGGCCAGATGTGGAGCAGAGGGAAGGAGGTGGCAAGTTAACCAGATGCAGAGTGGTGGCAGTGCAGGGTGGTGGGAGGCAGCTGCAGCTTGTGAACTTCCCCTCCCAACATCTGCCCTGCATTCTGCTGGCTAGGTGGTGCCTGCATGGCCCACAGAGGGGCACTGCTGCCCTCACCCTCCACCCTGCTCCTGGGAGGTGGCGGTGCTCCATTCTTGCCTGCCCATACATACCCCCTAGGGTCCTTCCAAGTACCCCCGGGGGTACACATGTCCCCAGTCAACAACCCCTGATCTAAGCTGCTATTTACAGAAAACTGTGTAACTTAAACCGATTCTACCTTGGGCTTTTTGAATGTCTGTACCCAGTCATAATGCAGTTGTTCTGTAATATATCAAGCAAAGTAAATAATCATATATATATATATATATATCATATATACTCATATATATATATATATATATATATGATTATATGAAAGTCTGGAATGTTTCTGTAGCTGTTTCTGTTTGAGATAACTTTAAAAAAAGAAAACATAGCAATAAAGCAAGTTGTCAGTATTCTTTTGGGAAAGCAAGATAGCACAAAGATGTCATCTTAGACAAATGGCATTATAACCAATGAAACTAAGCAAACACATGCTTAGGATTAAGTCTCACAAAAAAAATATTGCACAATCTTTGAATATTTTAACTTAATTTAAATACCATTGCTATTCATTTGTTTTCTTTTATAATATTCATGATACAATTGTTGGTGGTAAAACATTTTGGTTGCTTTTCCAGTGTTTTATGGTATGAAGGATCTAATGAACTGCTTCATATCTTAACTCAAAACCTATGTAAATATTTTTCACATGAATAATTTTATCTGTTTTTATTTTCTTTGTCAGTTGCTCACTTGTGCAGCTTTACTTCAGTTTTTTTTGCCTAAGGCAACTTTTATCAGGAAAAGAAAATAAGGGGGAGAAATTCTACATTTATTTTTCTTTGTTAACCCCAGTGTCAATTTTCTTCCCCACTGGGGAGAAAGTCTAGTGTGAAAGTCTGTTTCCTGCATTTATATGAAATCATCAAAGTGGATACAGCATTTGACAGCTGGAATATGACTGAGTCCAGTTTATTAACCAAGTGGTAACTTTTTTATGTTCAAGCGTTTTACCGCTGGAATTCTAGGATCAAGCCCTGTTATGATCACTGAATTTGATTGTTTCTTTTCAACTCTAACAGAACCTGCACATCAGATAGCTTCATTCTAACTCAACCTGTATATTAGATGGCTTGATTGGCAAGATTGTCCAAAAGACGTTTACTGCCTTGTTACACCTTATGTTGTAAACTGAACAAATATTAATTGGCTTTGTATTGTTTGGCTAAGTGGAACAGTCACACCTTAAGGTGAAAAACTATCTCTGACTCTTCTTCCCTTGTGCAGCTATGATTTGGCACCAGAAGTGTGGTGAGCAGAGGCAGGACTAATAGCTCACTGGGAAAAAAGCAAGCAAGCTCCAAGGTTGTGACACTCACTCTACCCAGCAGAAGCAGTGAAGTGGTTCAGACTGGGTCACTGCTTGAGCTCCAAGGAGCTCAATCCTTTTTTTTCTGGGGCCCACCTCCTACCACTTCCCAAACTCTGAGCTGGCAGGGGGCGCTGGGGTCAGGCCTGGGTTCCGTGGGGAGGGAGCTGTCCTGCTTGTGGGACAGCTGCCTCTCACCCTGCATTGCTGTCCCAGGCAGCCACTTGAGGCCCACCCCCTGCTCTGATCATGGAGTTTGGATTGGGACATAGTCCTCTGCTCCCACAGCAGGCAGCTGGCTCCAATCTCGGAGCTGGGAAGCAGGTAGGTGCCCAGAGGAGGTGACAGGTTTTCTGTTCCCTGCTGCCTGGGCTGACCAGGAGCAATTTTGCACCCAGTCGGCTATGTAACCATGCACTACCTGTATTTCCAGGCACATTAGCCTGTTTAATACATAGTAGCTTCTGCACATGGCTACATAGTGAATGCTTTACTGTGTAGTAGATTAGTCTACTGTGTAATAAAGTGTCTTGTGTACACACACCCAGTATGTTGGACCTAGATGAGTTACAACTGCCCAGAGAAAGACTTGCAATGTTCTAAGATCCTTTCACTGTTCTGAGATCACAAATTTAAAATAAATATGAAAAACAGTTACTGATAGCATCCATTACTTTGCATGCTACACCATCTAATAGCTTTATGTCCAAGAAGCATTACCACCTTAAAAAATATATATATAATGCACTACAATTAGTTGCTACAGGCAGTTTAAAAAGGCAAGGACCCTAGGTCCCCCCTATGTGTTCATAAACTTATGGAATTTTTATGCTTTGACATGGAAGCTAAGGAATTTCTTTATCTTTTTGTTGCCTTAGTAAATCATTTATTGAAGCATCCTTATTAAAAAAAAATCCCTTAAAACACCCTAAAATATATTTACCATCATCTAATAAGGTCTCCTATACATGTGCAGAGAGGCAGTTCCAATGTGCTGTAATTCCAATGCATTGGAGCAGACTCAATTAATCGAGTCTGCTGGAGTGTGGTAATTATGTTCCAGGAAATTCCAGCATCATGTGTATCAGCATCCCTTCACTGAAAAATGGTAGTGAGGCATTTGAAACTAAAACCCATTCAATGAGCTTTAGGTCAAAGTGCCCTGCCCCCAGTTTTTCAGCGTGGGGATGGTAATAATGAAAAGCTCCCAAAGTATTACAAGTAGAGTGGCTCTAGGAGTTGTGCTAATTGAAGTGTTGTCCCATTCCCTCCGCCCCCTCCACTGTCTACCAGAGCACATTTATAAAAGCCCCAGATGCCAGCAATCTTCAAACTCATACATTATGGAATTAAGAACTAACTACTGTCCAGAACTCAAATAGTTCTCCATTTTCTTGTGCCTACATTGAGTATAGTTCCATACATGTGACGGTTGTTACAGATGACTTTTAAACCATTTAAAAATGTGTGGAGTGTTAGGCAGTGTTACAGTTACAACAGTTTCAGAGCAACTGCAGGTTAAGGTTTAAGGCCATCTCTGATCTGCACAATTGAGACTTGCCACTAGAAGTCCTGGCAAACTAGGAACCAGTGCTCTATCCTTCCTCTGGCAATGGTGCATGTGGGGGTTAACAGAGGGAGCACAGGGCTGGGGAAGCATGACTCCTTTGGCTCCATATTCTCATTGCCACCTGGCTCCACTCACAGCATGGAGCCTTTTGGAGTTAACTATGGTGACAGATGGACCCTGGGAAAGCATGTCTATTTCCATAGTTAATAGGGTCGGAAGGGACCTGAGCAGATCATCAAGTCCG
>NW_017728948.1:38854350-38894183 GCF_001723895.1 Crocodylus porosus
GGCTGAACAGGTTCAGGTCCCTTAGCCTTTCCTTGTAGGGCCTGCCCTGCTACCCCCTGATCATGCGAGTGGTCCTCCTCAGGACCCTCTCCATGTTGTCCACATCCCTCCTGAAGTGTGGCACCCAGAACTGGATGCAGTACTCCAGCTGTGGCCCAACCAATGCCACACAGAGGGGAAGTATCACCTCCTTGGACCTCCTTGAGATGCATCTGTGGATGCATGACAAGGTGCGTTTGGCCTTCGTGACTGCATCCCCACACTGCCGGCCCATATTCATCCTGGCATCAGTGATGACTCCAAGTTCTTTTTCTGCCTCTGCACTGATGAGAAGGGATTTCCTCAGCCTGTAGGTATGGTGCTGGTTCTTCCTCCCCAGGTGCATCACCTTGCACTTGTCGGTGTTGAATCCCATCCTATTCTCATCCGCCCACCACTGTAACCTGTGTAGGTCCAATGTCTTCCTTGGCTCCATGCTCTCTTCAGCTTAGTGCTATGCAGCCCTCCTCCCCTCCAGCCTTCAGGAATACAGAACAATAGCAAGAGAAGTCATGCCCCCGCTCCCCTGCCCAGATGCAGGCACGGGCATAGTCCTTGAAAGGCCATATTCTTGGCCCCCAGCACAGGGGCCCAGATTGGGTGTCTTGGGTTCCCTCAACTGGTGGCATGGTGCCATGTGGGCTGAGATCATACCCACTTTGGGGAGGGAAGATGTGGTTGGCTAAGGGCCAGTACCACCCCTTGGGCAGTAGAACTTGAGAGGGTGGAAAGTTTGTCAGGGTAAAAGGGGATGGGAGCCCTGATTCCTGGGATGCTAGGTGACTGCAAATTGGTCACTTTATCTCTGTGAAGTAGATTAATAATACCATAGATAGAGTTGGGTAGAATAGTTTGAAGATCGCACTCCCTGACATGATTCATAGACTCATAGATTCATAGACATTAGGGCTGGAAGGGACCTCAGAAGATCATCGAGTCCAGCCCCCCACCCAAAGGGCAGGAAGTCAGCTGGGGTCATAGGATCCCAGCAAGATAAGTACCCAATTTGCTCTTGAAGGTATTCAATGTAGGTTCTTGAACCACCTCTGATGGCAGGCTGTTGCAGACCTTGGGGTCTCGGACAATAAAGAAATTCTTCCTTATGTCCAGCCTGAAATGGTCCTGCAGTAGTTTATAACTGTTTGACCTCATCATCCCTTGGGATGCTCTGGTGAACAAATGTTCCCCCAGATACTGGTGGTCAGCCCTGATAAACGTATAGGTGGCCATCAGATCTCCCCGAGCCTGCGCTTTTCCAGGCTAAAGAGCCCCATGGCTCTCAGCCTGTCATCATAAGGTTTGTTTTCCTGACCTCTGATCATGTGCGTGGATCTTCTCTGGACTTTTTCAAGCTTCTCCACATCCTTTTTGAATTGTGGAGCCCAAAACTGGATACAGTACTTCAGCTGCTGCCTCACCAAGGCTGAGTACAAGGGGAGAGTGATGTCCCGGGATGTGCTTGAGAAGCCTCTATGGATACAAGCCAGAATTTTGGTTGCTTTACTAGCCGCAGCATCGCATTGCAGGCTCATGTTCATCTTGTGGTCAATGATGACCCCCAAGTCTCTTTCTTCTGTAGTGCTATCCAATATAGCACTGCCAAGCCTATAAGGATGCTGCAGGTTTTTCCTCCCAAGGTGGAGAATCCTGCATTTTTCAGCATTAAAATCAGGTTCTCCTCTACCCATTTGCTGAGACTATCCAGGTCATCCTGGATTGTCCTCCTGTCTCTTGGTGTGGATGGTTTTCCTCAAAGTTTGGTTTTATCAGTGAACTTGGCTAGTCCACTCCTGACTCCAATATCCACATCATTAATGAAGATGTTGAAAAATATGGGTCCAAGGACAGAGCCTTGGGGGACCCCACTGGT
Organism: Crocodylus porosus; assembly: GCF_001723895.1. Taxonomy (NCBI): domain Eukaryota; kingdom Metazoa; phylum Chordata; order Crocodylia; family Crocodylidae; genus Crocodylus; species Crocodylus porosus. Next base: position 38,856,260 of record NW_017728948.1, read on the forward strand.
CACAGGGCACCATGATGAGTGACTTCCGTCAATTACCACCCTCTGGGTCTAACTACGGAGCCAGTTCCTCAGCCAGTGGATCTTGGTAGATCCAAGGCCGCAATTGGCCAGTTTTGCCAAGAGGTGATCATGGGATACCAGATCGAAGGCTTTTTTGAAGTCAAGATATATGACATCAATCTTTTCTCCCTTGTCCAGGTGATAGGTGACCTCATCATAGAAGGTAATGAGATTGGTCAAGCAAGACCTAACCACAAGAAACCCATGCTGGCTATCCCTCAGGATGTTGGCATCAACCAGTTCATTAAGGATGGCCTCTTTAATAAACTTTCTAAGACCTTCCCTGGGATAGAAGTCAGGCTGAATAGCCTATAGTTTTCTGGATCCACTTTCCTCCCTTTCTTGAAGATAGGCACCTCTTTGGACTTCTTCCAGTCTTCGGGCACTACACTAAAGCACCAGGAATTTTCAAAGATCCATACCGGAGGCTGGGCTATAATGGTAGCCAGATCCTTGAGTACCTTGGGGTGTAGATTGTCAGGGCTGACTGGCTTGAAGGTATCCAGCCTCTCAAGGTGTTCCTTCACGAGGTCAGCATTAATGGACGGCAGGAGATCTCCCTCAACCAGACCTCCCTGTCCCATGGTGGGCATGGGCATCCCATGGGACTAATGAAAGACCAATGCCAAGTACCCATTTAATAAGTTGGCTTTTTCCTGGGCGTCAGTTGTCAGTTCTCCCATCTGGTTCAGAAGGGGTCCAATGTTGCCCTTGCTTTTCTTCCGGCTTCCCACATATCTGAAAAATGATTTTTTATTGTCCTTGATGCTCAAAGCTCGTTGGAGTTCAGTTGCAGCCTTGACTTTCCTGGTTTACTCCCTGCAGGACCGGACCATTGCAGAATAATCCTCCTTGGAGGTGAATCCCATCCTCCATCCTTTGTAGGCCTTTCTTTTTAGCCTCTGGAGGTCTGCTAGGTCCATGGAGAGCTAGGGGGGCTATTGTGCCCTCTTGCTGCCTTGTCTGCAAGACGGAATAGAATTAGCTTGTGCATTAAAGATTGTTCCCTTAAGGAGCAACCACTTATCCTGAACTCCCCTTCCCCTGGGGTCGTGGTCCCTTAGGGCCTCACTGACAAGCCTCCTGAGCTTGTCAAAGTCAGCTTTCCTGAAGTCAAGGACTTCTGTGTTGCTGACTGACTTGCCAGCTTTACAGTGGATGGTGAAGGTGATCAGCTCGTGGTCGCTGTCACCCAGCTGGCATAACTTTAAGATGCTTAAAGGATATTTAGTACAGTTTAACAACTTTTAATGTGTTTAAAATGTGGACGCTCCTGTTTTAAGTGCATTCAGAATATTTTGAAGGTAACCTGTAACAGCCTTAGTAATTCCTTCTTGTGCTTGTTTTAGCAGAATATATACTGTCAACAGGCAGACCAGCCTGAGCTAATTGCCTGAGCAGCTACACCTAGCTCACAACCTCTGCTCCAGCTAGTTAGCTGGTTATCTTGTTCTGATCCAGTGTGCTATGGCAAGCCTCCTGGTTCTGCGCTCTCTGGCTTTCCTGGTGCCTGACTCTGGTTTTAGTTGTTCTTAGACTTCAGCTTTGGATTTCCTGGTAGACCTGTTTGCTGGCTCCTGACCCTGGTTTACTTCTGTCCTTGAACTTCATTCTGTGAGTTGTGCCTTGGATTTGGTAACCTATCATCTGATTCCTGGACTATGACTCTGGCCTGTGTTGTGGGCTCTCCCCCTGGATTTTCCTCTGGATTTGGTAATGTGGCTTCTGAATTCTAAGCCAGACACTGGCCTCTGCCTTCCCTCAGTGGCCTTACCATTAGGCCAGATATCCTGTGCCCCATTCCTTCACCTATACTGTGTCTGAGTCTCTATCTTTGCAATATTAATCCTGTGGGGGCAAGGAAATCATAAGAAGGGGTCACATGACAACTTTCCTTGTTGTTGTGGACAACCCCAGCAGGAAGGAGGAGGAGATGGGAAAAAAAAACAAATACACTACACATACACCAGTACAGAGGGATTCAATCTGCTGAGAATACGTGACATATTAAGCATATTCTTTACTTTTTGTTATCATTAGCCATTGAGAAGACTGAGTTTACAAGTTCTCCAAGGGGCTATAAGAGGATTCAGCCCAGAAGTATATTTGAAATGCTCTCTACTTTCCACCGCTACTGTATTGCTTTAAAAAACAAATTGTTTAATTTTCATCACATGATGAAAAACCTGTTGTGGAAACTGGCCTATTTTGGAGGCCAAGATGAGCAAAAAACTAGCTATTTTAGAATCCTCCTGGGGAGAATAGTCATGGCTATGCAATATAGGAGTATATACCCTGGGGAAAAGGATATTTCAGCATGCTTAAAATTGTTTTCTGACTTCTAAAACATCATTGAATCCAATACAATCTTATGAAAACACTTGGTTTCAACAGCAGAGGATTGCCTCATGGGAAAGTATTTTTTGTGTTTGAAGATTTGGGGAAGTGTAGTGCAGTGTTGACATTATCTGGGTACTAGTTATAAAGCTCAAAAAACAGGATTTGACGTATTTTTGTCATCATTTATAGATCCATAGAGTTCAAGGTCAAAAGACAATACTGTGCATACCTTTTTTGACTTCCCCTATAACACAGGTCCTGGAATTTTACCCAGTGATCCCAAAGTCAGGTGTTTGAACTACAGTGCTGTGATGTCATCTGTTACCTACACTAGTGATGGGTCTGTGTATAAAACAAGTCCGAAGAAGTGTTTAATCTCTCCTTATTATGATATAGCCAGAACTCAGTTCTGAGACAGTTTAGATTAGGAGATTGTTTAAGATTAGTTAAAATAGGTTGTCATTACCAGTAATTTGGCAGTAACTAGAGAAGGAAGCCTTTAGGATTTTTCCCAAGTCCATCAGTTAAAATAGAGAAAATCTCTTTATATCAGTTCTACATACATATTTATTCAAGTTTGAAATGCCATAGGCCTCGGTAAGAGTTTAGGACCCAGTATGCTATGTGTTTTGCATATAGATAGTATTACACATTATCACTCCGTGCCACTTATAGTTTTAAGACTTTGTTTCAACAACAACAAAATCTCTAATACATTTTAAATTTTAAAATCTTACTTTTATATCTGATCCTGCAAAAGCAACTACATGGAGTTAAAGAAACACTATAAAGACTTGAGGGTTCCCCCTGTGTGGTACTCGTTTTCTGTTTAAGTTAAAAAAACAGTCAGAAAACAAAGAGGCTCTGTCTTTAGGCTATGACCTTACAATGAGCACCTGAAATGGGACTCACTGTTGTTTGGGTAAGTACAATCTTCAAAAGCCTATAGATGACTTAGGAGTTTAAATAGTACTGATATTCAACAGGGCTTGGCTCCTAAATCATTTAGATGGTTTTAAAAAGTATGTCCATTATTCCTGTTCCTCTTCAATGCAACCCGAGAATACTCAAACTGTTTAAGTTCTTTCTTCCCTATAGGTAGATCAGTATTCTTTTTTTCCCATCAAAGGTGTATTGAAGGGCAAGTTAATTCATAACCAACTCATTTTCTCACTGAATCTCAATTATGTTTTTGTATGAAACAAAGAGAAGGTGCAGTAATATAATGAGAAAGGCATTAGTAATTATACAGTTGACAACAAAAAAGAAAATAAAATATATGGTATGACATAAACTGAATTAAAAAATCCATTACATAATGGAATGCATCCAATTGTATAAGAATATACAAACATAATATGTTTGAAACACAAAGGGAGATTAAAAAACAATGGTAAGTAATTCATCAAAACTTGCATTTTAAATCAAATAAAGGGTAAATGAGAATTTAGCTAATGATAGTTTGATTTAATCCATCTTTATTTAAATTCTATATTAATTATTTTGTCTTGGCTTTTTCTTCATGACTCTTAAAGAAACTTGGGACTTGATGCTGCTCTCGCTAGAGACAATGAAAAATCTCCCAGCAACTGTGATGATTGAACAGTCTTCTATAAATTTTATTGACCTGGCTTATCAGGTCTATGGCTATATAGCAGTCATTTGTACAGCAGCAGCAGCACACACTTATAAACAAATTAGTTTTGCAGTGGGGGGCAGGGAGAAATAGTCTGCCGCCCAGAGTTCTAGAAGGTGTACCTTGACCTAGGTACATAAAAGTCATTGGAGCTTACATCAGGGAATGATTTGGCCTTCTGTCTATTGCCCAGTTGTAAAATAAGTCTCTGTTGCTAATGAAATTATAGTAAAACACATTGCTTCAGCACCACTGAGGCAGTTCCTAACCTGCATGCCACTGGAACTATGCACTATGTTCCATGCATATACCTTTTTGGCACCTTGCCAAATAAATGCTTTGATATTTTATTCTGAAATCATTTGCATAATTTGCAAATTAACACTTAATGTGGATTAAAGGTCTATTCTCAAGAAATATTTCAAGTGTATGACTTTGTGTGTCCATGGATAAATTGATAAATTAAGCCATTCTGTCTGTCTGTCTGTCTATCTATCTAAAAATGTATGTATGTATGTATATGCTGAATACCATTTAACCTATACAAATCAGTGTCATTACTAAGATTAATTTACCCTCAAAAATAAAATATTGGCTATTGAGGGTATGTATTCTGGAAATTCTGAAATTCTTCATGGGATGGAAAATCCATTTCCCTGATCAGCTATTAGTATTGTCCACCAACTCAGCTTTTGGAGTTGTTTAAGAATTCAGTCAGTGAAAGCAGCTCCAGCCAATTTTACATTTCTGTGATGATCTGAACCCTTACATTTTTAAAAATAGTAGATTGTGAAGGGTTAGATGTAGTTTATCTGTTGATATCCATCCATCCAAGCTAATTACACCAGGGTTAAAATAAAAAAGGGAACACAGTTCCCTGTAATGCTGGATACTTAATTTCTGAAACTGGCTATCCTACTATAAAAACTGAAGCTAGGTTAAGAACCTTAAAAAAATGGAACAAGAGTGTGTATAGTGAAAAAAAAGGAAAGAAAGAAAATGAAGGGATAGTGAGTTTGAAGCTTAACAAAAGTCAAAAACCAAAACCAGCTGTTGCAGAAAGAAGTTGACTGGTTCTCTAGGTCTAGTTAATGACAGTGCTGTGGAGAAGAGGCATCCCCCTCCCTTCCCCTTTATTTATTTATTTTTTTTGCACTTGTCAGAGCCAGCTGTTTTCCTAACAGCTCATGTTATAAATTGATGAGCACAAAATACAGCCTACTCCATCTTTTTCTTTTATGATACCTTTCCCATGTGCTTTGTCCAGCCATGTAGTGGCTCCATGGCTGATTGGCAGTACTGAAGACATACATCTGCTAGTTACAGTTGATAAACTTTGTCATTTTGCTGGAAAGCCATGCCTCACTCTGTGCAGCTTCACATAGATAGCCCTGGACTTTTAGGATTACATAAATCCACTGGTATCATGCAGCCTCAAGGCACAATCAGATGACAGCCAATGAAGTCCAAATTTTATAATAGAGATATAGGAAGCTGCTTCAGTGCTTGGGACAGGTGGCAGGAGAGGGGATTATGTAGAGCATTGGAGAGCAAGGGGAGGAAAAAAAGGGCAAAGTCTTAACTGTCCCTTCTCTCTGCACTCATGTAGCTGCTGCTACTACTGTGGGTGCTGCTCTAGAAGCATAGGTTGCTGCCACTATGGGACAAGATTATACTAGTTGAGGCACAGGCTCCTGGGAGCTATACCTAGTGCCTTGTTTACACCCCACTACTCTCCTAACCTAGATAGGCTACTGAATATTCGGACTGCACTTGCCATGGTAAAGACTCCTAAGTGTCATGCCAAGTCATAGGGGGCCAGGTTTGTGGGTCATCTCAGGGTCAGGAGAAGGAGCTGAAGACTGAGGGGAGGATGCAACATTTGAGCGTAGGGAAGCCAGAAGCCAGAGATTCACATGGAAAACTGAGTCAGAGATCCAGAGGGTCAGGAAGAGCAGAAGGGCAGCAGGCTAGTTGGATCAGGTATCCAGGAAATTGAACCAGAATTAAGTCAGGTCTCTGAAAGGGTCAGGCTAAACTCAGGGTTGATGGGCAAGCCAGGTCACGTATCTACAGAATCTCTCGGGGACCTGATAGCAGCAGAGATTTATATTGGAAGGGGTCAGCTGAGCTAGGCTGGCCACTCCAGTGGCTGAGTGTGGGTGTGTGGCCAGTCCCTGATGGAGGGCTCTGGCCAACTGTGTCTGCCTCAGTGTTCTTTTGAGAAGATGTCAGATGAGGATGATCACGTGGGCCAGGGCACTAGGCTCAGAGCCACAGCCTGACACTGGGTGGGGGCAACGGTACCATTCTACTCCCCACCCCCCACCCCCCACGCCTCCTGGCTCAGGGCAGCGTGGGGATAGTCCTGATGTGATAAAGATTCCCAGGACTGGGGGAGGGGAGGGGCAATTCTGATGCCTTCCCTAAGATAGTGCCAGGGATGGTGCCTTGCTTGCCCCCCCCCCCCCAGTTATACTACTGGTAATAACTGTAGGACATCTCTGCTCCATCCCATGGCCTGTGATTCTTCCCTTGAGTCCTCCTATATTTGGACTTGCTGAGGAGTACAAGATTTTCCCTTAAGTCTCTGAGAGCATTTATTATGGCATGCTCCTTCATCACCACCATCATTATTGCTGCTATCATTGCTGCTACTTCTCTGTTTTATAATACTGTTTAAGAAACCCAGTCTTTATGAACTAGGACTTCAAACCCCTGCCCCCCCCCCAAATGTAAAGATATGGAGCAAAATGGCATTAACTGCTGGAAAAAAGTTTTGTATATCAGTATTATTGATGAAGGTGGAAAAAAGAATTTTCAAAGGCAGCAGACTGGAGTAAGGTTTCTAACTGTCACTTTCTTTCAATCTTTTTAAAGTACTGGGGAGGGTTGTTTGTTTTCTTATTTTTGTTTCCACTTTTAAATACCATGGGATAAGTTTTAATTTGTAACTTATAAAATATGTGCAATATTTTATAATCCTTATATGAAATTAAGAGGGATTCATGGTATATCCACATTTCTGGCAAAAGCTTAAAAAAAAAAGTTCATTCCTCACTACTAATTCTTTAGCCACTTTTCCAGCAACACATAGATAAATTGGGTCAAAACTCATCTCCGGGGATTTAACCCAAAAGAAACTTTATACTTCAAAAGAATTTTTACCATGCTGCAATGGGATGCTACAATAGAGGATTATTTGCTGAGGATCTGGTTATCAGAGGTATAAACCCAGATTTTTTTGGGGCCAATGTAAAAGGATTTTTTTTTTCACTAGAATTCATATCTCTAGAGAACAGCTCAAAGCAGTTCAATATTCTTTGGCTGCCAGTTGTTGCTGATGGCCATTTTCTCTGTCAAGCTTGCTGTCAGAAAGTGCCTTTAAGAAAGATTTATTTGGTAAAGAGGGATGTCTTTGCAATGCACAGGTTAGAGAGTTCTACTTTCTATTTCATTGTCTGTTTCCTAGCTGAGGCTTTTCTCTTTATGAATGCAATCTAGGTTAATTTAACTGATGGATGTTTGCTTTCACCTTGTATTTTAGTTAAACTCATTTAATGAAAACTGCTACAGAGGAAAGTATGTTGTGCTTGGGGAGAGAGTCCATATCTTATTTAATTCTATTTACATTTACTCTCTCTGAATATGCAAAACTTCTTAGTTGAAGTATGTTTCTTAGTAGCTATGTTACTGGTAGTCTTGCTGCATGAAAAATGACCTTTTTTCATTAGAAAATGAAACAGTCAACTTGTTTTACATTTTTAATAAATAAAAATCAAACGCGGGACTAAATTCTTGAGTGGAGCAAAGTTCCATGGAAGGCAAATGCATCTTATGGTCCTAAATCATTTAAGTACTTCTGTTATTGAAGAACTCACCCAAGTTGCTGTTGTTTCATTAACTTAGATTATATTATGAATTCATGGAGAGGAATCTGTAAAACCTATTAGATGAATTTACCTCACCCCTTCCTCCCCCATAGAGCTGAACTTTGTAAAATTAAGAGAAAATGAGGAATGCAATTTTGATTTGCTGCACTCATTTTATTGCTTCAGATTGGCAACACAGAAAAGGAGTTCTGACCCTATATTTCTGACACTATAGTTTCCCCATCTGTAAAATGGGGATAGTAATTCTTATTTAAAGGGTACTGGGCTTAGTGAGTGTGAAGTATTTCAAATTCCTTGTATGGCAGGTACTATACCAGGAAGAAGTATTTATTTTTAGATGACTAATTACTATAAAATTCTTTTATACTAAAGTGTTAGACAACTTAAATATAGGGGTTACTCCCATCATCCTTTCAAAGACATGAAGGCATTTTGATTTTTTTTTGTTGCAATGGAAAAAGGGGGATTTGATTGTTTCCCCTATTTCTTTTTTCCATCATTCCCCTACATTATGAACTCAGACAATAGTAACACTGTTATGCAGTGTCTAAGAACCTAAAAGTAGAACTGCTGAAATATGTCACAGGTCTAGCTCAATCTATTGTTGCTGTGGCAAACCAGGTTCTGTAGCTAACAGCACAAAAAAGAAATCATGTGACTAGCTCCTCATCTGGCTATCTCTGACTTCATAACCTGAAAAACTAGTTTGACACTTGTTCTGGATTTGCATAAGCCCACTTTCATTTATGGCTAGGTCAATTGGAAGTGGCCTTATGCAAATACAGAGCAAGTGCCAAACTAACACCATTGTATCCACAGTAAGACACTTTAGTCAGAACTTCAATAAAGGGAATTTGATTATAAATCAATGTGCAAGTGAAACGCCTCTTTTCATGGCAAAATTAGAATATTTGGTGTGTGTGTTAGAATATTGATTGTAAAAATTCTATCAAACTTAGGGCAAAAATTAGATTGATTCTTAAGGCATCTCTATCTTAATTTTGGCCTGCTTAAAAATTAGGCATTTGATCACAGGGGTGGGGTCCAAAGAGAAACGTAGGACTATTCAATCCTTTACTGTGCATAGCTAAATACCTCAGAAAATGATTCAGGCTAAGTACAGACAGTCTAAAAGCCTGAAGCTCAATTGATTCAATCTTCACAGGTTAGTTTTGTGATGGGTTAGCTGGCAGTGACCTAGCCCAGGGGTTTTGAAAGGGCAAAAGATAATTGGAGAACTTGGGATTCCCTTTCCACACCAATCAGCCTCCAGAGACTCACCCCCCATGTTTCCTGATCAGCCCCTTGGGTCACCTGGAGGGGGATAAAAGGGGCAGCATGGGCTGACTCAGGGAGGGACCAGTGAGGGACAGCAAGGAAGGAGCTTCACAGAGCTGGCAAGAGCTAAGCCAGTGGGGCAGGAGCAGTGCCCCAGAAGAGCCTGAAAGAGCAGGATCTACAGGCAGCAGTGGGACCCTCAGCAGCGTGGTGTGCGGCTGACAGGAGAGGCTCCCCACTGGGCTCCAGGATCCCCTATGAGAGGCTGAAGCCAGCAGGAGAGGCTCTCCCACTCCCACAAGGATCTGAGCAGCAACCTGAGAGGTTCCCAACTCTGCTTCCAACTCCTCCAAACAGAGGCCAGGCAGCTTGACATGAGGCTGGGGCTCTGGGAAGGTCAAGACCCCTAGCAAGGTATAGCTGTGCCACCAGTAGTGGCTGTATAGCAGTGTTCCTGCCCATCATGTAAAATATCTGAGTTCAAGCCCTAACTGGGTGAGCTAACAAGAAACAAATATTGCAGTAGAATAGTGCTGCTTCCTCCTCCAGGTACCAATGCCCTCTACTTCCTTGTCATTTGACATTTTGTGCCTTTTTATATTTCACCAACCTGCATTGTTTGTTCTACTGTTCGTATATTATATTTTGTTAAGCCTGTCTTTTGTCAATGATTGTAAGTGTCTAACCTTTGTTGAATCCTGCCCGCCTTGGGGCATTGTAGTGTCCACTATACCCTCTGATTTATGCCTGATATGTTTCCAGTATTAAAAGGTATATGGTTAAGTCCCCATTGGTGGTCTGGCTCTGCTCTATAGAGGGAGGAGAGTCTCTACACCTCCCACAGTGCTTGTGTACCCGCTTTGATCACTTCAGTTGGAGAGGGGGTACCTCTTGGAGTACCGCCCAGGTTACAGTTTAAATTGCATAGATTGAACTAATAAGCAAGTGAACAGACATTGATTTTTAATTCTGGAAATGCAGCCACATACCTGTGGTCCAGGCCAGAAGCTGGGGAGTGCTAGAGAACACCTCCCTTTGGGCTGCAGCAGACAGCTTGGGTCAAAGCTAGCCCACCTGGGGGGGGGGGGGGAGCATGGTTTGCAGGGGAGGTGCAAAGCATCCTAAAATTCTGGGGTTGAATTTGGAGGGGATCTGGGACAGAAGTTCAATAAACCAATTTAACTTAAATCAGTTAAGTCTGATATTACATCCATTGAAGTTTATTTTAAATGAGTCTTGGCCATTGTAAAAGCAGTTTATGTGCAATTAACTTCTGTTGCATTACAGATTTGAACTAATTTCCAATCACTTATACCAGTTTATGTGTAATTTCTCTTCCTGGCCTCCAAGATACCAGATAACAAGTGGAGAACAACCTAGAACTAGCCAATAGGAAATACTAATTAGTAATGACAGTCATGTTCTGAACTGACAGATATTAGTAGACTACTCTGGCTACACAGTATCAAAGACTAGAATCCTCTTCTGTCTGCATGTGTAAGTTTATATGGAGTTATCTCTCCATTCGGTTGCATGTCTGAGGGGATAGAACATGTCTTACTTCTGGGATAACTTCCCATCCTTAACCAGCCTTGGATTATGCACATACATTACACTTGGAGATCAAGGGTTTTCAACCTTTTTTAACCAGTGTACCCCTTCTCTCTCTAAGTTGCAGTTCATGTACTCATTTATATTTTTACTTGTTTTTAAGTGGGGGGGGAGGCAGATTGAGGCTTCTGTAGTGAGGGAGGTAGTGAGGCTGTGACTGCACAGCCAGGGCAGGGCAGGTGTAGGATGGAGCTGCAGCTCCTCTATGGGGAGTGGGGCCAGATCCTGCTGGTGCCCTGGGAGAGCAGGGAGACATGTGTCCTCCAGTCTGCATGCAGGGCAGAGCAGGGCGGGGTGGAAATAGGGCTGGAGTAGGGGATGCAGCTGCACAGCTGAGGCAGGGTGCAAAACTGAGCCATATGGGGGGGTAGCTCCTGCAGCTACACAAAACCAATCATCTTTTATACCTCTGATTGACAACCACTGATGTAGATCAATCTAGCTAAGGTTGGATCAACCTATTTCCTGAACTGTATACAAGTTTGGGAGGTTAGACTGGGCAAAAAATGGCCACTGATGGCTAGAAAATGATATTTAGAGACTTGCTTTAGGGACTGACTTATAGATAAAGTAGATATTGAATTAGAATAATGATCCAGGGGAAAGGGAAGGGTTAGCTGGTTTCTAAAAGCCTGTTTGTGACAAAGTTTCAAAGCCTTCAAGGCAGACACTCTGTCTGAGACCAACAGACAAACAGACTGGGAAATTTGCATAGTGTTCCCTGAAAATCCATAACAAAAGTTAGGGTTGATGCATTGGAGCCAGGTCATAGTGGCCAGCTGCAGACCCCTGGGATTTCCAGTTCTGGTGGATGGTTCAAATTAGAAGGTTGAGTCATGCCCAAATTAAGACATATACATATGATGGGTTTGTGGAAACAGAGGAATATACTGACAGAACAGAATATGGACAGCATAATGACCACAGGGAAACCAATTAATGATACCCAGGAATGAAGAGCCATTACAGGAGAAAAAGGACACAAAAGAAGGGATTTTAGAGAAGCAGAAGGTCCCCATGGGGGGAACTGGAGGTCACCACAGGCAGCGGGCATACCACCATCCCATCTCACCAGCCCCATTGTGGGAGTAGGCCTCTGCCCTTAACTTCCAAGGATGCTGACACGTAACATTCAAGAAAGAACCACAGGGTGAAGCTTGCATATTGGCCAGATGTACCTTCTCCCTGTGAACCCTGGGACTGATGGAATCGGGGGAGTTATTTTGTTCATTTTGCCTGCATTAGTCTTATTTATTATCACTGTGTATCAATAAAATTAACCTATTATTGAATGGAAGAAGTTGTTGTTGGTCAGAGGGGTTGGGTTCACCCAAAATAAGGTCATAAATCCAGTGCCAACAGCCATCTGATCTAACTTGGTTTATTTGTGTGGATCTTACATTTAGCTAACATAACTAGGGTTATGTTGGTCTAAACGCTAACCACTATACATATTTAGGAAGATAAGATTGGGCAAAAAATGGCCACTCCAACCTAACTTTAGTTCACCTACAAGTTCAACTATGTAGATTGTTCTAACCCATGCCCAGTCTAACCTGAACGTATGTATGGGCAAACCTGGATGGACAACCTCCCCCCTCCCATGGGCCTGGCAGTCCCCACTGAAGACTTGCCAGCTCTCCTTCCAGAACTGTTCACCCCTCTCTACCCACCCTTACTTACTTAGATCAGGTTCTCAGTCTGACTTCTGGTACTGGAGAATGGGTGTACATAAGGGACCTGATCTATAATCATACAACTGAAAGTGTGCTGGGTCTAGGAACCTTTGTACATGTTTGCAATGTAGTCCCAGGCCTGGAAAATCCCAGCCACTTGCCCCAGCTCCCAGACTGTACTTTCCCTTCTCTCCCCACTACTTTGACAGGGCTCTCTTTAGGTCTCTGACTGGAGACTCCTCAAGTCACTGGAGAAGTACCATCAGCTCTGCCCATTAGAATATCCTTCAGATCCAGTGGGGAGACAGACACAACAAAGTTAGCATCCTCTCACAGGCTATGAGCATCAATACAATGACTATCTGACACCAGCTTTGCTGGGTCAGTGACATAATCTGGACGTCTCTCACCCTTGGATAGACAACCACTCCCACAGACTCACCAGACCTCCTGATCCTGCCAACCCCTACCCCTACCCCTACCCCTCATGGATCCACTAACCTCTCCAATCTCATTGATCCTTTCCCTGATCCTGCCAAACTCCCTCCCCTCATACCAACTTACTTAGATCTTACTTAGTGGTCCCAGCACCACTGAATGTCTGTACAGCCAGCATATGATCTACAATCATGCCACTTAAAGCAAGCCATGTGATTGTAGATTGCATCCTAGGAACATTTAAAATGGCTATGTAATCTGGACTTTTGTAGCTTCAGCAAGTAAAGTTCTTCCACTCTTTAAGGTTATAACCCTGGGTTTACAAAAAAATAAAGAAAGGAAGCAGAAAAACTATTCCTTTACTATTCCTTTACTTGCAATTTAATACTGTAACTTTGTGTTCACTCTAAAATCTAATACTGCTGCAGAATTTAATATATTTAATATATATGAGTCCACTTAACATTTTCATCTTCCATATGCTATATTTTCTTGCTTCATTTTTATGCATTTTCCTTTCTACTTGCCTAGAATAACTGTAGCCAGTCCCCTGCATATCATGCTATTTCTCCTCTTTAAAGCATTATTTTGTGTTTTCTCATGGTGTACACTATCTGTAAAAAAATAAATTTCATTTTGAATATGAAATGCTGCTATGAATGTTGTTAAAAGGGGTTACTACACAGACAATGCATCCTAGTTACCTTAGACCTTGCATCCATACATATATTTCAAGGCCCTACATCTAATCTGTTAAAAGATTGATTAGAAAGGGAAAATGTGATCACAAAATATGTGTTTAAAATATCACTTTTAAGGAAAAAAAAGTGAACAATAACAAGATCATAGAATCAGATGGTCAATCTTATATGAACAGAACTGTGTAACTTGGGCCTATGAGCATGAACGCTGCCTAAGTCCAGAAGGGGTAGGATTCCAAATATATGCATCTCTTTTACATTTTCTATGAGCTGTCTTACACATTCCTGTTTAGCACACTGGTTGGTATAACTCCAAAACAAAAGATAATCAAGTTTCTTCATCCAAAATACAGAGCAGCTAGGCACCCAATTCAATTTTCTGAATTTCACATAACAGCACATACATTTAGATTTTAAACCAGACACACAGCATTTCTGTGACTAGGTCTCTTTTACCATCTGGATCCTTGAACACAGGACCTTACAATGCTTAACAGATAACACTTAAATATCTAGTATCTAGGAGTATTTAGACCATATGCATTTTTGCTTATTTGTGCATGAAGACATGAAGATGGTCTGATTTTTTTTTTACTTCAGTCCAGAAAAATCTTCTTGGTTTGGAAGTCATCACAGTAATGCTGATCAGAAACTAGGCTTCTGAAAGAAACAGTGGTTAGAAATCCCTTGTTCCATGTGAGATAGTTGCCAGAATCCTGATAATTAATTGCACCAATGTCGAAAGGCTTCTTATCACAATATGTATAAACAACTTTGTGTGTGTGATCTGGTATGAATGGACTAATTTAATTTTTCAGAAGGGAAGGGAATAGCTACCATATATGATTAAATAATCAAGTGGTCAGATGTCTTTGCCTTTACACAGTATTGATCCCTTCTGTCAGATTGTTAGCTGTTTATTTTGTTATTATTTTGCTTGCACACCTTTTATCTATTTTCCTCCCTTCATTTGTCTTCAGGAAGTATAAGAATTTTAAATCTGAAGGTATATTTCCAGATGTGCCAAACGCAACACAAAAAAAAGAAAGGTCAAGATTAAACTGTGACTTGTCAGTGAATTAGTGACAGCCTATTTTCTGTAGTATTCTAAAGATCTGTTGCTAGAACAGGTAGAAAAAGGGAACATGGTAGGTCACCATTCTAACACATGCACATTCTTCCAAAATAATACAATTAAATTCTAAACTGCCTTTAAATATGCTTATCATTGACAGTTCCTCATGATTCCTGATGATCCTGATGATTGTCTTCCATGACTGCCTTATCTATGGGTCCAAAGATGGCAAACAAGGCCAATCTGGGATTGACAGGTTCTACTGCAACTTGGGCACATGCACAGTGGGTGGCTCTGGATTCTTGATTTGGTCCATAATACACTGTTTCTGCCATTCCCACTTTTCCATCTCCTCTTGTCTTTGTGAGGTTTCAAAGTACTGAGACCCTTGAAACAGACTCTTCCTCCATCTGGGCTGTCCTGAGTGATAGTCTCCTACAAGTTGATGTTGATGTTGTGTTTTTTTAAGTTGGCCTTGAAATATCCTTGAAGTGATTTCTCTTTCCTCCTCTTTAATATACACCTTCACTGAGCTAGGAGAATAAAACTTGCTTTGGGAGTCTGGAGTCAGACATCTAGATGATGTGGCTGACCCAATAAAGTTGATTTTGCATCATCATTGCCTCGATGCTCATGGTGTTTGCTTGCAAGAGGATGCTAACTACCTGTCTTCCCACTGGATTTGAAGGATCTTCCATAGGCAGTGCTGATGGTACTTCTCCAGCAACTTGAGGTGTCTCTTGTATGTTGTCCATGTCTCAGTTCCATACAATAAGATGGGAATCACACCTGATTGATAAACCATGAGCTTCATTTCAGATCTGATGCCATGATCTTTGAACATCCATTTACTTGGGCATCAAAAGGCTTCACTTGTGCATTTTAGGCAATGTTAGGTATCTTCATTGATGTCAGACTTCTTCAAAAGATGGTTTCTGAGGTACAGGAAACACTCAACATTCTCAAATCATGAATCTGAATTACCAGAGCTGGGGACTGATCATTAAGAGTTTGTCTTTTGAATGTTAAGCATGAGTCCTATTTTCTTGTATGCGTTGGTCAAGGCATTAATAATTGTCTGAAAAATCTGTTTTCAAATAAGCACATGCTACAGCATCATCAGCATACTGGAGCTCAATGATTTCGGCTGGGGTAATGTTGGTTTTGACTTGGAGCCAGCTGAGATTAAACAGTCTACCGTCCATTTTGTAGTTTACCTCCACTTGACTGGAAGCTTGATGGTAGTCAAATGTAACACCATGGTAAAGAATATCAAGAAGAGTGTTGGAGTGACTATGCAGCCTTGCTTAACTCCAGTCTTAACCTCAAAGGGATCTGTGATAGATTTGTTGTTGAGAACCATTACTCACATAGCATCATGGATCAGGCAAAGACTGGTGATGACTTTTGGTGGGCAACCCAACCTCAGAAGGATCCTTCACAGCACGTTTTGGTTGACAGAGTCAAAGTCTTTTGTGATGTCAAAGAAGGTCATGTAGAGATGGTGAGCAGTGAAGATTATGTGGGTTGTGCCTCTTACTGCCCTAAATTCAGATTGACATTTCAGGAGGAGCTCTTCAGTGGAAGGAGCTGGTTCAAGAGGGTTATCATAATGAATTTTCCTGTGGTGGAAAGCAAGGTGATCCCTCTGTAATTGCCATAGTTGGGCCTGCTCTTTTCTTGAAGATTATCATGATTATGGTGTCCCTGAGGTCATCTAAGATTTCCTCATCATTTCAGGTCCCCATCATTTCAGGTCATTAAGATGAGGGCATGGAACTGTTATGCAAAATCCTCTCTCCCTTCCTCCTTCTCCCTCTTCCCCCTGGCCTGTGTAAAGATTTCAGCAGGAATTCTATCTGCTCCAGATGTCTTGTCATTCTTAATCTGCTGGATGGCTTTCCTCCCCTCATCAAAGGTTGGAGGGATTCAGATGTCATCTCTGGGTGTCATGCAATGGAATTGAGAATACTCTCATCAACAGAGTCTCATTTAGGAAGGTCTTAAAAATGCTTCTTTCAATAGACACTGATGGATACCCTTTCCTTGATCAGGTCTTTTTCATCCTTAAATCTCAAGGGGATTGGTCCCTGAATGCTTGGAATGTATATGGTTTTGATGGCACTAAGACACCATGTGTATCCTGGATATCAGCAAGATATTAAATCTTCTTCACCTTGTCTGGTGGCGGAGAGGTGCTGCTACCCAGCATGCCCACAGGTGGCAGATAGTGGAGTTACCTTCAGGGAAGGTCAGCTGTGAAATAAGATGGGGTAAATTTGATGAATAAACAGTCACAGACTATGCAGAAGCAGCACTACCAGGATGTAGTAGGGATAACAGAAGGCAATGCTGTCTCCCCTGAAAAGCCACATATATCCACTGATGGTGCTGTGACATAGTGAGTACAGGTCACCACTATAATAAGCCTGTCTGGCTCCCAGCCATGGGTCTACAAGTCCTCAACAGGAGAGCTGGTGGAATAATAAGTTAGAATCTCAATGATGAAGGTGGACAAAGGCTGCAGTGGAACAAAATCTTGATTTCCTTGCCAAGATTGGCAAGGAATGGAATTAAGATCCCGTTCTGTCAAGAACCATATAGAAAGTGATGTACAGCAGCTTCTCCACAATAAAAGAAACTGCACACAGGCATCTTCCATGAAAGCAACTTTAGCAAAAGTTCCTTATGGATAATCCTAATGAATGCCCACAGCTCTTCACTGCAATCGTGACTGGAGAACTCAGGTGACATAACATAGCTGTCTGTACTGAGCAAGACATAGCTGACATAGCTGTACTGAGCAAGACCTGGTGTGTAGGAGGTGGAAAGCTCAAAGAACATGGAGGTGGCTGTACTCTTCTGAAAGGGTTAACAGGAATGGCTTGGTCATTAAGAACTAACTCATAACTCATTAACTCATAATTCAACTCAATTATCTATCAGAATTGTTTACCTCATGACTCTCTGTCTCAAATTTTCAGGGAGCCAATAAGTCACTGTCATCAGCACATGTGTCCCAACTCCTGATGCTGCCCATGAAGCCCAGGAGGAATTCTATGCCAACCTTGATCAAGTCCTTTCTGGCATTCTGAAGGAAGACAGGCTTATTCTGCTTGGTGACTTCAACACCAGAGTCAGAAGGGATTTGCACCTCAGGAATGGAACCATCAGCAAGGAAGGAGTGGGGCAGGTTAACTCCAATGGCATCCTTCTCTTGATCATATGTGCAGAACATAGACTTATCATCACCAACATCCTGTTTTGCCAAGAAAACAGGTACAAGACATCATGGCAACTCCTGTAATCTAAAAATTGGCACTTGATTGACTACATCATCATTTGCACCTAGGATCACAAAGGTGTCTGCATCACTTGAGTTATTCTAGGGACTGACAATTGCTGGACCAATCACCAATTCAAATAAACTGAATCAGCAATAAGCCAAGGCAGAAGTCCAAAGGAGAACCTGTGATATGAAGAGCAGATGGTGGGAAGATAAGGTGAAGGACATTCAACATCTCACTGATATCCAAGTTCTTTACTACCATCAAAGTCATGTATTGTCTGGGCATTCCTATCTCATCCAAATGCTAGACAGTCTTTTTCCAACTGCTGCATTCATGCCAGTGCATGACTAGGAAATTCCAGATCTCATAATACTACTCCTGTCATCACTAGCTGGTCACCAAAGGGCTTGAAAAATGTGCTAAAGCTGTTTTCATGGAAGATGCCTATGTGCAGTTTCTTTTATAGTGGAAAAGCTGCTGCATATCACCTTCTACATGTTTCTTGACAGAATGGAACCTTATCCCAATAGGCCAAGGGGTCACAGTGCAGGAGCTCCACATTTTCAGCAATATAGGTAGCAACTGAGGCCTCCTCACTACCTGCCTGATGGTGGGGTCTGGTGCATCTGGACTCCAACATTGAAGCCATGCCTTTGGTCCACATTGGCAGCAGCTTTGGTGGATATTGGCTTGAGGTTGGAGTGCTGGCATGGGAAAGTGGATCCCCCTCTTCCACATCCCCCTGGCTTTGCCTTTCTGCCTCCCTGACTCTGTTCACCAGCACCTCCATCCAGTGATCGAGGGTTTTGTTGCTGCAGATGCTTCCCTTCACCCTTGGGTCATACATGGCCCCAAGCACATGCACCATACTGAACTGCAATGGATCCAGCCATTTTTTGATGCCCTCCTTAAGCTGCTTCACAAGTGCCTGCACCTCTGGTGAAAATGGCTTGCCCCAGCCAGAAACGTCGATCCCCTAGAATGTCTCCATTTCATTCTCAAGCTCCTTCACTATGGAGACCAGTGCTGAGGCTTGTGGTGGCCTTGAGGAATGGCTTGAGGTCCACTAAGATCTGGAAGATGCTATCCCACTAAGCTCTATTAAGGGGGCTGCTGATCCTAATCTCCCCAAGCAAGGCCACCTGATGGATGGCCTTCTGTTGCTCCACCAGCCTTTCCAGCATCAGGTATGTGGCGTTCCATTGTGGGATGTTCAGCTTTTCCTGTTTGTCTCACAACATCTTGCCCACCCTGATGCTCTGATGGAAGTAGCCCACCACCTTCTTGCATTTCAAAATGAGCTGGCTGGTAATGACAGCACCATCATTGTTCCCCTCCAAGGTGCCCCTGACTACGAGGTGGAACTTGTGTACCACACAGTGGTTGCCAACAAAGTTGGCATCACAGACTGCCTTGACCATATTGGCTCCATTGTCAGTGACCACGAACCTACAGGTGAGCTTGCCCTGCCCAATGAGTCACCCCTGCACCATGCAATTTATGGCCATCATGATCTCTGTTGCCGTGTGGGACTCATCACCTCTGCTTGAAAGTCCACTGATACCCTCACTGATTGCACCAGTGCCCTGTGAGGGAGAGGTAGGCATGATCTACATCCTGGCTGCTCCAGATTTCTGAGGTGAAGTGAACCCATGGATGTGCCTTCTGTAGCTTGTCCCTCAAGTACTCACTGCGTGTCTCATACAGGGAGGGCACCACCATCCTGCTAAAGGTGGTGTGTGCAGGCACTTCATATGATGGGACCATGACTGCCATGAGCCACCTGAACCCTGGATGCTCAACAAAGGAAAAGGGCTGGCTATCCAGAGCAAGCATCTTCTCAATGCTCTGGGTGACCTCACTCACCTTTGGAATGAGCCCCTGTATTTGTCTCTGCCTTCCCTCCACTATTCCAGGGTGGCCTGCCTCTGCTTCTTGGGGACGAGAGATTTGGAGCAAGAGGGGGACTTCTTTTTGGGCATGTTCCCACTGGTGCCAGGCTGAGGAGGAACAAGGGCAAGGGGGTGCTGCCTCCTGAGATGCATCGCTGTGGTGGTGAAGTGTTTCACCTCTTTGCCCTGACTGATCTGCCTTCAGCAGTGCTGACAAATAGCAAATCTGGGATCATCTGCCACCTCAAAATGATCCTACACTACACTACTCATCCGCTTCTGGATTGAGGGTGGGGATCCTGCCTTATCCCCTCCTTACCAGGCAGAGGCACAACAAGAGGAGCTGAGTCACCTGCCCCCACAACTTCCTCCAAAGTGCCCTCCAGAGAAGAACACCTGCTTCTAGGGGAACTTTGAGGGGTGTGGAGCACAAAATCAGATTTCCCCTCCTTCTCTAGAATTTCCTTCACTGTGACCCTCTGCTCCTCTGCTTCCAGATCCAGTTCCTCCTATGGCACTGGAAGGTTCACTGGGGAATGAATGAAATTGGGATGGTGAATGTCATGCTGGTGCTGGTGGTTATTACTGGTATTAGTGGAGGTGGGGCAGGTGCAGACACTGCTCCTAATTCCTTGCTCCAACTAGCAGCAGAAGACTCATCACTGCCAGAAAGAGGGTGCATCTATGTTTGGGGCAGGGGGAACTTGCAGCTCTTCCTTTGATCCCTCTCCCTCCCCGCTGAAAGACCTGGCATCTGCCTTTCCAGCATGCTTCATAACGTTTGCCCTGCTGGAAAATATGTGCGTGTATGTGTGTGTAAAATATATGTTGTGCTTGCCTGCACAGTGATTACACCTGGTCAGGGAAAAAAACAGCTTTATTTTTGTGGGGTGAAAGAATCAAGACAGGCTAACAAGAACAAATAAGAGGATTTTGGGGGAAGAATAAGTTCAAAGCAATGGATAGGGATAATGACAAGGATTGTAGGCAGAGGTAAGTATGAAAGGATTGGATACAACTTAAAAGAAGAGAGATTAACTACCAAGAGACTAGATAGCAAGCCAGATCCTTTCAGATGCTGCTGTTCCAAGAGAGAGAGAGCTCACAAAAGGCACAGATCACTTCAGACACAGCTTTATATGTTGTTTCTATGTCCCTCCCCCAGAGCACTGTGATTGGAAGGGAACTCAGAGAAAGATCACAGTCACTGGACAGGCAGATGTCAGTATCAGAGGAGTCTTTTCCCCCTTCTCAGCCTTTTCCGTATATGGAAGATCACCCCATCCCTCACCTTTTTTCTCAGTTTCTGCTTGCTGCAATCCTTCCAAATCTCTGAATCTCTCCAAATCTATTTGGAGGTGTCAGATTTGATTCGGACCTTTTTAATGGTTCTCCTGATTTGATTCAGATTTGGATATTCCGTCGGTCGGCGAATCAGGCCAAATCTTCTCCTAATCGAATTGGTTATTGAATTTTCGCACGCGCCTAGTGCACATCAATTTCCATATGACACAATTGGAGATTTATTATTATTATTATTATTATTATTATTATTATTATTATTATTATGGTGGTGGTTGTAACTTTGTTATTATTATTATTATTATATTTAAATATTAAATATGATAACCCCAATACCAAACTTAATTAATTAATGAGTTAATTCATGTATCCATGAGAAAACACTCTGTGTGTGAATGCATGGCACATGTGTGCCTGCTATCTGCAATATCTGAACACAAAATGGCAACTGCTACTGAAGCGAGAAAAGAGTACTTCTTTCTTTTTAAAAGTGTATTACAGGACATGGAAAACAAATCAGGAAAAAGACATATTGAATACACCACGTTGTGTTCTCAAGCTGTCTTAATACTTTGAGCATGTAGCTATTTCTTAACATCTGCTCTTTAAAGAATACGTGTTTTGTGGCTACAAGGATGTTAGCAAAGTTCTGATTATTATTTAATTATTGAGTACAGAGATAAAATTTCAATAAGCTAAAGAAATCCCTTGAAAATAAATGTGCTTTTTTGTTTCAGAACTGAATCATTTTTTGTTTCATTGTTTCTTTAAAAGAGAATGATTAGACTAGTTTAGTCTCATGTATGCTTATGAGTACAACCACCAGTGATTTAATAAAGCCTTATTCTTTCATATTGCACTAATCTATGTACCATGCACTTTGCATCCACAGAAAGGCTGATTCTGAAAAATTCTAAGCCAAAATCTGTAGGAAGCTATAGTATTTTCAAATATTCAATATTACTTTACAAAAAGTGCTACAAAAGTAAAAGAACAGGATACATGTTGTGATTATTTATCCTTGATATTATTATTATTCTTTTTCTCTGAATGCAGTTGAATACCAAGTCTATGAGAGTTTTAGCATCTAATTCAGCAGGAATTGGGTTAGCACAGTAACCTGTAAGGACAAAATTCAGTCATTTGCAATAGGTCCTTAAATTATGAGCATGAATTAGGGATGTTCTCCCGTTTTTAAGCAGAACTAAAGATCACAAGAGGACTTACAGTTTATTGAATAACTTCTTCAACTTCTCTCTATTGGGCATATTATCCAGTTGTAACAAGGTACATGACTCAGTGGTGGAAGCCTAGCTTCAGGGTAATAGCTTGCCCACCTAGGAGCACTTTGCCAGATGACAGTGATGACTGGCTGGGTGTGGAGGAAGTTAAAAAGTCCCAGGGAGATGATGCTGAGGAGAAAGGTAGCTGAAAAGAAGGGCAACAGTGCAGGACTGCAATGAAGCCCTTGCTCTGGATGGGAGGGGCGGGCATGATTTTGTTGAAATTTTGTTATTCTGTTTATTTTGAGGTAGGAAAAGGGGAAAGCTGGCTCTTGGCCCAGGCTAAAGGAAGAACAACATATAGTGGAGAATGCAGGCATTCTAAGTTTAACTCTAGCAACAGAGACAGAAGCCCTTCTAAAACAGCTGGAGGGGATGCAGCAGCAACAACAGCAGCTATTTCAGCAGCTCCAACTCCAGCGGCAGCAATTCCAGAGGGAGAAGCAGCAGCTGCTGCAGCAGTTTCAGAGGAAGAAGCAGCAGCAAAAGCAGGAGTTCCTGAAGCAGCACTTGGAGTCAAGATAGCTCCATCCCCTCAAGTTGGTGAGTCACTTGTTTCCCAAAGGATAGAGGGTGAAGTACTCACCAAGATGGGACCTGCAGATGACCTGGAGGCCTTCCTCATGACTTCTGAGTTGGTGGCAGAGGCCTATCAGCAGCCACAGGATGTGTGGGCTATTAACTGGAGAGGCACAGGCTACTTAATGGGCCCTGGGAGCAGATTTTACCTTGGATTTTAAAGCCCTTAAAGCTTTCATACTTGATCAGTTGAGTCTCACAATACAGGCCTATCACCAGAAGTTTCGGATAGAGACTCAGGATCCAAATGCATGGCCTAGAGTCATGGCTTAGAAATTAAAGCACTTGTGCATTTGCTGGCTGAACCCTGACACACAGTGTGCTGTGAAAATACTGGAACTGGTGATCATAGAACAGTTCTGTGCCATCCTACCATTAGAAGCCTGCAGGTGGGTGTATTGTCATCAGTTGACCAGCTTGGAGGAAGCCATCTGGAAAGCAGAGGGCTTCCTGAGGGCAGAATTAAGCTGTCTGGATCCCTTGAAAGCCAGCAGGTCCCAGGGCTAAGGAAGCCTGGACTGTGGAGGGTACAGGAAGGGTCTTTGAAGAGGCCTCTTGTAGGGGCATTACCTCCTTCTCCTCTGAGACCACAGCCAGGAGGAGGGCCCTTGAGTGGCCCCTCCAGAGAAGATAGCCACCTGGGAAGATAGCATCCATGAGAAGATAGCATTCCTTCCTGCAGCCCAGGAAGAGGAAGGGACGCTCTGATGATTTCTTCCAATGTGGGGAGAAGGACTGCCCTCAGATGGGACTGTGGCTGGATGTGTGGCATGATGATAGAGTCTGGACCAGAGATGATATGGGGTCCCAGTTAAGATAGGGGATGTCCATATTTAGGGATCATAGACTTGGGCTCTAGCCAGACCTTTGTCCAGGAGTGATTTGTGAATCCAGCAGACATCCTAGTAAATGAGTGTGTCTGTGTCATGTATTCGTGGAGATACGCTATCATACCCCATACCATAGCTGAGGGAGAGGGAATTAACAAGACACCTGTGGTGGTCAGCCATTTAGTTCACCCAGTGGGGTTGGGGCAAGACTGGGGCTCTATGGCCAAATTGTTGTTGCTGGCTCAGAGAGCCAGTAGAAGCCAGGCTGAGCCAGAACTCAGGGAAATATTTCCCTTGTTCCCTTGTGAACTCTGGGGGTGGCCTGGATTTCACTTGTGATCAAAAGGAAAACCCAGTACGTGCCGCTCTTTGTGGCAAATGGGGTCATGGTGGATGCAAGCTTAGTGGCCCAGGACCCCCATTTTGAGTTACAAGGGAACCTCTTGATGAAAATGACAAAAGACAAGAACACAGGGACCTGGAAGTTCCAACTATTAGTGCCAAAGAAGTACCATAATCAGATTTTGAAATTATCCCATGATATATAATGGGGAGGTCATTTAGGGATATAAAAGACCCAGAATATGGTACTGGAAAAGTTTTTTCTGGCCTGGGGTATGCCAAGAAATAAAGGACTATTTTACATCCTACCCCGGCTCACCCCCTGCCCCACTCACAAGACCCGACTGGTACCTGCTCCATTGGTTAGCATACCTTTTGAGTGGCTTGGAGTAGAACTTGGTGGAGCCACTTAAGCCCAGTTCAAGAGGGTCCAAGTTCATCCTGGTCCTTGTCAACTATGGCACTCACTACCCTGGGGCTCTGGCAATATGCTCAGCTTAAGCACAAACAGTGGCCTCTGAGCTATTACAGATATTCTCCCAGGTGGGCTTTCCAAGAGAAGTCTTGGCTGACCAGCCAAGGTCTTTATATACCAGTTATTAGAAGTTTGGGAGGTATTGACTATCCATCCTGTCAAGAGTTCAGTGTACCATCCCCAGATGGCTGGATTAGCTGCAGGATTTAATCAGACACTGAAGGGGATGTTGAGAAAATTTGTCCAGAAGAGCCTCAGAATTGGGACCAGTTATTACTGTACTTATTGTTTGCTGTTCAGGACCTCCATGGGTTTTTCCACCTGTGAATTATTGTATGGGAGGCAATCCCAGGGTGTGTTAGATCTCTTACAAGAATCATGGCAGGCCCAGGGGACAAATACATAGAATGTAGTCCAATATGTGCTGAAGCTATGGAAAAGATTAGAACTGGTGGATACCCTCCCAAAAAACAAAACAAAACAACTCAGGGCTACACAGCAGGCACAGGAACAGCAATACAAAAAAAAAAAAAAAGACTGGCTCTGGGTTTATCAGCCAGGGGATAGAGTATTACTATTTCTTCCCTTCTCTGAGAATAGTTTGCTGGCTAAGTGGCAAGGCCCTTCTGAGCTAGGCAAGGTAAATTATGAAGTTCACCCAGTAGGGAAATGGCAGGGTTTGCAGATATATCATGTCAACCTGCTGAGGCCCTGGAGAGTCCAAGAAACTTGTTTGGTCTCTATGTGTTTGCAGGGAACTGGCATGATGATTCTGGATTCAGAAGAGATACTCAAGCATTCCAGCATAGCTGAGACAAATTGTAAAAAAAGAGGTTCAGATGCTGGGCCTAGGGGTAATACAAGAGTTTGCCAGTGAGTGGGAGTAGCTCAACTGTTTTGGTGCCAAAGCACAATCACACCATTCAGTTTTGTATTTCTATAAAGTCAACACAGTTTCAATGTGTAGTGCATTTCTTACGCCTAGAATAGATGAGATAGTGGATGGAACAAGCAATGCAGATTATATAACCACCCTGGATTTAACTAAAGGGTATTGGCAAATACCCACATCCTGAGAAATAACAGCCTTTGAACCCTGTGGACTCTATCATTTCCAAACTGTACCTTTTGTTCTTCATGGGGCCTCTAACCCCTTCCAACATTTAATGGACAAAATACCTGTCCCTGCAGCCTTTTGTTTTTCAATACACCACCACCCTTGGACTGCACATGCAAATGCAGACATCTTTTCCACAGGGTAAGAGGATTAGGACTGGAAGAGTATGTCCAGGGATCTACTCCTATGAGGAGGGGATGTGCAATGAGGTACACAGCCTAGGGGCTCGAGCCAAGCTGCAGGGGGTTAGAGGACAATAGCTTGCCTGTCTAGGAGGACTGGGCCAGCTGACAGGTGATTGGGTTGCCCTGGAAAAAGTTAAAAGCCCCCACAGAGATGCTGCTGAGCAGGAAGGTAGTTGAGAAGAAAGGTAACTGCAGGACTATGGTGAAGCCCTTACCTTAGAAAGGATGTCTGGGGGAGAGGGATTTTGTTGATGTTTTGTTATTCTGTTTATTCTGGGCTAGGAAAGAGAGAAGGCTGGCTCTTGGCCCTGGCTTAAGGAGGAAAAATCAATGCTTTCTTTTTTCCATTTTACCTTACCATTTAAATAACCATACTATAGAGTCAGAAATCATAACAGTGTCTAATCAATCACCTGAACTTAAATAAAATTGAGTTTTAATTAATTATATTTGTGTTGGAAAACTCAATTTCCCTGGAAAAGAACCAATATTCTTATTTAAACTACTAAATCAAGATAACTATGCTTACTAGGCACATTAACCAGCTACATATAATTTGGTGTAATTCACTAAAAGCACGTCAGTTTTGCCACAGCTAATCATATCTGCACAGCTAAATCACACCTTAGATATTATTTTCCTGCCTAAATGCCCTCTGCTGTTTCACTGAAATCTAGTACTATATCCTTTTTTACTGTCTTCAGTAATGTACTGTGCAATGGTGCAATGGTGCTTTGCATAATTAAACTGCTTCTGTTTGCCAGACTGTTGTCTGTCCCAGTGTTGGGTTCATTTCAGTGGTGGTTGAAGTTGGTTGTATATTTGTTTACATTTTTTTTTCTTTTATATTTTAAGAGTGTGCATATAGCATACAATGAAAGCATTTCTCCAAGGAAAGGATTTGTTGCAACCCTGAAGCCTGATTTCTCTTCTTGGCTGGAGAGGAGTAAGTTCCCTATCTTCTTGGCCAGATTTTCTGAGAATGCAGTACAGTTACCTGCACTCTAAACTGGAGAAAAGAGTCCCAACAAATTAGGAAATTGGCTCTAAGGACAAAGGGACATTATGTCACCTAATCTGACCCCCTCCCCCTACCTCAAATCTCACCCCTGCCTTTAACTCTGTAACTTTCTCTCTTGATCTGGATATATTCACTACTTCCTTGGTAATTTGTTCCAATCATGCTCATGGTAAAATTGCATTTTATTTTTAACAGAAATTTGGCTGCTTTCAGCTTCCAAACACTGGTGCTTGTTATGTCTTTTTCCACAAGATTAAAAAGCCCTTTAGTAACTGGTATTTTCTCCCTGTCCTTTCATGTTACATCTAAGTGGTATTTTTTGGTAAGTTGGAGGGACAAAGAGTTTTTTGTTTGCTTTTTAATAAGTTTTCCACTATGAGGCATTTCCTCCAGGCCTCATATTAAATTGGTTATTTTTTTTCTTCTGCCTCTCCAAATCTGAGCACCGGAATAGGACACCGTATTCCAGTATCAGTCTCATCAATGACATACAGATATAAAATCATCAACAATTACTCACTGTTACTCAGTCAATTCTTAACCTATTTAATATGGACTTATTTATATTTTAATTGGACTACTTTTGCAATCAGAATGTTGTGTCAAGCACCTTGCAAAATCCTAGTGTGTTAAATCTATCCAGTTCTCTTAACAAATAAGCTTGTAAACTCATCAAAGAATTAAATCAAATTTGTTTGGAAGGATCTATTACCATAAAACCATGTTGAATTACATTAATTATATTTCTAGCTTTGATACTTCATTCATTGAGTACAGTCAGCTTTTCCATTAGTATTCTTATGTGTGAAACTAGCCCCTCCCTTTTTTGGATACTGTCACAATATTAACAACCTTCTAGTTTTCTGTAATTTCCCAGAATTCCAAAATGTTTTAACAACAGTGGACCAGAGATAAGTGATTTAGGACTTTGGGAGTATAAGTTATCTGGGCCTTTAAAAAATCCCTTGTAAATGTTTGGTAATTTGGTATATGCAGGTAAATTTGGTCACTAATTAAATGTAATATAGACCTGTGCCCTTGGTAACACTTATGTCTATACACAGTTCTTCTAAGAAAGCATTTATATCAGAGTTTAAACCTACATTTTTAGAAACCAGGCCAAAAAATCAACTGAAGTGGAAATACTTCTAAATTATTCCAATAGAGGCCATGCAGTAAACTTTGTTCTGAATTCTGATATGCAAGCCCATCATGAACTTACCATTTATATATTGGAGTCTTCTAGAAAAATGCCAGAAGGAATTATAACTTGGGACATAGATAACAGTAATGAATAAGGCAGGACTACTATAAGGTAAAAATGTACAAGTGGACCATTCACCAGAGCACAGTTAATCATTCCTTGAAGCAATGTATAGTACACAGTGTACAAGACTCCTAGTTTGAACACAGCAAGGATTCATTTTTGTTCCTTTAAACAGGTTGCCAAGAAGTCTGACACTACCAAAAAGGGTTATTTTATCATTGAAGTCATCCACAAACACCATAATAGTGCTCTCACAGAGCTGAAAGAGGCTGCAAACCTTCCAGCTGAATGTAATGATGAACCCATTGACAGGATGACATTCATTCCAGCAGCTTGCAGCAATAGATGGATACATGAGTCAGACAGATTCCTTCAGCTGACACAGGCTAAATATGCAGTTGTAATCAGTATTTTGGAAGTGTCCCTAATTTGACACTGATGCAAAGAGGTTTCCATGCTCCTTTCTAAAAATGGACTTTGTTGTCACATTGGCGAGTGTGTGTGTAAAACATCCTGTCACTCTCAAAACCTCTAGTTCTGCCTGTTGACAAGACTTCACTTATTTTCAAGGCATTTATGAATAGGAGAGACAATGAAGAAACCACATTTTCAGCTCTGTCCTGAAGTGAAGTGTCAAATCCAATGTGTGTTGAGCTGTCTGTTTCAGGAGTATGGACAAGACAAACCAACTAGCAGAAGAAACGCTTGTTCTTCTGATCCTGAGTACTAGAGAAATCTTTAACTGCATACTATACTGTTTTCTTGAGCTATGTTATCATTGAATATCAGGGAAAAATCCCATAAGAATTTTGTGGGGGGTAAGGGCTGGCGTTGCTTATATAATAGAAGTAGGATAATGGTCAGAAGTGCACCTATAAAAATGCCACCTTGTTACTTCACATAAAATGATCTCTATGGCACATAATTTTTGAGCCATATCATCTCTGTTTACTTAACAAAACTAAAAGGTTACTTCTGCCAGCACTACAGATCCAATATGCAAAAACTGTGGAGAAGCAGGCAGCTGTTATTGTTCAGTAGCTATATCAGATTTAACTTTATGTATCTTTTCAGAAATAGTAATAGATGGCTAGAGAAAGGCACAACTTCAGTGGTTAGATATCAAGGTACTATCTCTAAAATCACACAGAACAATGAAATTAAAATTCAGAACTATAGTCTAAATTCCATGAACATTATTTGCTATTTTGAAATGAACCCATTTTGAGAGTGTTTCAATTTTCTTAGTTTTTACTGTTCCCAAGCATGCTAGCCAATTAATTCAGGAGCTGCAATACTCAATGAAACAGTGAAGTATAAATTAAAGTTGCAGGGAAAGCAGCTTTTTCATATGGACAATAACACCAAAGCCTTGTTCTAAGGTTGCATAACCAACCAGGAGCAAAGGCATACCCTGAGACTGAATTACTCAATTAAACAATTATGCAGCTAATTTTAGCTGTGTAAGTGGCATTTTGGAGCACATACAAGGATTTTAGATCTGCACAAATCACCCTAAGGAGTCCACCCAGCCACTTGGGTCCACCTGTTCAGCAACTAGGTGGGCATGTGTATATATGAGGTGTTCAATGCAGAACTGCCTAAATAGCTCCACAGTAAAGGTCGTGGCATCTACACATGCATCTGTGTTAGTCTGCAGGAAACTAATAAACTTTGCCGCAGTGTAGTACTTGTAAGTAAAAGTACTAACCTTCTCCAACGTTTTTTTTTACTTCACAGAAGCATACGTGTATAGGCTGCTATGGCTGGCTGGGGAATGAGGATACTTCAGTGTGGGGGCTACCTACTGTCTAGCCCTACACTAGAGCACTATTATGCCCCAGCCAGTCCCTCCGCAGCACATTGATCGGGGGAAGAGCAGGCCCAGGTGGTAGGCTGACCCCTTGGGCCTCCTGCCAGCCAGTGCTGCTCCAACTCAGCTCAACATGCTGCAGTCCTAGGCACACATGTGAACATGGCACCTGGGAGGAATAAACTCTGGTGTAATAAGTACTGGAGTTTATTGTGTTGCATTTATTTTCATGTGTAGACATGCTCAGTGAGACCCTATTCCAGCCTGCTCAAGTCTCTGAAAAAATATTATTATACCTACTCTTATAACATACTATCATGTTGGCTTTAAAAATAAATCACAAAAAGCAGCAAGTAGTGGTAGGACTCATCCACCTTTTGTACTAACTGTTTTTCATGGGCTGAAGTAGGAATAGAGTTCACTTATGTGGAGGAGAAGGATGATCTTTTATCCCAGTAGTCTAGTCATTGGGGTATTTGCTCAGGAAGTGAGAGACATAGGTTCTAAACCTCTCTGTACACACACCAAATGGGGTTGAAGCTCTGCTTCCTACTTTCTGAAAAGAGGTTCAACAAACAGGCCATGAACAAAGAATCACTAATAGGATTCTCCACCATTTACATTGAAGCAGGTCCAAGGGTGGACCAGAAAGAGATCAAGAAAGAGGAAGAGTGGCTGAGTAAAATAGGAACCAGCATGGAAGAGGATATGTGCCTTGGCTTCTGCCCACGCTCCCAAGGAAGCAGAAGGTTATCCATGTATCTTGCATTCTCTCTGATTACCATTACATGCAAATATAGAAACACCATTGGGGGCAAAAGTAAGGTCCAGAATCCAAAGAATCCTCCCAGTTATGCAGGTTGAAGGGGGCAAGGGGGAGGAGGAGGCGGGAAGTGGAGAGTGGAGGATGTAGGATCGAAAACCCATGTAAAAGTTGCCCAAAATGTCATTTGTATAGCTGATTCTAACTATGTAATTGCCACCTATATGTAGAATTGGATTTGGATTCTTGTATTCCGAAATATTATATTGGAATTCCCAAGAAGAATATGTACTGTTATTCTTCATAGACCTTCAAGACAATCTGTAGCACATACCCACTGGAGTAAATAAAGATTTGCAGAAACATGGGTGTCTGCTTATGTGCATGTGACTCCCATCTGCTGTTATAAATTAAACAATTCTAAAACTGATAAATAACTGGATGGGAAAGTACATGCCATTATGGGGTAATGCAAGATTCTGCATTTGCATCTTCTTTATGGATTGGGTGCTATGTGATAACATATTGTCACATGTTCAATGCATTTGAAAAAAAAAAAAAATCTACCTGTAAGGAATTTGTAAACACAGGAAAAAGAGTTAAAATTATCAAGCAAAATATTCATCTGGTTGTAGGAGTGACTGATTTTCTAATATGATTTTGAAATTCAAAAATGAAATTAAGTAGTTTTCACTTATTAAGTAATCTCTTATGGAAATCAGGAATGACTGTAAAATAATGAGGTGACATTTCTCACTACAGCTGTATTTAAGTGAATGTAATACTATTGTTCATTATAAGGTAGAGACTACAAGAGTAACTGCTGGAATGCAAGAAACTTGTCTTAAGCAAGGAGAGGTATATTTCCTATATTTCTCTAATTCCTATTATATAAAATTAGGTATGCATAATTGCACCAGAATTTCCCTGGAAAAAATCTCTGCTACAATTTGTAGTATTTCATGCACCCACTATAACGTAGCTCTGCTTTTACCCTCCACTCCCCCTGGGTCTGCAAGAGGTATAACTGATCTGACAGATATGCATGCATTGGGGGTGGGGGGCGATGTGTGCACACCCCACACATGCATATACTTGAACACAGATTGTAAATTTTGTTTTAGAGGCAAGGTAAGAACTAGCAACTAAGTGGGTATTTTCACCTATAAAGTGTAGATACAAATAGTTTCACACCCAGTTTGACACATGTATGAGGAAAAGAACTGAAAAATTAAACCTGAAACATCCAGAAAAAAATAATGTGAAAGCTAGAGAGATTGCAAACAACAAACATTTTCTTTAAAAATGCAGTCACGTGGATGACAGAAAGCACATTCTAGTTAAACTAGCTAATACATGCATTGTTTTTAGTTTGTTTTTAGTGATTGAAGTTAAAAAAATGAAAGAGCTTATAAAGAAAGAATAGTTAATGAGAGTGTATTAACAAGATGGAGAAGCTGAAAGGGATCTGAGGAAACCCATTTGTACATGGAAAAGTAGTAGTCAGTAACAGGCTTAATGGAAGCAAAACAGAAGGAAAAAAGAGGTAAAAATCAAGATTCAAATCACTCAAAGTAAAGTGAGGTGTTTGGGTCCAAAATAGAAGCAAAGTTTTTACACTTGAAAAGGATAAATACAGCAGTTCCTCATGGTGTTCACCCGACAGAGAATTTTTAGAAAAGATGGTTCAAGAAGGGTTTTTTCATTCTGAAACAGATACTTTGAGTACTGTTTCCAAAGAGACACATGCATTACATCTGTGGCTCATTATGTAAAAGCAAAATATAAGCACATATTTGTACTGAAGCCTATTATGTAGTAGTTTATATTACAATATGCTGTTTAATATTATGAGTCATGGCCAGTAAGCTAACCTTGTTACATGATTTTAGCAAAAATGAACCAAATTAGATGCTATGCTCTGGCTGATGTGAGTTACCTTCATGAAGTGCAACGATTG
The DNA here is from genome assembly GCF_001723895.1 of Crocodylus porosus. NCBI lineage: Eukaryota > Metazoa > Chordata > Crocodylia > Crocodylidae > Crocodylus > Crocodylus porosus. Next base: position 38,889,087 of record NW_017728948.1, read on the forward strand.
AAAGGTATCAGTTTCCAAGAACCTGGCTTCATATACTTTCCCCCTGCAATTACTGAAGCAGGAATTCTTACCTGTCAATTTTTTGATATGTGAACGAAAGCTTTCAAAACAAAGTCTCTCTACTTAATTACAAACTACCCGGATTCAGAAGTCAAGGTCTTATCTGAAACAATAGGATCCTACTTTTCTACAGTAGCTCACAATAGAACACCTGGGATTCAAGTTGCAATCAAAATAGACTTGCAGTTATTTATAAAAATAGTCTTAGAGTTAACAATGATAAATTGCTGTAGCAATTACAAAGTATTTACCAATAATGATGCAGTTGCTGTAATGATTTTTATCTTACTGCAGCCTTTAACAAGCTTATATTTTTGTATTTCTAAGATTTCTTTATAACTAAAAATGTGATTCTTCTCTCTTTTGAGTCAATAATCTGAATTGTATCTTCTTGTATATGTCTGAGAGAATTCTAATTATGCAAAGAATAAATGTGTGTGTAATGCATTTGGGGAAGTAATGATAAAAGAAAAGGGGACATGGAAGACTTTTATTTTGAAGAACCTCTTTAACAGCAAGTGTACATATTTTTAATAGCGGTGTGGACTGCATGATTAAAAAAGAAAGGGAAGAGAAATAGAAATTTTACTGATATTTTCCTGAGGAATATGAAGGAAATATTTAGCTGGACCAATTCAGACCTGATTAAACACATCTCAATTGCCTTAAGTGACATTGCATCCAATTATATTCAATCATAACTTGGCCTGTAGCAAGTGAGGTTGAATCAATGATGATCATAAGGGGAGATTTGAAAGTGAATTGAGAAAATTTGCAAGGTCTTTAATGCCCACTGACAGGTGCCTAACTATTATGTATACCTATGAAAATCTTTCCCAATGACTTAGAAAGAAATCCAGGATGAAAATGGAAAATGAAGTTAGTTCAGGTGATTTTCTTTAGATCCTTTTAGGTAATGATGCAGTTATCAGGGAACTAATATGTACATTGGCATGGCATAAAGCAAAAGATACAGGATTATTGGTTCAGTTTCATTTACTGTTGCAAAAACTTTGGACATTTTTTTCTTATATTCCCAGCTACTGCATTCAAAAGATTGCATGAGACTCTCATTCTAAAATAGCTAGTTTCTATCACTTTTTATTGCACAGGAAAGCTTGAAAGCATAAAACAAATACTGTACAGCGTAAATGTCCAGAAACCAGATGATAGAAAAAGCAATTTTGGAAAGTGCAGATGACTGTGAAGGGAAGCCAAAGAAATCAATAGAATATTAATTACCAATAGAGTTGAAAACAGAAAAAAGACCTTTGTAAACATATTAAGAATTTAGAAAGCACAGGTGAATCATATTCATAATAATATGAATAAACGGAAAAGTTCACTAGATGTTTTTTTTTGTATTCGGACTGGAGCGAGAAGATGTATCCCTCCCATATTTTCCAGTGGATGGAATAGAAAATGTACTATCTATAACAAAGTTAGAGATTAAATAAGGAACTGCTGAAATTAGACACTTACTGGTTAATAGCCCTGGATAACCAATTGTATAATAATCTTAAAGACCCATTGAGAAACTTGCTAAAAAATAGTCCAGGAAATATAAATGGCATAGCCTTATGTCAGGTAAAATAAAGGATTGTTAACTCGCATTTAATCAGCAAAGAAATGGAAGCTAATATACAATAACTGCCAGTTAGCATGGTTTCATGTATGGTAGGTCACAGATTGTTGAGAGCCACTTCCACGTAGTGATCCCTGGTAATGTCTCTGACAGCCAAGAGCTCCCAAATTGACAAAAGACACCAAAGTACACAAAGATAAAGATACAGCCACTGTTTTTGTCATAGGACAGAAGAAGAAAATGGTGGGTACATGGACAGATCCAGGATTTTGTAAGGGGTGATTACACCACTGCTTCCAGTCTTCCCCCTGCCAAACTATGGTAGGCAGACCACACCTTGGGAGCAGCAGACCAGGGGTGCTGTTCACCCTGGAGCTGTAAAAATCCAGACCCGTAATCCTATTAAAAAAGGAAAATGATTTGTTTGATAAGACCTACCCAAGAGCAGATCCAGAGAGGATGCAGTGCCATGGTTGTGCCCCTCCTTTCAGAGCACAAATGGGAGTAGGAGCCTGGGACTTGTATTAAGTCCCCTGAATAGATTAGAATGCTCCTCCACCCCCTGGATCTTCCTTTCCATGCTTAGCAGCACATCATCTCTGCTATCATTTCTCCACTCCCCTGCTTGCCTCCCAACTGTCTGCAGCTGCCCTAAGCCACTCCTAACTCATTCCATTCAGCTGGGCTGAATATGGAGTTAAGATCAGCCCAAGAGAGCAAAGTGGCAGCAGCAGATGGGTTTCCTCTCCCTGGCCAGGTGTTCCCTACTAGCAAGGGGCAGGCATAGGGAAGGGGAACTCACCCAGCACCACCACTGCCCATGCATGGCATAGCAGTTTGTACAGCAACAGCTGTGAGCAGGGGAGGGGAAGTTAGGAGTGCCAAAAATGGTAGTGTGGGAGTTTCATATCTATGTTAAGGACTTAAAATGCCCCAGCTGCATCCCTCAGCTACTCTCTCCTCATTTTTTCCTGGGCTTCCTGCCCCAGATTTGCAGCTGTTCAATCATGTGCATGCATTCTGCAGCCTTCAGTTCCAAGCTTCAGTTGCTATATCTGTGTGCACAGCCTGCTGCAAATCCACATCCCAATGGTGCAAACACCTTGATTGGGTTTGCAAGCCCTAAGCAAACCCATCAGCACCTTTACAATACTATATAACAATAGTTTATACAAGTGTTAAGCGTACATAGTATTACTCATCTTTTCTACAAAATGCTGTCAGGTACTCTTTGTGTATGACAATTATTTATTCCAGAGTGAGTTTGACTTCATCTGTCAGATAAGGTTGTCTCTTTATTCAGTCTGAGCAGCTTTGTCTCAAAGGCATTGTATACCATGTAAAACAGTTAATGTTATTTCTACCAGGCTTGAAAATACAGAGGGCTAGATATGTTTATGACCTGGACTGAAAATTTGCATTAATTTCCCAATCCACGAATGATTCCACAGGAAATACTCCTATTCAGTTATACCAGTGTAAAAGTGGAAGGACTTACTGCTTGGAAGTTTTTAAAGCCAGTCGTTTGGATTTGGAAGGGTTTGACTCTTGACACTTCAAGTGTTTGAGTTGACAATGTTGCATTGCAGAATAGTTTCTCTAATGTGGGATATCAACTGCTTTCCTCAAATAGGTGACTTATCAATTTAATATATATAATAGTGTGTTGTTCTCAAAAGACCAAGGAGTTAAGCTATAGAATGATAACACTTATTTATTCAGAGAGCAGTACCTTGTCTACAGTTCTTCAGTTCCCTCCTGCAATCCCTGGGCCAATGTAACAATTTAAACATAATGCTCTTAAAGGTATCTGTGGTGGTACTGCTTCTGTCTGAAATCTTATTTTATCCTTTATTTCTTACATTGCCCAGCCTTGTGACTTCTGCGTATAGTCCGACTCTCGCCTTCCACGTCTTGATTAATTTATATGTTATTAGTTGGGAAGCATTACTTAAATTTCTTTTTCCACAGTCAGACAATGGCAATCTATGTAGAGATTTATCTGGGTTATCAACTCACCTCTACCTCTCTTGATGCTAAAAAAATAATGTCATCAATGACATGAGTCTTATTTGAGTTATGCAGTTTTCTTTATTTTCTTTCTTTCTTTATTTTTACATCTACAAACAGCTCACAATCAGACACATCACAGTTATTTCCCACTGTATGCAACTCTTAATTTTTTACATTAGGAATATTTAATTAGATTTAGACTCAGATAACATATAATTTAGGGCAAAGCTAACTGAAAAGTTCAAATGCAACCTGGATACTTTTTATTTTTTTGTACATGTCATTTCCTCATATTTCCCTTTATCTCCAGGTGTGAACTGGTTTCACTAACTCCCCCAGAACACTCCCATTTTTTCTTTCTTTCTTTTTTTTTTTTTTTTTTTTTAAAAAAGGTGAGGGAATAGCCATCAATCAGGCTCTCTCTCTCCTCAAACCCCCTAGAGCCCAATTGGCTCAGCTCAATGTCCAAACACAAAAAGAAACAAGTTTAACTTTCGCTCAGACCTGAAGGATAATCACAGTTTCCACCTTCTCACAGCTTGGGCCAATGCTCCTCGTTTCTTCAGAGTATCTTTTTTTTTTTTTTTTAAAGATGAACTTACTTTCCCAGTGCCTTTCTAATAGCATTCGGTCAAGTCCTCTCTTCCACCTGGGTCAGGCTCCAGGGATTCTTCGCTCCCCGCAGTCCTTTTGAGTTTTTTTTCTTTCCCGTAGTCTCTCCATGTGCTGCGCTGCCCCTCCTGGGGGTTCTCTATCTTAAATGAGCAGCTGCCTTGGAAGTGTCACTCTCCTGCTCTCGTCATGTTTTCACTCCATTTGGTCTCTTTCCCTGTGATAAGTATTCTTTAATGATCAGTCCCTCATCACAGTATCCACACATCTTTTCCATTTACATGCAACATATCCCCATATAATACTAATATTGGAAGTTTAGTTCAACCCATAGTTAAAGCACATTTTAACAGGTCTCTATTAGTCTTTGTGTTGGCTTTTTAGTTCTAAGTAATCTTCTCATTTTCTCTGCATTCTCAATCCTTATTGGTTCCATTCTTGTTTGGTTTCCTTGAGATGTCTCTACTTCAGTGTCATTTTCAATGTCCTCTGTCATTTCTTGTTGGTTTGATATTAGGTCTGTTTCCTTTGGTGAATCTCATGATGCTGCTTCTTTTCTCTCCTTTATGAGCTGCAAGTGTTGCCTGTTTCTTCTTAAAACCTGTTCTTCTGGTATGACTACTTTGTAGGATCTAGGAGCTACTTGGAAGAAGGTTGAAACCCTAGTTTCCCATCATCTGAAATAAGAACCATATCTTTGTTGTGCAGTTGTGACAACTTCCTGGAACTCCTGTCACAGTACCATTTTTGTTTGAGTTTTGTGAGGGAGCGGGGGCTAGGGACGGCCGTGAACCCCCTAGCGCCCCCTACCGTCACGTTAGGGTGAC